>NC_041382.1:646713130-646872917 GCF_002162155.2 Triticum dicoccoides
GCCGGCGCCCGTGACCGCGTCCCGCGCCCGACTTCGTCGCCGCACCGCCGCCTACTTCCTCCCGCCGGCCGCCGCCGCTACCTCACCTCCGCTGCCCGCCGGCCGCACTCCGGCTCCGCCCTGCCGTGTCGCGCCCGCAGCCGGTCGGAGCCCGCTCCTCCTCGACGTCCTCGTCGCCGCGAGCACTCTGGCGACCTCACCGGCCCCTTCTCCAGCTCCGGCCACCTCCTCCCGCAGCTCCGGCGAGCCAATCCGGCGAACTTCGTAATCCGCGCCCAAAACACTAGATCTGGGATTCGGAGAGCTGGGAGACGAGTACATGATCGAGGAACCCGTTGAGTATGCTTACGAGGATCAAGCTTACGTCAACTCGGAGAACTTTGCAGGCAAGATGACCATACCCTCGAAATCACTTCTATCTTTGCTTGCTAGTTGCTCGCTCTTTTGCTATGCCTATGGCGCGATACCTACCACATGATATACCATGCCTCCCATATTGCCATGTCAAACCTCTAACCCACCTTGTCCTAGCAAACCGTTGTTTGGCTATGTTACCGCTTTGCTCATCCCCTCTTATAGCGTTGCTAGTTGCAGGTGAAGATTGGAGTTTGTTCCTTGTTGGAACATGTTTATTGTTGGGATATCACTATTATATCTTGTCTACTTTAATGCATCTATATACTTGGTAAAGGGTGGAAGGCTCGGCCTTATGCCTGGTGTTTTGTTCCACTCTTGCCGCCCTAGTTTCCGTCATACCAGTGTTATGTTCCTTGATTTTGCATTCCTTACGCGGTTGGGTTATAATGGGAACCCCTTGACAGTTCACCTTGAATAAAAATCCTCCAACAAGGCCCAACCTTGGTTTTACCATTTGCCACCTAGCCTTTTTTCCCTTGGGTTTCGCGGGCTCAAGGGTCATCTTTATTTTTAACCCCCCGGGCCAGTGCTTCTCTAAGTGTTGGTCCAAACTAGGCGATGTCCGGCGCCCCCTGGGCAACCAGGGTCTATGCCAACCCGTCGTCTTGCCCATCCGGTGTGCCCTGAGAACGAGATATGTGCAGCTCCTATCGGGATTTGTCGGCACATTAGGGTGGCTTTGCTGGTCTTGTTTTACCATTGTCGAAATGTCTTGTAACCGGGATTCCGAGTCTGATCGGGTCGTCCTGGGAGAAGGAATATCCTTCGTTGACCGTGAGAGCTTGTGGTGGGATAAGTTGGGACACCCCTGCAGGGATTTGAACTTTCAAAAGCCGTGCCCGCGGTTATGGGCAGATGGGAATTTGTTAATATCCGGTTGTAGAGAACCTGAAACTTAACTTAATTAAAATGGATCAACCGCATGTGTAGCCGTGATGGTCTCTTTTCGGCGGAGTCCGGGAAGAGAACACGGTCTCGGGTTATGCTTGAATGTAAGTAGTTCTAGGATCACTTCTTGATCATAGATTCTCGAACGTGCTTTGCCTTCTCTTCTCGCTCTCTTTCATGTATGTTAGCCACCATATATGCTAGTGCTTGCTGCAGCTCCACCTCATACCTTTTCCCCTACCCATAAGCTTAAATAGTCTTGATAGCGAGGGTGTGAGATTGCTGAGTCCCCGTGGCTCACAGATTACTTCCAAAACCAGATGCAGGTGCCGATGATACCATTTCAGGGGATGCGACTGAACTCAAGTGGGAGTTCGATGAGGACTCAGGATGTTACTACGTTTCCTTTCTAGACGATCAGTAGTGGAGCCCAGTTGGGGCGATCGGGGATCTTATGCATTTGGGGTTGTCTTTATTTTGGTTCCGTAGTCGGACCTTGATTGTACCTGGATGATGTAATGCTATATTTATGTATTGTGTGAAGTGGCGATGGTAAGCCAAGTCTGTACCTCTTTCTTATTCAGTACATGGGTTGTGTAAATATTACCCCTCTTGCGACATGCCTACAATGCGGTTATGCCTCTAAGTCATGCTCCAACACGTGGGAGATACAGCCGCATTGTGGGTGTTACTAGTTGGTATTCAGAGCCTTCCCCGACTTAGGAGCCCCCTGCTTGATCGAATCGCTGGTGTTGTTGAGTCTAGAAAAATGTTTTGAGTCTTTTAGGATTATATATATCGGAGAGTAGGATTCTTTTTACTCCTCAGTCCCTTCATCGCTCTGGTGAGGCATCCTGACATAGAGTTTTGACTCTTCTCTTCTCAAATTTCACTAAAAAAATTTAGGATCACGTGGGTATCTTGGAATTGTTCCGATGGTTTTGTGACGAGAACATTGTTCTTGGTGCCTCCTGACATTTAGGGGTTGTGGAAGTGTCCCGGGGAGTTGAGCTCCGAGGTGTTGTCGTCACAATTTTATCATTGCGGTTTTGGAATACCTGAGTTTCGCCGGCATCGAAAATCTCTTTTATGTAGTTGTTGGTGAGATAACCTCGACGCCACCCAGTACTGGGGTGGGAGTTCGGGAGTATTGCCATAACTCGTATAACGGATGCTTTTCGAAGGTTGAGGTAAATGATTTTCGAAGGTTTCTTGGTTATGTGTTGAAGGATGGATACAGCTGGATGTAGGATTTGCTAGTTGTGGGTGAGATATTATGCTTCCCCTGTATCCCCAACACATGATTGCATAACCGGAAAGTTTCGGGAGTTTCATAGGTGGGAATTCATGTAGCTCTAGTATTTCTTCCCGCAGATATTTGGTTTGTGATTGGGTAATCCTTACCAATTATTTGTTCATATCCGTACCTTGTTGTTTATTCATCTACCTCTATCGAAGTGGCTTCTCAATTTATGGAAGTGTGATCATTTACTTTGGAATTCATTCATTCATTCTTGTTCGAATGTTAAGGCTACATGTTGCAATTTCGATCCATTTGATTCAGCTTGAATATATGTCTGTCAAGATACTAACGGATGTCACCCTCTTCAGGATGGCTCCTCCAACGCGTCAGAATCCGGAACCACCGCCACCACCTCCACCTCCGGAGGCATGGCAAGCTGTGATGGCCGCTACCAATGCCAACACGCAGTTGATTATGCAACTCTTTCAAGAGTGCAACCAAGGAAATCAAGGCCATGGCAACAATCAAACTCAGTTTTCTACCCTCTACCAGTTCCTCGCAAATCAGCCAAAGACCTTCAGTAACTGTGTCGAGGCCACAGACGCTGATGATTGGCTCATGGATATCTGCATACATTTTGAGTGCAGCAACATCAGGCCTGAGGACTTTGTCAAGTTTGCTTCGTTCCAACTCAAAGACCAAGCTGTTGAGTGGTATCAACAATACAAAGATTCCAGAGGAGGTCGTGTGATTACCTGGGATGATTTCCGCCAAGACTTCAAAGCTCACCACATTCCTCAGAGTGTTGTTGAGAGTAAGCGTGAGGAGTTCAGCAATCTGAAGCAAGGTAGCTTGTCTGTTTACCAATACAACATCATGTTCCAGAAGCTCGCTCGTTTCGCCAAGCAAGACGTCCCTGACGAGAAGAGCATGATTTATCAGTTCAGAGGTGGCCTCAGAGAAGATCTGCAACTAGCCCTCGTGCTTTTTGAGCCAAAAAAGTATGATGAGTTCTACAACATGGCATTAAAGCAAGAGGCCGCTCAGCTCAAGTGCGATGCTTCCAAGAAGAGAGTCAGGGATGGAACTCCTTCTTCTTCTTCAACTCAAGTGGCAGCTAAGCAGCAAAGTATTGGTTACCTCCTCCTCCTTCGTTCCGTCAACCTTATCAGCAGAAGAGCAAAGGTGTCAATGGATCTTCCCACCCACCCAACCCAGGCTTTCAGAACAAAGCTTCATCCCATGCTCCAAGGTCAAGTGCTTCGTATCATCGGCCGCTCTCAGAGGTCACGTGCAACAAGTGTCAGCAGAAGGGTCACTATGCAAACAAATGCTTCAACTACAGGCGTCTTCCGCCTCCTCCTCCTCCTCCTGTGAGATCTGCCAGCAATGCAGTGGTCAAGCATAATCCCAAGTCTGCAAAGGTCAACATGATGAACGCAGCTCAGGCAAAGGACTCTTCAGAAGTGATCATGGGTAACCTTCCTGTTAATGATATTCCCCCAAGAGTTCTTTTTGATACTGGTGCATCTTTGTCATTCATATCAAAGCCTTTTGCATCCATGCACGATTTGCATACTGTTGATTTGCCTAAGCCGATAGCGGTTTCCTCTCCGGGTTTGTTCATGAACACCAAAATGATGGCTCTGGATGTTTCTATCAAGATGGGAGATTATAAATTTCTGTCCTCTCTAATGGTCCTTGGTAACTCGGATATTGATCTAATTCTTGGCATGGACTGGCTTTCTAAGCACAAGGCTCAACTTGATTATGCTGCCAGGCAGATTCAATTGACACACTCATCTGAGGATGTGATCATCTATGCAGCTCGTGACGATACTATTCGACTGTTTTCTCTCAACGAGAAGGGCGAGTTGGATGCCATCTCTTAGATTCCAGTCGTTTGTGAATATCAAGACGTCTTTCCAGAAGAGCTTCCAGGAATGCCTCCTCACCGGCCAGTTGAATTCATCATCGATCTTGAGCCTGGCACGGAACCTGTTTGCAAACGTCCTTACAAGCTTGGACCAGAAGAGTTGAAGGAGCTGAAGAAACAACTCGATATACAAGAGCGTATGGGTCTCATCCGACCAAGTTCTTCTCCATGGGGTTGTGGTATTCTTTTTGTCAAGAAGAAGGATGGCACAGACCGACTCTGCGTCGACTACCGTCCATTGAACAAGAAGACCATAAAGAACAAGTACCCACTTCCCAACATCAATGAGCTTTTTGAACAAATCAAGGGTGCTCAAGTATTTTCCAAGCTTGACCTCCGTATGGGCTATCATCAGATTCGCATTCGTGAACAAGACATCCCCAAGACAGCATTCAGAACAAGCTATGGTTCATATGAATACACTGTCATGTCTTTCGGCCTTGTCAACGCTCCTCCAACATTCTCTCGCATGATGAACTTCATCTTCAACCCCTACACAAATTACTTCGTCTTGGTCTATCTCGATGACATTTTGGTCTTTTCCAAGAACAAGGAGGATCATGCCAAGCACTTGAGATTGGTGCTGGACAAACTCAGAGAACATCAGTTCTATGCGGAGTTTTCAAAGTGTGAGTTTTGGCTCGATGAGGTTCTCTACCTTGGGCATATCATCTCCACCAAGGCATAGCTGTTAATCCTAAGAAGGTGTCTGCAATTGTGAATTGGGAACCGCCTCAGAATGTGAAGCAACTCCGCAGCTTCCTTAGGCTTGCAAGCTATTGTCGAAGGTTCATTGAGAATTTCTCTAAGATCGCGAAGCCTCTTTCCAACCTCCTCCAGAAGCATGTGAAGTATGTATGGACGCCTGAATGTGACATCGCTTTCAACACCCTCAAAGAGAAGTTAGTCACAGCTCCAGTTTTGACTCCTCCTGATGAATCCAAACCATTCGAGGTTTTCTGTGATGCTTCCCTTCAAGGTCCCGGTGCTGTGTTAATGCAAGAGAAGAAAGTTGTGGCCTATACCTCTCGCTAGTTGAAGCCCAACGAAAAGAACTACCCCACTCATTACCTCAAGTTGGCGGCAGTTGTCCATGCTCTTTTAACATGGAGACATCTCTTGTTCGGAACAAAAGTGGACATCTTCACCGATCATAAGAGTCTCAAGTACATCTTCACTCAGCCCAACCTCAACCTTAGGCAGACTCGTTGGGTCGAAATGATTCAAGAGTATAATCTGAGTATTGAATATACTCCAGGCAAGGCCAATGTCATTGCTGACGCTTTGAGCAGGAAGGCTTACTGCAACAGTTTGATTCTCAAGCCCTTCCAACCGGATCTTTGTGAATCTTTCCGCAAACTTAATCTCCAAGTTGTTCCTCAAGGATTCCTTGCCAACCTCCAAGTCTCTCATACTTTGGAAGATCAGATTCGTGAGGCTCAACTTCTTGATGCTATGGTGAAGAAGGTGAAGATTGGGATTGCCAAGAGCCAACCCAAGTACAAGTGCTATCGCATTGATGACAAGGATACTCTATTCTTCGAGGATCGCATTGTTGTTCCTAAGGGTGACCTTCCTAAAGTCATTATGAACGAGGCTCACAATTCACTCCTATCTATTCATCCTGGAAGTACAAAGATGTACCATGACCTCAAGCAGTCATATTGGTGGACTCGAATGAAGCGCGAGATTGCTCAGTTCATGAATGAATGTGATGTCTGCAGAAGAGTGAAAGCAGAACACCAACGACTAGCTGGTCTCCTCCAACCTCTTGCCATTCTAGAATGGAAGTTTGACCATATTGAGATGGACTTCGTGACTGGATTTCCCAAGTCCAAATGTGGCAATGATGCTATCTTCGTTGTCATCGACAAGCTCACTAAAGTGGCTCATTTTCTTCCTATCAAAGAATCTATCGCAGCAGCTCAGTTGGCAGAGCTATATACCTCCAGGATTGTCTCCTTGCATGGCATTCCGCAGTTGATATCTTCAGATCATGGAAGCATCTTTACCTCTAAGTTCTGGGACTCCTTTTAGAAAGCTATGGGCACCAACATTCGCTTCAGCACAGCCTTTCATCCTCAAACTAGTGGCCAAGTCGAGCGAGTCAATCAAATTCTTGAAGATATGCTCAGGGCATGTGTCATTTCTTTCGGTATGAAGTGGGAAGATTGTCTTCCATATGCCGAGTTCTCCTACAACAACAGCTTCCAAGCGAGTTCGGGCAAGGCCCCATTCGAGATTCTCTATGGCAGAAAGTGTTGTACTCCCCTTAACTGGTCAGAGACTGGTGAACGCCAACTTCTTGGCAATGACTTGATCACAGAGGCTGAAGAAATGTGCAAAGTCATTCGTGAAAATCTCAAAGCCGCGCAATGGCGCCAGAAGAGTTACTATGATAGCTCATCGTGACTTGGCTTTCGAGATCGGAGACCATATCTACCTCCGTGTCTCTCCAATGAAAGGTACTCGTCACTTCGGTATCAAAGGGAAGCTTGCTCCTAGATACGTGGGTCCTTTCAAGATCATTGGCAAAAGAGGCGATCTCGCCTATCAACTTGAGCTTCCATCCAACTTTGCAAACGTGCACGACGTGTTTCACGTGTCTTAGCTTCACAAGTGTTTCAAGACTACTGATCGCACCATCAACTTCGAAGAGATTGATCTCCAAGAAGACCTATCTTATCATGAGCATCCCGTTGCTGTTCTTGAAGAAACTAAGCGTCAGACTCGCAACAAGTCTATCAAATTCGGGAAAGTGAAGTGGTCACATCATTCTGACCGTGAAGCCACCTGGGAACGCGAGGACCACCTCCGTTCCGAATATCCGGAGTTTTTCCAGTCCTAGATCTCGGGACGAGATCCTTTCGTAGTGGTGGAGTGTTGTAACGCCCCGTATGTAACTTGCCATATTTGTATTCCAACTCTTGCCATTTTCGGCTCTAAGTTATGATATTCCCTCGTGGTTGGGTTTTTTCTTCGTTTTGCATTTTGTCCATGTTGTCATCATGTGCATCACATTTGCATACGTGTTCGTCTCATGCATCCGAACATTTTCCCCGTTGTCCGTTTTGCATTCCGACACTCCTACGTCCTTCAGTGTCCCCCTTTTGCCTCTTTTCGTGTGCGAGTGTTAAACGTTCTCGGATTGGACCAAGACTTGCCAAGCGGCCTTGGTTCACTACCGGTAGACCGCCTGTCAACTTTCGTGCCATTTGGAGTTCATTTGATACACCACGGTTAACCGAGGAACCGTAAAGGCCTCATGTGTGTTGCAGCCCAACACTCCTCCAAAGTGTCCCAAAACCCATCCAAACCCACACCATCCTCTCGGTCGTTCGATCACGATCGCGTGGCCGAAAACTGCACCTCATTTGGATTCTCCTAGCTCCCTCTACCTATAAATATGTCCTCTTCCCCGAAATTTTCGTCCCAAACCCTAGATCCAACCTCCCCGCCGCCGCCGGACATGTCCGAGATGGCCGGACGTGTCCGCACTGCCGCCCGGACCACCCGCAGTCGCCACGTGTCCCCGCCGCAACCTCGCCGCCGCCGGCCCGCTCGGCCCAGTTCCGGCCCCCGTGGCCCGTACGCCGCGCCCCGACGACGCCGCGCGCCTCCGCCGCCCCATCGCCGGCGCGCCGTCGCCTACTTCCTCCCGCCGGCCGCCGCCGCTACCTCGCCTCCGCCGCCCGCCGCCCGCACTCCGGCGCCGAACTGTCGTGCCACGCCCGTAGCCGGTCGGAGCCTGCTCCTCCTCGGCATCCTCGTCGCCGCGAGCACTCTGGCGACCTCGCCGGCCCCTTCTCCAGCTCCGGCCACCTCCTCCCGCAGCTCTGGCGAGCCAATCCGGCGAACTTCACAATCCGCGCCCGAAACCCTAGATCTGGGATTCGGAGAGCCAGGAGACAAGTACGTGATCGAGGAACCTGTTGAGTACGCTTACGAGGATCAAGCTTACGTCAACTCGGAGAACTTTGCAGGCAAGATGACCATACCCTCGAAATCACTTCTATCTTTGCTTGCTAGTTGCTCGCTCTTTTGCTATGCCTATGCCGCGATACCTACCACATGATATACCATGCCTCCCATATTGCCATGTCAAACCTCTAACCCACCTTGTCCTAGCAAACCGTTGTTTGGCTATGTTACCGCTTTGCTCATCCCCTCTTATAGCGTTGCTAGTTGCAGGTGAAGATTGGAGTTTGTTCCTTGTTGGAACATGTTTATTGTTGGGATATCACTATTATATCTTGTCTACTTTAATGCATCTATATACTTGGTAAAGGGTGGAAGGCTCGACCTTATGCCTGGTGTTTTGTTCCACTCTAGCCGCCCTAGTATCCGTCATACCGGTGTTATGTTCCTTGATTTTGCATTCCTTACGCGGTTGGGTTATAATGGGAACCCCTTGACAGTTCACCTTGAATAAAACTCCTCCAGCAAGGCCCAACCTTGGTTTTACCATTTGCCACCTAGCCTTTTTTCCCTTGGGTTTCGTGGACTCAAGGGTCATCTTTATTTTTAACCCCCCGGGACAGTGCTTCTCTAAGTGTTGGTCCAAACTGGGCGATGTCCGGCGCCCCCGGGGCAACCAGGGTCTATGCCAACCCAACATCTTGCCCATCCGGTGTGCCCTGAGAATGAGATATGTGCAGCTCCTATCGGGATTTGTCGGCCCATTCGGGTGGCTTTGCTGGTCTTGTTTTACCATTATCGAAATGTCTTGTAACCGGGATTCCGAGTCTGATCGGGTCGTCCTGGGAGAAGGAAGATCCTTCGTTTACCGTGAGAGCTTGTGGTGGGCTAAGTTGGGACACCCCTGCAGGGATTTGGACTTTTGAAAGTTGTGCCCGCGGTTATGGGCAGATGGGAATTTGTTAATATCCGCTTGTAGAGAACCTGAAACTTAACTTAATTAAAATGGATCAACCGCGTGTGTAGCCGTCATGGTCTCTTTTCGGTGGAGTCTGGGAAGAGAACACGGTCTCGGGTTATGCTTGAACGTAAGTAGTTCTAGGATTACTTCTTGATCATAGATTCTCGAACGTGCTTTGCCTTCTCTTCTCGCTCTCTTTTGCGTATGTTAGCCACCATATATGCTAGTGCTTGCTGAAGCTCCACCTGATACCTTTTCCCCTACCCATAAGCTTAAATAGTCTTGATCGCGAGGGTGTGAGATTGTTGAGTCCCCGTGACTCACAGATTACTTCCAAAACCAGATGCAGGTGCCGATGATACCATTCCAGGGGATGCGATTGAACTCAAGTGGGAGTTCGATGAGGACTCAGGACGTTACTACGTTTCCTTTCCATACGATCAGTAGTGGAGCCTAGTTGGGGCGATCGGGGATCTTATGCATTTGGGGTTGTCTTGATTTTGGTTCCGTAGTCGGACCTTGATTGTATCTGGATGATGTAATGCTATATTTATGTATTGTGTGAAGTGGCGATGGTAAGCCAACTCTGTACCTCTTTCTTATTCAGTACATGGATTGTGTAAAGATTACCCCTCTTGCGACATGCCTACAATGCGGTTATGCCTCTAAGTTGTGCTCCGACACGTGGGAGATATAGCCGCATCGTGGGTGTTACAGTTGGGGAGGTTGATGAGTGTTATTCTTACGCTCATCACACCGTTGTTTAAATCGGATGATCGTAAAAATTCTGAGGAAATCACTCGAATATTGCCATTAATGGCTAATGAATGTGACGGATCGCAAAATCCATTTCTTTATTTTGATTGCACGGGAAAAGAGGCCATACATGGATAAAAATCATCATTTAGATGGAAAGAAGCAAAATGGAGACGGAAGGAAATTGGAGGCGCAACAAATGATCCAAAGCGCAAGACGACGTGTGGTATGAGCCCAAGCGCTTGTACCAGCTTCTAGAGACTCAGTGGCATCGTCAAAAATCACCATCCATGAACCAAAAGCCATTCTCCAACCCCAGCTGTCGCCATTTCCCATCTCATCTCTACAGCCACCACCATCACCATCATCGCGACAAAGCACCTCCAAGTTAGCCATACTTGTAATCATGTGTCCCATCCGGCAACCATTGTAAGACATATTATCCACAAAGTATTCATATTTATGTCTTCTCAATTAAATTTCTTCTTACGATCTAATCACCGTATGTGAGTAATTCGGTAGATCTTAGTGGAGGCATATCCTTGCAACCAGATGCATTTGTATGAGGGGTCGATTGAATTGACTTTGAATTAATGTCATGCATGTGTTAGAATTGTATCATAGTTGTCTCTTGTCTCTTTCTCGTTCTTCGACCATGCAAGTACCCAAGAACTCGGAGTTCGATCAAGGAGGAGGTTAGGAGCGGGGAGGACGCAGAACGCTATTCCGAAAACCAGTGACAAAAGGGATTAGTACAGTAGCGTAAAGCCAATCATTGGGGATTCATGAGTTGTAGTCATTAAACGCCAATGCCTTTGTTTGAATTTTATTCTTAATAATTGAGGTAACCCTGCACGACGGTAAGGGCCTGCGGTTGGACAATTGCCTCTTGATGCAGGTCACGAACCGGTCAGGGCACAATTTGGACGCATCCTCCACTTCGTCTCGTTACAAGCACACATCTTAACAGGTGTCTTTGAGAGCACAAATTAAGATCATGATGATCCCGATCACAAACAGATGGTTGTAAGAATCAAGTTCTCACACCCATGCATGTTCTCCTTCTAAGTGTTTACATCCTAAGGTTGTTATGGTCCGGTTACAAAAACTAAAATTTAGTTCTCCTGCAAAGACTTGGTAGAGCCTCTGTCGTCGTGGACATCCTCTCGTGGGTTCGATAAACTCAGGGTCACTCCTTGGGGAAAAGGCAGGGAAACCTTTGCTATACAAACATGATATCATAGGGCATCATTGCCTTCTTGACGAAGACAAGATTGGAAAGCCATACATAGTGATCTTATCGACTTCGTGATGATGGCTTCATGCCGGTCTTTCGACATTTTCCAAGGCTTTTGCTTGACGGGTCTTAGCCTGACTTCAAGATGAGGTGGTGCTCCATGAAGACTCGTTGGACACCCACATATCAACCGGTGTCCATGCAAAGATGTCAATGTTCTTTCAAAACAATGGTATTAGGGTAGCCTCGAGTTTGGTCAGATCTTTGACGATCATGGATCTTCTTCCGCAAAAGATCCAGGTGCTCTTGAGATCAACTTCTGGGCGAGACATTGGGGCATAATGATGTATACTACACAACTTTATTCTTGTAGACACGTGTTGGGCCTCCAAGCGCAGAGTTTTGTAGGACAGTACAAATTTTCCCTTAAGTGTATGACCTAAGGTTTATCAATCCATAGGAGGCGTAGGATGAAGATAGTCTCTCTCAAACAACCCTATGTTGGGAAATGTAGCATGCAATTTCAAAAAAATTCTATGCTCAGGCAAGATCTATCTGGGAGAAGCATAGCAACGAGAGGGGGAGAGTGTGTCTATGTACCCTCCTAGACCGAAAGAGGAAGCGTTTGACAACGCGGTTGTCGGTGCAACAGACCCCAAGTATGTTGCCCAACTGTGCACATGCACAAGATCAAGATTGAAGCACCATCTCAAAGACGGAGATTGAAAAACCAAGAGACTTGAAGAACCAACATGCAGCTTAGAAAGATCAAGATCGAGCCAAAGGAACATGATATCAGCAAGAGAAAGAGCCTTCCTCGCCGGGCAGGCGAGCCCGGCAAGGGGCCAGGACACCACCAGAGACAAGCAACCAAGACTCCCTGGCAGCACCTGCTGGGGCTCGCGGGGCCTAAACCATCCCGCCAACCGCATAAGTACGACCCACGTCGTCAATCAGTGCGGTGTCAAGCCACAAGGTGATTAAGTGGCAGCACTCGCCACATGGCAGCCATCTCCTACAGAAGAAACCCACAGGTGACACCCGTCCAGCAACGTGTCAAGAGAACAGATGCGGAGATGGCGAGATAAGACCGACAAGCCTTGCCAAACAGCTAGTGATGTGACACTGAGCGGTGCATTTAATGCACCCTGCCAGCCCACAGAGTTAGGTATGATAACACTGTATGCTATCATACCAATGGGTAATGACTGTTTTCCCATTGTGGTGACCCCTTAATCTATAAAAGGAGGCCCATGGCAATCGTAGGAGGGAGTTAGAGGGTTGGAAACTTGACAAACCCAAGCCACCATACACTTGTGGTCACCATAGCCCTGAGGCAGGCCTTGCCGGGCAAGTGTACCACGCACCACCACATTCATTTCCACCATCAATCCACCAAAGCAGGAGTAGGGTCTTATGCCTTGCGGTGGCCCAAACCTGGGTAAATTGCTTGTGTGCTCTCTGTCGTGCTGCCGCGCGCTGGTATGCTCTTTATGCAACGTGGCATCCCCCGCCGAACCAGCTAGGGGCGCCCGGTCCCATAGGTGGCCGCGGATCTCCCGTGACATCTTTGGCGCACCAGGTAGGGGGCTCGCTTCTGCGAACCTGAAGGCGCGCGTAGTACGTCATCTTTATCGCCATCTTCATCTTTGACGACGCCATTGACCATGGCGCCCAAGAAGAAGAAGTCCGGCCCTTCGGCCCAGCCATCCACCTCGAAGGCTCCGCCGCCCGCGGCCTCAGATGCCGCGGGGGATGCGGGGACAAGTGAGGACGTGAGCGCTGCTAGGGCGTGGAAGGAGCAGGTGGCGCCATCGCCACTCCCCTTGCGGTAGGCACGGGTGTACGTGTCAAAACCGGTAGATCTCGGGTAGGGGGTCCCGTATTGTGCGTCTAAGGTCGATGGTAACAGGAGACAGAGAACATGATGTTTACCCAGGTTCGGGCCCTCTCTATGGAGGTAATACCCTACGTCCTGCTTGATTGATATTGATGAATACGAGTATTACAAGAGTTGTTCTACCTCGAGATCGTAATGGCTAAACCCTAGAGGTCTAGCTTGTATGGCTATGGTAATGAGTCTCTCCCCCCTCCAGACTAAGTCCTCCGGTTTATATAGACAGCAGGAGGATCTAGGGTTACATAAGGTCGATTACAAAGAAAGGAATCTACATAGTTGATCGCCAAGCTTGCCCTCCACGCCAAGGAGAGTCCCATCCGGACACGGGTGCAGTCTTCAGTCTTCGTATCTTCACAGCCCATCAGTCCGGCCCATGGCTAATAGGCTGGATGCCCGAGGACCCCTTAGTCCAGGACTCCCTCAGTAGCCCCTGAACCTGGCTTCAATGACAACGTATCCGGCGCGTAGATCCGTCTTCGGCATTGCAAGGCGGGTTCCTCCTTCCGAACTCCAAGATAGTCTTCGAATGTATTAAACGTGTCCGGACCTGTAACACACACCACGCTCAACCGTAGAGAGAATATAATATTCCACGAGTCCAATCTGCTGACAACTTTTTTACAACATGACATCTCGTCTGCCCGGTCACTATATCGAGCTGTTTTGTCTGTCATCCCGTGTTTCGAGATGCGATTTCCATTGGCACGTCTTGTCAAAGCAGAGATCATGTCCCCTTATTGCAGGATTCTCATCAATAGGGGCGTGGGTAACCCAACTGTGCCATTTATACCGCCTATTGGGGATATTACTGCTGGGCGTAAACCGGCCTATCTGGGCCGGGTCAACTTCATCAGTAGTTCAAGAGTGCTAAATCCCAAGAAGACAGATGAGGGCCTAAGGCCCGTAGTCGGTTTAAGACTTGTAGCTGTAAACCGGTATTTGTATATAAACTTGTACTATAAGTTAGGAATAAGGAGAGACCAACCCGGATACGAATATGGACCGGTGTTGGGACTTTGTGAACCGACGGGCGTCACCCGTGTATATAAGGGGACGACCCGGCGGCGGTTCAAGGATGACAGACAACAACTCGAGACTTAGGCGAAGCTTGTTTGCTCCCTAGTCATCGAAACCCCATCAATTCCATCACAACTAGACGTAGGCTTTTACCTTCATCGAAGGGGCCGAACTAGTATAAACTCTCTTGCGTCCCTGTGTCCGCTTTAACCCCTTCAAGCTAACCCGTCGCGATGGCTCCACGACTAAGTCCTTTCTCTAGGACATCTGCCGTGACAAAACCACGACAGTTGGCGCCCACCGTGGGGCTATCGCACGATGGTTTCAAGTTCTTGGAGGGCCGCTTTGAAGGACTCGAGGGCTACGCCGTAGGCCGGATGACTAAGAGTCGTCGCGGCAAGCTCTACATCAACGATGCAGGCTGGGGCCCCGAGGCCGGCTCAGTTGAGTATGGGTACCGGGTCTCCTTTGGTGGCATTCACGTTTTCATTGGCAAGATCGGTGAACCGGGCCCTGAGCCAGACATCTGCACCGACCTCATCGAGACGGCTCAGCGTGCGCGATCTGCCCGGGTTAAACCGGCCATGAAGCGTGCCTTCGTGGGAGTCATCCATGGAGGAAGTTATGAGGATGGATTGGAATCTCGCGGCGAGACCGTCGTTTGTTCCGATGACGAGTCACCGACCGGGGAAACCAAATCTCTTTATCAGCTATAAGATGGCCGAATTGGGGGCTGTTCCGATGGTGATAGTATTTCGGACCCCTCTGATCTGCCCAACCGAGTTGGAATATTCATGGCCGGCACACAAGCAGCGCTTCATTCTTCGACCGCTGCGGCAACAACCTCCGGTTCAGCAGCGGCGACGGCTGCTGGGGCAGGAGGCCCTGTGCGCCCGCCGGCTCAAGTTCTATCAAAGCTATTTGATGCATTGGCTGTGCTTATGGCGGAAGCTAATCCGGTGGATCAGGACGTCCACAACGTGGAGATTGCAAAGATAAAGGAACAGATCACCCATGCCAAGGCGGATCTGGCAGCTGAGGACACCAGGATGGCCACAGAGCGGGCCGCTTTAGACGCACAAGCCTACAGGCTCATGTTGGACCAGAGCGCGTCGCAGGAAGTCATGAGGAGGAAGTACCGATCCCGTTTTCCTCCGGTTTTCGAGGCCAGAGACCTTTTCAACACCCAGGAGCAGGAACCAGCAATCCGCTGGAGGGAAACCGGGCGGAAGCTCCTGGGACCGGTGCACCGGTTCAGCCTCGTTAGATGGACCCGCCTCGTCAAAACGCCGTTATACCTTAGGCTGTTTTAACACCTCCGGGTCACTACTCCAACCCAATGGACAATCTCGTCGCCGCTGCTGCACGGCTGGAGGCCATTCCAATTGAAGGTGACTCGCCGCAGGCAGTAGAAATGCGACGGGTCAAGGAGCTTCTGAGGATAGCTTTGGTCCAACAGGAAGCATACTCGTACAGCCGCGACCGGATCCACTCAACCCCCCGTCCAAGCCGGAGCTATAGCAGACATATGGATGAACCGGCAGTGTCGAGTAATGAATGACGTGGAGCACCCCGTGGCAACAACCTGGCGGGTGGTGCTGATAACGCTCAGGAAGTGGTGGACTGGGCCCGAGCGCGCAGGGAGGCTGAGTTAGCCGCACAGCATCAGGCTCGGTAGCTCACGCCGGTTCGTCCAACTATCTCGATCGAACCTGGTGTTACTTCTAGTTCTTTGGGGGTGCCTTGCCTTGTCCCCACTTTACGCAATGTGCGCCTGCCCAAGGATTTCAAAGGCCCGCGCAAAGTACCAAATTACACGGCGAATCAACCTCCAGAGACATGGGTGGAGAGCTATGAGATGGCCATGGAGATTCTTGATGTGGATGACGTGGCGTGTGCGAAATACTTCACCATGATGCTTGAAGGAACGGCCCGCACTTGGTTAAAAAGCTTGCCAGCTAATTCTATCAGTTCATGGGCCCAATTACGAGCCCGGTTTATCAGCAATTTCAAGGATACATTTAAACAGCCTATGTCGATAGTGGACTTAGTTGCCTGCGTCCAGGAGGAAGGAGAATCGACGACTCATTGGGTGCGCCGGGTTTCACAAGTGTTGCATTCATCAGACCGCATCAACGCTGACACTGCTGTATTAACCCTAGAAGGCAACTGCCGGTTTGGGCCCCTAAAGCTAAAGTTGGGACGGATGAAGCATCATTGCACTGACATGGGAACCCTCATGGCTGCTTTGGTAAAGTATGCTGATTCTGGTAGTACCAAGGATCCCGAATCTAATGATGACAAGGCAGGGAAGGGAAAGAGGAACAACAACTCCAAAGGTCAGCAGCATCACTGGGCAGGCAATGGTGGTGGAGGCAAGCGTAAAGCGGATGGTAACATGGACTTTGTAGCTAATACCAACACACAGGACAATGGCCAACAACGCAAGGGTAAACCGAAAAATCGCAATGGGGCGCCCAACCCTAACCCGGACCGCCTAAACTATCTACTGAGCCAGCCCTGCCCAAGACATGGGACGAAGGAGGCGCCAGCAAACCACCTTTGGAAGGATTGCGTCATTATGCAGGAGTTCAAGAATTCTAATTCTTTACAATATGATCACGGCTCCGGCGGTGGCTCAGGGTCCGGGCCG
Source organism: Triticum dicoccoides (assembly GCF_002162155.2). Taxonomy (NCBI): domain Eukaryota; kingdom Viridiplantae; phylum Streptophyta; class Magnoliopsida; order Poales; family Poaceae; genus Triticum; species Triticum dicoccoides. Next base: position 646,730,057 of record NC_041382.1, read on the forward strand.
GGTTACGGTGGAGGAAATTCCGGTTCAGGATTTAATGGTAATCCGGGCGGACATAATAATCAAAATAGTCAGAACAACCAGGGTGGTTACAACCAACAGCAACAACAGTCAGGTTACCAGAGCAACCCAAAGCAGTTGAGCAGTGGGCAGTACCATGTCTTCACCACTAGCTTGGACAAGCGAGACCGGAAGGTTCAGAGGCGGGCGGTCAACTCTGCTGAACCGGCCATACCCCGTTATCTACGCTGGTCTGAACAGCCAATCATATGGAGCAGAGAGGATCACCCTCCCCAGGTTGATAATCCGGGTCAGTTGGCTCTGGTGGTGGCGCCTCAGGTGGGAGGTTGCAAGTTCACCAAGGTGCTCATGGACGGAGGGAGCAGCATTAATATCTTATACTATGAGACCTTCCGTCGTATGGGACTAACAGATAAAAATCTCAAACCGTCCAATACGGTGTTCCACGGTGTAGTAACTGGCAAATCAGCATATCCTATTGGTAAGGTAGCTTTGGAAGTGGCCTTTGGGGATGATCATGATTCCAGGTCGGAGACATTGACGTTTGAAGTGGTGAAAATCCAAAATCCATATCACGCCCTGTTTGGGTGACCGGCCTACGCCAAGTTTATGGCACGACCCTGTTATGTGTATTTGCAGCTCAAGATGCCGGGTCACAAGGGGACAATAACAGTTCACGGAAGCCGCAAAATCGCTTTGGAGTGCGAGGAAGGAGATGCAGCCTATGCAGAGTCAGTTTGTGCCACCGAGGAGCTGAAGTATTATAAGGACCATGTTGATCCGGCAGACATGACTCCATTAAAGAAGCCAACTATGGAGCATGATCCAGCCCTGAAGTTCAAATCGGCAGCAGAAACTAAACTTGTTGACTTCATACTTGGCGATTCATCCAAGCAGTTCAGCATCAGTGCCAACTTGGATCCGAAATAGGAAAGCGTGCTCATCGAGTTCATCCGTGAGAATCGGGACATTTTTGCATGGAAGCCCTCTGACATGCCAGGTGTACCGAGGCAACTCGCTGAGCACACCCTTAATGTGGATCCTAAATACAAACCGGTGAAACAGTTCCTCCGCTGGTTTAACGAAGAAAGATGCAAGGCGATTGGAGAAGAGGTAGCCAGGCTCTTTGCAGCTGGCTTTATTGTGGAAGTTTTTCACCCTGAGTGGCTTGCCAATCCGGTGCTGGTCCTTAAGAAAAACGGCACCTGGTGCATGTGTGTGGATTACACAGATCTTAATAAAGCTTGTCCACCAGATCCTTTTGCCCTCCCCCGTATTGATCAAATTATTGATGCTCCGGCGGGTTGTGAGCGTTTAAGTTTTTTGCATGCATATTCTGGATATCATCAGATCAAAATGGCAGTTAAGGACCAGGAGAAGACGACGTTCATAACTCCCTTTGGAGCCTTCTGCTATGTGTCTATGCCCTTTGGGCTCAAGAGTGCCCAGACAACTTATCAACGGTGTGTGCAAAATTGTCTTCACAAGCAGATTGGCCGTAATGTACATGCTTATGTGGATAATATCGTGATCAAAATGGCAGTTAAGGACCAGGAGAAGGAGACTCTAATTGATGATTTGAAGGAAACCTTTGATAACCTGAGGACATACAAGATGATGCTTAATCCGGACAAGTGTGTCTTTGGTGTACCGGCGGGCAAGTTATTGGGTTTTCTGGTGTCCAATAGGGGAATTGAGGCTAATCCGGAGAAGATCACAGCCATCACCTCCCTGGCTAAACCGAAGTGTATCAATGATGTTCAACGCCTGGCAGGCCGGATTGTCGTGTTAAGCCGGTTTATCAGTCGTCTTGGTGAGAAGGCAATCCCTTTGTATCAGATGTTGAAGAAGACGGATCAGTTTGTTTGGAGTTCCGCTGCTGATGAAGCATTTGAGGACTTAAAGCGGTAGTTGGCCAATCCGCCTATGCTCGCCGCTCCCATTGACAAGGAGTCGTTACTGCTATATGTTGCTGCTAATGCTCGGGCAGTCAGCGTGGCTATTGTGGTGGAGCAAAAGGAGGCAGGTAAGGAGCATCCGGTTCAACATCCGGTCTATTATATCAGCGAGGTACTCATTGAGTCCAAGCAAAGGTATCCGCATTGGCAGAAGCTGGTGTATGGAGTTTTTATGGCAAGCCGGAAGCTTAAACAATACTTCCAAGGGCACCCAATTACGGTGGTCAGTTCTGCTCCTTTGGGGGATATCATCCAGAACCGGGAAGCAACTGGCCGGATTGCCAAGTGGGCTATAGAGCTTGGGCCACACGGTTTGAAGTATGTGCCTCGGACGGCGGTTAAGTCTCAAGCACTTGTTGATTTCATCAATGATTGGACGGAAATGCAAGCACCTGAAGAAAAGCCGGATCACACATATTGGACCATCCATTTTGATGGATCCAGGAAATTGGAAGGCTCGGGGACTGGAGTCGTATTAACTTCCCCACAAGGTGATAAGTTTTGTTACGTTCTCTGCTTAATGTTCCCTTGTACTACCAATGCAGCTGAGTATGAAGCCTTGCTCCATGGTCTCCGGATGGCTAAGGAGATGAATCTAAGTCGAGTTAAGTGCTTCGGTGACTCGGACCTCGTGGCTTAGCAAGTGTCTGGCACTTGGGACTCCAAGGACCCACTCATGGCAGCATATCGTCGTGAGGTGGATATTGTTGCAGGTCATTTTAAAGGCTATCAGGTGGACCACGTGGACCGGCGGAAAAATGAAGCGGCGGATGCCTTAAGCCGGCTGGGCTCTCAGCGCAAACCGGTCCCGCCCAATGTTTTTCTGGATGTGCTGCACAACCCGTCGGTCAAGATCCCTGGTGAAGCGGATTTGGCTATTCCTGATCCGGAGGCTCAATTGGTGGCAGCTCTTCATGTTATTCCGGATTGGATGCTTCCTTACCTGGCGTACAAGAACCGGGGCGAGTTACCAGAGGATGAGACTCTGGCCCGATAGATAATCCGGCGATCCGAGTCCATGACTATTATCAACGGCAAGTTGCATCATTGCAGTGTGTCAGGGGTGTTTCAACGCTGTGTGTCTCCTGAAGAAGGCCGTGAAATTTTGCGTGAGATCCACGAAGGAGATTGTGGTCACCACACCGGTTCAAAATCTCTGGTGGCTAAAGCGTTTCGTCATGGCTTCTATTGGTTAACTGCCCATGCTGATGCAGAGGATTTGGTCAGACGATGTGATGGTTGCCAAAGGTTTTCAAGACGTGCTCATGTGCCGGCTCAAGAATTGAGAATGATTCCAATTACTTGGTCGTTTGCGACTTGGGGCTGGATATGGTTGGGCCTTTCAAAAGGTCCAGAGATAAGAAGACCCACCTCCTGGTGGCGGTTGACAAGTTTACAAAGTGGGTGGAGGCAGAACCTGTTAGCAAGTGTGATGCGGCCATGGCGGTTCAGTTCATCAAAAAAGTGATTTTCTGGTTTGGCTTTCCACACAGTATCATCACATATAACGGTACCAATTTGTCCAAAGGTGCCATGAAGGAGTTCTGCGAACGGGAGCATATCCGGGTCGACGTTTCATCAGTGGCACACCCACAGTCTAATGGTCAAGCAGAAAGGGCTAATCAAGAGATCTTGAGAGGCATCAAGCCCCGGCTCATGGTTCCTTTGCAGAGAACGCCGAGTTGTTGGGTAGAAGAATTACCATTTGTGTTATGGAGCATCAATACAACACCCAACAGATCAACAGGATACACACCGTTCTTCATGGTTTATGGAGCGGAGGCGGTTCTCCCCAGTGATATCCATCATGATTCACCTCGTGTGACGGCTTATGTTGAAGCGGACAATGAGACAGCACGGCAAGACGCTTTGGACCTGTTGGATGAAGAACATGACATAGCAGCTGCCCGCTCGGCGATTTACCAACAGGATCTTCGTCGTTATCACAGTTGCCGAGTCAGAACCAGAACCTTTCAGGAAGGAGATTTGGTGCTTCGGCTCATCCAGGATCAGACTGATATGCATAAGCTATCCCCACCTTGGGAGGGGCCTTTCGTGGTCAGCAAGAATCTGCACAACGGGTCATACTATCTTATCGATATTCGAGAGCATAAGGACTCACGTACATCAGAGGAGGAGACCAACAGGCCGTGGAACATAGCTCATCTTCGGCCTTACTATACCTGAGCCATTGGCTCTACTTATGTACATATTACGACGATGTATATATTATGATTAAATATAATAAACCAGAACCTCAGCTAAAGCGGGGTATCCGTTCTTTTACATCATGTGTGGTTACACGGAGTTGTTCTAAAGCGGCCTCCGGTTTACCCATTGAGTTGGCTTTTTAAAAAAGCATCATGTTATATCACTTGGGGGTTTGGTCGTGTCCGAACCAATACAATACCTCTTGATAGGCGAGAGCCACCAGATCACTTGGGGACTTGGTCACGTCTGAACCATTCATGCCTCTTGATCGGCCTAAGGCCACAGAATCACTTGGGGGCTTGGTCGAACCCGAATAATTGCCATGCCACTTGATCGGCATAAATGCCACGGTTTCATTTGGGGACCTGGCTGACTAGAACCATAGTTACACCTATCGGGAGCTTGGTCGTGTTCGGCCATGGTAACGCCATCGATCAGCTTAAATAAGCCTTTTTTGCAAACGGTTTTGCCATTGCCTTTGCTTCATACTTTTCTTTGAAAGATATTTCTTTCTTTTTATTGCGTTTTTTAAACCGACAAAGTTTTCAACCGGTTCACACTGTCAATTGACGGAACACGGTCCATTTTTAATCCAGGCGACTATTTGCTCGGTTTGATTTTTTGTTAACATCCTATTATGGAGTAACACGGTGTTTATTATAACCCGGCACGGTTTACATGGTAAACCGGCATCATATATAGGAGTTGATATCTCCTCCAACAAGGTGGGTTTATAAAACTCCGCTTCAAGATTGGCCAAGCCAACTTCACGCTCGACGATGGCAGGTATTATGTATCTCAAAAATTTGGTCATATACTTAAAAAAATTCGGATGTTTTGATTTCATGTATGCAGACATCATATTCCGCCTGACGGTACAACCGTGGTGGCACTTTAAGATTTTTTATTACAGAAAGTACTTTGGAAAGTTCATCACCCAAAGGAAGAGCAAGTTGCAGTAATTATGCACGAAGGCATATCGACATCAAAAGTATCAGCTAGCCTATTACAAGGCAGCATGGTGCCCACAATAAGATCATTGTTTTTCGCAAGGAAGAAGCAGTTTTAAACCGGCTTCCGGTTCAAGCTTGGCCACCAGCCTGGCCTGATGGTTGTGGATCATCCCGCGCCGCTTCAGCTTCAGTTTCTCTACCCAGCGGCTGGAAATCAACAGTTGTCCAGTCGATTCCCATTAATGCTTGAAAGACAGCTTCATCATGGATCAGCAATGACGGGTCAATATCGGGAGCGTAAGTATGCTTACGGATTGGAGGGATAAGATTTTCCATTCATGAATTGGTGCAGCTATTCGCTTGTTCTGATTGTCATATTGGGCTTGATAATGAGACAAGTCTGCTTCTTCAGCCAATTGACAAGCTAGCGGACGCACCTCCCGGTTTATTGCTCACAGATCCGCTTCACCAAACTCTGACCCGTCTTCCTTCAAGCTGGGATAGCCCTGAGCCGCTTCAATAGGATCAAAATCCGGTACCCAAGCTTTTGCCCGGATTAAGGCATTGGTCGTACCGGTTCGAGCAGCAGATTTCTTCAGTTCTTCAACCCGGGCAGGAAGCACCGACAGTTTCATCAGAGTGTCTTGAATCAAAGTGGGCGCTGGTTTGTTGTGGGATGCAGTACAGATGATACGCTGTGCACCAGTGTACAGTTGTTCGATCAACGTATAGGCGGCTTTCAATTTCTTCCACACATCTGACCCCAAGTGACCAATGCGTGCCCCTGAAATATCATAAAGGGTTAACAAACCGGCAGCTCTGTAAGAAGGCAGAATCAATTCAGAAGTTAAACTAGCTTACCAAAGATAGCAGTGGTCATAGCATGCACGTGCCGCTTTATGCTGGTCAGTTCATCCGCAACCAGTTTTAGTGCAGCCTCGGCATCCTCTGCTCGTTTGATTAAAGCGGACTTTTCAGTGGCCCAATCCGCCCGCTTCTTCTTGAAGCTCTCCTTAAGCTGTTCCATGGCGTTTAAAGCGCTGGCTAATTCCTCTTTTGCTTTGGAGGTTTCAGCTTGTTGGGATTTTAGGTTTTCTTGGAGATCGGTGACTTGGCTTTCTTTCGTCTTCAGCTCAGCCTGCATGTAGACAGTTATATGCTTCAACAAAATGGTACAAGGATTGAAGTACCAACCACATAACAAGTTATGCACTTGGCACTTGGGGGCTAATGCATATTCGATCTTCATCTTTCAATTGCTTACAAAGTCCCAAGATCAATACAAGTATTCAACTTGGCACTTGGGGGCTAATGGCTATTTGCTCGTATATATTCTGATGCGGCAATCTCAATTACTTAAAGTACCGGTTTAACTACGCTAAGTTGTACCGGCCCTTGGGGGCTACATCAGCAAATTTCAAAGCATTAACATTTATGTTAGTAAGTCCCGGTTTGAAAGAAGGTTACAAACCGGCCCTTGGGGGCTAGGAGAGTCAGCAAGAATTGAAGCATACAAGCAGGAAAGAGCATATGGAAGTTACCTCATATTTATCTTTCATCATGTTAACCAGACCGGCTTCATAGTCACGACTGGTATACAGTCGGTTCAGGTAGCCGGAATGGATATCTTGGGCGTTCAGAGCAGCATAAGTCGCCAGATCAGCATTCCACTTGCCTTTGCCAAAGGCAGCAAATTCTTCCTTGGCAGAATGTTTGGACAAAGTGACAGGATTGCTTGGCTCTGTATGGCCAATGCCAGTAATGACAACCTCATCATCCTTGGTATCGCCGGTTTGCACTAGGGCTGTTGGCTTGTCAGTAGGCTTTGCTGGACCGGTGGATTTCTCAATCCGGATGGAGCTTGTGGGCTGATTGACAGGATTTGAGGTATCAATAGGTCTCTCTTCAGCAATAAGATCGTCGTCTTGCTGCGGTGGATCATTGGGTATATCCTCAGGAATAGCCGCTTCAAGATCTGGTGTCTTGCCCGGTTCAAGGACGGCATCTTCTTCGGCCGCTTTGTCCAGGCGAGCCTTCTTGCTTGGCCTAGGTTTGGCCCTGAAAGGAATAACAAAATCAAATACAACATATGTTCCAAGGCGATGTGCTGCAAATATTATGATAAGTATAGCTTACCCAAGCACCGTTTTGAGCAGTGGCAGCTGAGTAGCCGATGACTCGCCAGAGGATGAGTGGGAAGTAACCTGGTAATCGGAGTCAGATGGATTAAGAGGTTGACAAAAGCAGCCCGCTTTAGGACAAGCACTCACAAGCAAATTAGAGACCTCTGAGCGGCGTTTCCGAACCGGACTGTTCGGTAAACCGGCGGAGGTAACTACCTGGCCGCTGTGCCGAGTAGTGCGACGAGCTTTGTTCTATTGGGTCTTCATAAGAAATTTGGGATCCAAATAAGCAAGAGGATGAGAAAATTTAACTTTCCGGTTTGCCTGACGGATTTTTAGTGAAGGCAAAGGTTCTGAATCAGAAGAGTGAATAATTACCTCTGCAGCATCAGCATGGCTGGCTTCGGCATCATCCTGACAAATATCATCATCAATAAGACGCATGAAAAATAAGCCAAGTGAGTCAAGCCCTACCTCAAGGTCCGGATTATCCACATCATCATCAGGGGCCGAATTAGAGGATGCAGTGGTTCTTTTCCTGTGGGCAGTCTTCTTCACAGCTTTAGTCTTTTGCCGGGTTGCTCTTTCCGGTTTGTCTGGTTTTTCTGGTTTCTCCTGCGGCAGTTTCTTGCTCCAAAACAGATCATTGCCTTGATTACACAGACACTGATATTAAACAATGACCAGATATATCAATAGCAGATTCAGCAAAAAGAAAAATCAAAGTCTTACAGCTGGCGGTTTGTTGGTGGCACAGAAGGGAAGCAGGCCGTTTTTAGCACAGATGTGTTCTAGTTCATTCAGCATCTTATTCACAGCCTCTGTGATTTCTTCATCGGTGAGCTGGATGTTGGAATGTCGCAGTGGGTCATCAACACTGCCAATATACTCGCACATCAAACCGGAGCGCTGACTAAGAGGCAGTATGCTCCATGATATCCAATAGCAAGCGAGATCAACCCCTGTTAAACCGTTGGCCATAAAGGCTCTGAGCTTCGACAGTTGAGGAGCATATTTGCTTCTCTCCTGGGCAGTCAACCTTTGCGGAAAGGGGTGTGTATTGCTGAGCCGCTCCGGACGAAAGCCAGGCAAGGGATTCTCACCAGCAAGGGAGGTGTCTTTGCAATAGAACCATGTCTGATTCCACTCTTTGGGGTGGCTGTGCAGTTTGGCGTGAGGGTATGTGACCTCTTTCCTTTTCTGAATCGCCACACCACCCAACTCCGTATTGGAGCCGTCAGTAAACTCAGTATGGCGGTTTAGATGGAAAAGGTCTCTGAACAATTCCACTGTGGGCTCCTCTTGAAAGAACGCCTCACAGAGCACTTGGAAGTGACACATATTTGTGACAGAGTTGGGGCCAGTGTCTTGTGGATGGAGTTGGAAATCGGCTAAAACATCCGGGTAAAATTTAGAACCGGGCGGCTTAAAACCCCGGGCTAAGTGATCTATGAAAACAAAGACCTCTCCTTCTTGAGGTGTAGGAGGGCATTCTTTGCCAGGAGCCCTCCAATGGATGGTATCTTTGCTGCCTAAAGCGCCGATCAGGACTAAATCGTCCAGTTGAGCCTCTGTGATGCGAGAAGGAACCCAATTGCACTCATATACTTGCTTGGCCATGATGAAATCTACAAGGTAGAAGATCCCGGTTCAAAAAGGCATTGATCAAGGTACATTGGTATGTGCAATGTTAAACCGGAGACAGATCTATCTAAACCGGAGTTTTATGAAGCAACAACATCTGGCGGTTCAACAAGGGGACTAATGGTATATACCGGTTTGGCAATTTTTTTCTACAAGGTTAAACCGCCTGATCTAAGCATTGAAACAGCTGAGATTGCGGATGGATAAGTATGCAGAAACAGATTTCACAAGATTTCTCTACAGCGTTGGATCTGAAGCAAGTTCAGAAAATAAGAAAAATATCCAAAAGCTCAAAGCAGAACAATATTGAATCAATGGGCAGAAATATATGTGAGATCTATGGTCTTGGGCATGAAACTAAAGGCGGATACTAAAAGCTACCGCTACACAGAGCAGGGGTTCACAGATGCATCCAGGAGCTAGTATATGAACAGGAACAGGTGATGAACACTGCAAGAACACGAAACCCTAGAACAGATCTGTGTTGAGAAGAGCAGAAGGCTTACCAGAGTTGAGGAAGACGCGGAAGGTTGCCGCGGTGCTCTGGTGCGTTCAGGTTGATGCAGCGGCCAAGGTTGGTGCAGAAGTTGACGGCGGCGGCGGAGCTCCGAGGCTGGCGACGCGAGGCAGACAAAGAAGAAAGGCACGAAGGGGAGAAAAGAAATGACCCTTCGGTCCTATTTATAAGGCAAAAGGACATGTGTCAGGCGCGACAATCAAGGGGCCATGAAACGGAGTTGTTGCCTCGATTTCCGCAGATCTATTAAACAAGGAAGCATAATGGATAGCTTCATTATGACAGGTGACGTCACTCCGGTTTACAGCAATCAGAGAAGATGACATCATGGCGGTTTACTAATTTATGAGAAGATGTTGAAGATGAAGTTTTTGTTAAAGGATTGACATGAACCCGTTCAAATCAATCTGGGGCCTAATGTTGGGGATATTACTGCTGGGCGTAAACCGGCCTATCTGGGCCGGGTCAACTTCATCAGTAGATCAAGAGTGCTAAAGCCCAAGAAGACAGATGAGGGCCTAAGGCCCGTAGTCGGTTTAAGACTTGTAGCTGTAAACCGGTATTTGTATATAAACTTGTACTATAAGTTAGGAATAAGGAGAGACCAACCCGGATACGAATATGGACCGGTGTTGGGACTTTGTGAACCGACGGGCGTCACCCGTGTATATAAGGGGACGACCCGGCGGCGGTTCAAGGACGACAGACAAGAACTCGAGACTTAGGCGAAGCTTGTTTGCTCCCTAGTCATAGAAACCCCATCAATTCCATCACAACTAGACGTAGGCTTTTACCTTCATCGAAGGGGCCGAACTAGTATAAACTCTCTTGCCTCCCTGTGTCCGCTTTAACCCCTTCAAGCTAACCCGTCGCGATGGCTCCACGACTAAGTCCTTTCTCTAGGACATCTGCCGTGACAAAACCATGACACCGCCCTTGGGAGTAGGCGAATTTTAAGGCGAGTGGGGAGGCGCTCGATATTTACTACCTTTATAAGGAGATAAGAATCCCTTTTCTTCACCCACGCCTTCTCTCTTCCTCTGCCCTTCCACTCTTGAGCTCTAGAGCCCAATTTCTCATCTTCACTGTCTCGAGCAAGCACTCGACCATGTCCGGATCCGGAGGTCAAGGCAAGTGGATGGTCTCCTCCGTCAAGGAGGAGGACATTACTGAGCTTCGGACGGCCGGGTACCTGGCGAAGGAAATCGCCCACCGTCTTCCAGCCCAAGGGCAAGTCGTCCCCACACCGAAGCCCAATGAGAGGGTGGTATTCATCCCTCCTTTCCTCCGCGGGCTAGGGTGTGATGGCCTCGCTTATTAGGGATGATAGACTACTCATATCAATAAGGAATTCCTTCTTTTCCGGGAGCCCATTCGGACAGAACTTCAAAGTTAAGCGTGCTCAGCTTGGAGTAGTGTCAGGATGGGTGACCGACCGGGAAGTTGCTCCCGGGTGCGCACGAGTGAGGACAAAGTGCACAGAAAAGACTAGTATTGATCTGTGGGGCCAGTCCAGATCCTGTCAGGAGTAACGACCACCAGTGGGTGTGTCCGGGGCGTTACAAGTTGGTATCAGAGCCGACCCTTGCGGTTACACGGATGGTTGCGGACAGGTGCATGGTCATGTTGTTCATGACGTTTGTGACCCGTCGTGGCACACGACATGGCACATGTGCCGGACTGGATGCACAGACGTATGTACCAAGAGGGAGCGTTCCTGTGGCTCGACGAGGACGTCGGTTCCTCAGAGTGGGGGTGTATGTGATGGCCTCGCTTATTAGGGATGATAGACTACTCATATCAATAAGGAATTCCTTCTTTTCCGGGAGCCCATTCGGACAGAACTTCAAAGTTAAGCATGCTCAGCTTGGAGTAGTGTCAAGATGGGTGACCGACCGGGAAGTTGCTCCCGGGTGCGCACGAGTGAGGACAAAGTGCGCAGAAAAGACTAGTATTGATCTGTGGGGCCAGTCCAGATCCTGTCAGGAGTAACGACCACCGGCGGGTGTGTCCGGGGCATTACATAGGGTTTCCACTCCACCCTTTCGTCCGTGGGCTGATGTTCTACTACGGGATAGACTTCCACGATCTATCCCCGAACTCCTTCCTCAATATCTTAGCGTTCATCATCGTGTGTGAGGCCTTCCTCCGCATCCAACCCCACTTCGGGCTGTGGCTCAAAATCTTCAATGTGAATCCAAAGGTAGTGGATGGCCAGCACGCGGAATGCGGAGGTGCCATGGTGAGCAAGCTGACCAATGTCTCCTGGACAAAAGGCACTTTCATGGAGACCGTCAAGGAATGGCAGAAACAATGGTTCTACATCACAGAACCCCGTGATGCCACCTGGACTGGGGCTGCCGAATTCAACTCTGGAGCTCCCATGCGACCCACCTCGTGGGTCGAGAAGAGCCCGAACTGGTGTTCGTCAGGCGAGATGATAGCACTGCAAACGCGCATCCAAAGCATGGTGGACAAAGACATCAAGCTCGTTGACATAATCCAAGTGATGCTGGTGCGCCGGATCGTCCCCTGCCAGAGCCGAAGCTGCCCTCTATGGAAGTTCAATCCGAAGAAGCACCATACCCTGAAGAGGCTTTTCGAAACCGCTCACGAAGATGCCTGGAGGTTTCTTCTTAAGAGCAACGAAACACCGCCGGCCACAGATTCGGACCGCATGCATGACATCAACCACCTCGCCAACGAGGTATATTATTCTTACTGCATCCCTTACTTGCTTTTTCAAGGATGATGTCTAAGCTTTTGTCGTCATTGATTCTTCAGGACTGGATGGAGAGGGCGAAGCGGATCCAATGTCCGGCTCCGCTGCCTGAAGAACCAGTCACCCCGCGTTTAGCGAAGATGCTGGTGCCGGCGCCCTATAAGGCGCCGGAGAAGAAGGCCACAGGGAAGGCCAAGGGGGTCCAGAGTGGCCCCCGCCGCAAGGGCACTTCGGACGCGACATCTGAAGACAAGACCCGCTCCTCCGCCGCCGAAGACACGACGATGAAGAGGAGGAGGAGAACAACCATCCCCCTGATGAGGGGAGGAAGAAGAGGGCGGCTTCGGCAAATCTGGAGGCGGAGAGGTCCAAGAAAGGGAAAAGCTCCCTTGCGGATAACACTGCGTGGGACGTCGACAGCAGTCCGGAGAGATGCCCCCGCACTAAGCGTTGGGCCGCATCGTAAGTGCTAAAACCCATATCCGCCCATAAACCAAGTCTTTCCTTTTTGTTGTATTGATATAATTGGTTATGCTATTGCAGTTGAGGGAGTCCTCGATTAGGGGGTGTCCGGATAGCCGGACTATAACCTTTGGCCGGACTCTCGGACTATGAAGATACAAGATTGAAGACTTCGTCCTGTGTCCGGATGGGACTTTCCTTGGCGTCGAAGGCAAGCTTGGCAATACGGATATGTAGATCTCCTCCCATTGTAACCGACTTTGTGTAACCCTAGCCTTCTTTGGTGTCTATATAAACCAGAGGGTTTTAGTCCATAGGACGAAGAACAATCATACCATAGGCTAGCTTCTAGGGTTTAGCCTCTTTGATCTCGTGGTAGATCTACTCTTGTACTACCCATATCATCAATATTAATCAAGCAGGAGTAGGGTTTTACCTCCATCGAGACGGCCTGAACCTGGGTAAAAACATTGTGTCCCTTGTTTCCTATTACCATCTGCCTAGACGCACAGTTCGGGACCCCCTACCCGAGATCCACCGGTTTTGACACCGACATTGGTGCTTTCATTGAGAGTTCCGCTGTGTCGTCGTCATCAGGAAGGATGCCTCATCCCGTCTTTAAAGACAGCACTGTTGCTAAGGGAGCTTTGGCTGTCGGCCAAACTCTCCGGCTGGGTGGTTTTCCTATGACCGCCTGTTCGGCCGCTGCGCCGACGATGACTTCTCGGGTCATCAAAAGCAATCTTCACGTCAACTCGGAACTCGCCGAGCAGTTAGATCCAATGGAGCTCTCTTCCCTAAACGAGCTCTGTGATCGCATCGCCGCCCTGGGAGTCGCTACAGACTACGATCAGATTGGGCCTAAACCCGATCTGAGAGAGATCAACTCTCCCCAGGTCACCCATCACGTTGCAGTGGTGGAGGAACAATGTGGCGACCCTTCATCTATCTTAAGGACTAGCTATGTCCGGATTCCAGATCCCTCCAAGCCGGATACCCGCGGAGGGGAGGACGTCACTCAACACCTGAACCTAGAGTCAGGCAGCGGGCTAGATTCAGTGGAAAACACCCAAGAACCCAAACTTCCGAGTTCGGAAACTCCTTGGCCCCTGAGTCTCAGATTGGGTGAGGTTTCGGATTCAATTCCACCCACCCACCCAAACATAAGCGATCTATCCCAAATTAGGCAAGAGCCCGAAGGAACAGTACACCATTACTGGGCCAGATACCTCCTTGTCATGAACATGATAAAGGATTGCCGCGAGGAAGACGCAATTTCATTCTTCTGCAATAATTGCACGAACAAGGGAATCCTCAACGCCATAAGTCGCCGTGAAATTACACGCTTTGCCGACTTGCCGTCCATAGTACGAAAGTACTGTGCGATGGAAAGCACCTGGAAAACCGAAATAAAATTTTGGGACAATCCAGCCCTGAATACAAACCCAGTCCGAAATAAAAGGGTGCATTATCGCCAGACACCCGGGTTATAAACACCAAAAAGCAAAAACCCTCTACAGGGCATGGAACCGTACTGGAGGGATGGGTCAATGGACCCTGTAAAATTCACAGTGCAAAGGGCGCCACACCAACTCATAGCCTTAGAGCATGTTGGATACTCCGGAAGGTGGCCAAAAGTGGCGAAGATCTTCTAACCCCAGAAGCCACAGAGCACCAGCCCAGGGATACCAGTACGGTATTAACAGTCTTCGAGACTTTCGCATCAAATAATATGCAAAAACGAACACTCCGCAGCCTTGCCGAAGTCTACCACGTGGCAACAATAAACCCATGGAGTGACACGGCTATTACTTTTAATGCCAGTGACGAACCTAAATTCCGAACAGCCCGAGCACCAGCCGCATTGGTCCTCAGTCCAATAGTGGACGGCTTTCGACTCACCAAGGTACTCATGGACGGTGGCAGCGGATTGAACCTCATTTATGAGGAAACCCTTCGAAAAATGGAAATAGACTGGAACCGCATTGAGCGAAGCAGCACAACCTTTAGAGGAATAATCCCCAGTCGGGAAGCGCGTTGTACAGGAAAAATCACACTAGATGTGGTGTTCGGCACGCCGGATAATTACAGGTCCGAAGAGGTCATGTTCCAAGTGGCCCCGTTCAGTAGCGGATACCACGCTCTATTAGGGCGGGAGGCGTTTACAATCTTCCAAGCCATACCCCATTACGGGTACATGAAGCTCAAAATGCTCGGGCCCAACGGAATCATCACTCTTGCTAGTGATCCGGACATAGCACTCCGCGCCGAAAATAAGACAGCCGCACTGGCCCTCGAGGCACTATCCAAAGCCCTAGCAGCCGAGGAACTGACTGCGCTGCGCTCCACGGTGAACAGGGACGACGTGATACTCGATAAAAGATCCAAGTCCACCACCTTTAAACCGGCGGACGAAATAGTCAAATTCCAAGTCCATCCAACGGACCCTACAAAAACAACTTCCATCTGGGCACAATTAAACCCTGATGTAGACACCGGACTACGAGAGTTCCTACGCGAGAACTGGGACATTTTTGCCTGGCACCCTTCAGACATGCCAGGAATCCCATGCAGGCTGGCCGAGCACAGCCTAAATATCCTAAAAGGATTCAAGCCAGTCAAGCAGGCTCTTCGGCGTTTCTCCGAACCTAAGAGACAAGCCATGGGAGAGGAACTAGCCAAGCTATTGGAGGCAGGATTCATCAGAGACATAAAACATCCGGACTGGCTAGCAAACCTGGTGATGGTACCAAAGAAGGACAAATCCTGGCGCTTGTGCGTCGATTTTAAGGACCTCAACAAGGCTTACCCAAAGGATCCCTTCCCCCTCCCCCGCATCAATCAAATTATCGACGCTACCACAGGACATGATTCATTGTGTTTCCTCGACGCATACTCCTGCTACCATCAAATTAAGATGGCAGAGCCAGACCAAGCCGCAACGGCATTCATCACACCATACAGCCCATTCTGCTTCAACACAATGCCCTTCGGGCTCAAAAACGCCGGCGCAACATATCAGCGCATGATTCAGACATGTCTGGCAAACCAGATCGGCAAAACAGTGGAGGCATACGTAGATGACGTGATCGTCAAAACCAAGCATGTCGAATCTCTAGTAGACGACTTGAGGCTCACATTCGATAACCTCCGAACATACGACATCAAGCTCAACCTAGAAAAATGCGTTTTCGGCGTACCAGCCGGAAAGCTCTTGGCCTTCATTGTATCCGGTAGAGGAATTGAAGCAAATCCAGCCAAGATCCGAGCTCTGTCACAATTGGACATCCCAAAGGACTTCAAACAAATACAAAAATTGACCAGATGCATGGCGGCTCTAAGCCGCTTTATCTCCCGCTTGGGAGAAAAGGCATTACCCCTTTATCGCCTCCTCTGGCGCACCGAACACTTCGAGTGGACGGATGCCGCCACGGCCGGACTCGACGAAATAAAAGCCATATTGGCAACAAACCCAGTCCTGGTTGCGCCAAACATTGGCGAACCAATTCTATTATACATTGCGGCAACTCATCAAGTTGTAAGCGCAGTGCTCGTCGTCGAACGAGAAACGGACGGACACAAACTCCCCCTTAAAAAGCCGGTTTACGATGTGTCCACTGTCCTTACTCCATGCATGTCACGGTACCCGCATTATCAAAAGATAGCATACGCGGTATTTATGGCATCCCGGAAGCTGCGACACTACTTTCAAGAGTGTTCGATAACGGTAGCCTCGGAAGTACCACTTAACGATATTATAAACAACCACGACGTGATGGGCCAGATTGCCAAATGGGCCATTGAGCTCCTCCCGTTCGACATAACTTAGAAGCCACGGCGAGCTATTAAGTCGCAAGTTTTGGCCGACTTCGTCGCGTAATGGACGGAAGCCGAACTCCCTAAAGAGTATGGCACATATTCCAACTGGATCATGCACTTCGACGGCTCCAAAATGTTGGCTGGTCTGGGGGCTGGCGTCGTTTTGACGTCCCCAACAGGAGATACAGTTCAATACGTACTCCAGATAATGTATACGGACTCCAACGACGCAGCCTAATATGAGGCCCTTCTACATGGTCTCCGGATGGCAGTATCCATGGGCATTGAACGCCTAGAGGTGTGTGGGGATTCGAACCTCGCGATATCCCAAATAAATGGAGATTTCGATGCCAAGGATCCGAAAATGGTAGCTTATCGCAACGCCGTCCTAAAAATGTCAGTTCGGTTTGAGGGGCTCGAATTTCACCATATAGCCCAGGAAAACAATCAGGCAACAGACTTCCTGGCACGCATCAGCGCAAAACGCGATGCTGTCCCTCCCAACATCTTCTTGGAGAGGCTTTTCAAGCCATCCGTAGTATGGGAAGGGGAACCCGGACATAACATCCCGGACCCAACCGCACTGCCCGACACCGAACATTCTGACATAATTGGAGGCTCTGCCAACGAAATAACATCTTCAGCCCATGTAATAATGGGAGTCATCGCCCCGTGGACAGAACCATTCCTAGCCTACCTAACTAAGCAGGAACTTCCCGAGGACCAAAACAAGGCACGCTGCATAGTGCGGCGATCTAAAGCCTATAAAGTCCATGAGGGAGAGCTTTATAAGAAAAGCACCACCGGAGTCCTTCAAAGGTGCATCTCCGAAGAGGAAGGGCGGAATCTTCTGGCTGAAATTCATGCCGGACTCGGCAGTCACCACGCTGCAGCCCGGGCCCTTGTAAGCAAGGCCTTCCGTACAGGCTTCTATTGGCCGACGGCCCGGGCAGACGCTCAGGACTTAGTCCAACGATGCGTTGGTTGCCAGCTTTTGCTAACCAAAGCCATATGCCACCCACCGCCCTCCAAACTATCCCCATCACCTAGCCCTTCACGGTCTAGGGGCTTGACATGGTTGGACCCCTTAAAGGAGGAACCCACAAGCAAAAATACTTACTGGTCATGGTGGATAAGTTCACCAAATGGATAGAGGCCAAGCCTGTTAAAACGGCCGAATCCGAACTGGTGATAGACTTCATATCCAGGGTCGTACACCATTACGGCGTCCCCCACAGCATCATCACTGATAACAGCACGAACTTTACGGCCGATGAGGTAAAACTTTGGTGCAAAAACATGGGCATCAAGCTCGACTATGCTTCAGTCTATCACCCACAAACTAACGGTCAGGTCGAGAGAGCAAATAGTCTAATCATGAGCGGCATCAAACCCAGGTTAGTGCGGTCCCTCAAGGAATCTAACACGCACTGGGTAGAGGAGCTCGACTCCGTACTCTGGGGGTTGCGGACCACGCCGAACCGCACTACCGGATACACACCATTCTTCATGGTATACGGTGCAGAGGCAGTTCTGCCCTGCGACATAATACATGACTCACCTCGAGTGTGCATGTACGAAGAAAGAGAAGCCGAGCTCGATTCGCAAGACAGTTTGGACGCCTTGGAGGAGGAGCGTGACGTGGCAAAAGCCTGTTCCGCATTCTATCAACAGCAGGCTCGAAGATACCAAAGCAGAAAAGTACGGGCCAAAACTTACAATGTTGGCGAGTTAGTTCTATGCCTGCCGGATAAGAAAAAGGACAAACTCAAGCCCAAGTGGGAAGGTCCCTTCATTATTGACCAAGCCCTGACTGGTGGAGCGTACCATCTATGGGATGCATCGGATAATCGACTTGAGCCGAACCCATGGAACGCAGCCCGACTCCAAAGATTCTATTCCTAGCACCGGACTCTGTGTTCGTCTCCTTCCTCTGTCCATTTTTTATACACAATCTGCCTTATATTTTTATCCTTCTCCCCTTCTCTTCTCTCACAGCCTTTAAAGGCCCATTTGTGCCTTGTTTGCACGCAACTGACGCGCTATCCGCGCTCATCATACCTGGGGGCTTCTTTAAACAGAAGCTTATTCATACGGGATTTATGCCCAACACATGTGTTATCCTTCCACATGTACCCTTTATTCACCATTATATGCATCGATATGACTTAAGTTTTGGCCAAGCTGGGTTGCCTGGCTCTTGTATTTATGCCCTACGTTCCCATTAATTCGGCTAGGGCATAAGGGGAGCACCTCTGCGATTATTACTGCCGGGTTAGCCGGATGTGTACCTCAGACTGGGTGAAGCCGAAATCTAGCATTCTTAAGGGAATATTCGGTCGGTGAACTAAAGATAATTTTTCACTTATTTACTTATGCGCCCCCAGATGTTTTTTCTGCGTCTCTTTTCGCAATCCGGACATGCACTTTAGGGCATGCCTCCCAGGGAAAGGAACCCTTAACGGAACTATTCTCCCTGGAAGATGTTTCTTACTAACCATGTAATATAACATAACTAGTTGGGCACTTGTCTGTTTAAGCACTAATGACCCCTACGCCTGGTCTCCATGCATGCCCCGGTTCTTACATAACCGAGAGGGTATTCAGATACACTCTGGACCGTCGGGTCCCGAAGTTGAAGCAAAAAGGTCTGCCACGACAAACGATCTACAATCCGGCTAGAAGGCATTATACATGTCACCTTCAATTACATAGTCAATTTGACTGGTTAAATTCCTCTTCAATACCATCCAACAGGCTATCTAGTTTACAGTCCTGTTGGGAATACTTTGCGGCCAATTCTACTTGGCCGTACACTAAGCTCATAGGGATCTCCTTCCCATCGGGCCCCGCAGGTCCGACCTCAGCCATGTGGTTTGGGTTAGCCTTCGTGTACCGCGTCTTCACCATGGCCCAGGCTTCCCTGGCGCCCTGATGGTAGGCCGATATCTTCCATAATCGGAAGCGCCGCCGCGCTGCCTTCAGCTTCTCTACAAGCTCTCCAAGGACTTCGGGCATGGAGACGGATGGCCACAAGGCCTGGGCGACGCCTTGCATCACCTGCCGAACTCGTTCGTGCAGTTGTGAGAGCTCGGGAAGAAGGTCACCCGTAGAACCGGGCATTTCCTCTTCAGGACGACCCGTTAGCATACCTACAGACATAACTCTATCAGCCAACTTCCTCGCCGAACTCTTTTTCAAAGTTCGTTCAAGCACTTACTAAATATGCTGCGTCGAAGCCGCCGATTCTCCTTAACGGAGTCCGATAGTTGGGCACGAACATCCTTTAGTTCCACGCCCAGCTTGGTGTTGGCATCTAGGAGATCATTCTTCTCCTGCCTCACCCTCGTAAGCACGCTCTCACCAGCCTTTAGCTGGCGTAGGAGCTGTTGCTTATCCGGATTTAGTCCAGCGTCATCTGCAATTTTACCGTCAGATCTGCATATACACCACACTTTATATGATACTTATCATTTGAAGGATATATTACCAGAGGGGGTCTCTTTGGGCTCCCCTGCTGCGGCTAGTGCGGCCTGAAGTTGGGCTTTGCACTCTTCTAGCTCCTGGGACAGTTGGGTATTCTTTTCTGTAAGAACCTGCATAACAAATGATCCTTAAATCAGTTATTCTAACTGTTTCAAGTCTCAAAGGCTACTGATATATATAACCACCAAATTTTCTCACCCGTATGTCTTTTACATACTGCTCCGTGGCTCTGGCTTGACCATTTTGAGCGGCACGGAGGTATGCATCTCCCGAGTTGAAGGCATCCAATGCCTCTTGGGAGAAACAAGCGTCATGAAGAACAATCCGGCGACGCCTGTGGTTCATGGCACTTTCCACCTCGGAATTGGTGGCGGACAGTCTGTCTGCATCCTCTGTCGGAGGAGCGCCCGGCGCACGCCTCATATTCATTCCCGTCTCCTAATCCGGCCTTGGAGCCTGGCTGGTGGAGGCACGATTAGTAGCCTCTCTGGATATATTCCGGCGAGCGCGCTTTTTCCTAAAAAGAAGGCATGGGCGTTAGTATGCCTCTGAGAATAATATCTTGGAATAAAGACGACGCGCCGTACCGCTGCGCCGGTGTCTCAATCCGGACTACGTGTCTTTTCAGCTTGCCTGGCCTCGCGGCCCCTTGTTGGTAGTCGCCGCAGGCTCGGCCTTCCGCCTCGAGGACCTCCCCTGCAAAACACGGTTGTTATACGGTAATCAAAAGCACGCAAGGACGGATCCCTTTTCAAAGTGCTGGGACTTCGATCTCAGTTACCCGTGAGGCTGGAAGTAGCCCAGGGTAATCGACCGTAATGGCCACCAAGGCGTTGTCATTGCTCAATTGGTAAAATACCCCATCGATCAGCTCCACAGATATGTCCGGATCCTCTTGGGAGGCCGTGTCAAGGGACCGTTCCGGGTCCTCGGGTTGTGGAGGAGGGCTGTTTATCTCCCTTATAGCCTGGCGCGGCTCCTGCATTGAAATCACTAGACTGAATACTTAACTATGGGAATATGAAACATATGGGCGAGAAAAAGTGTCCGCTTACCCAGCTCGGAGGATTATACATAGAAAATCCACCTTGCGGGTTGACGCGGAGGAATTCCTCCTCTTCTCCCTTGTACAAAGTGGATAAGATCTTTATTAGAGCAGCAACCGATTCCAGCCCTTTACGGCCGCAGCGGGTGACGTCATCCTCCCCGTTGAAATCCCACATGGGATGGCCTCTATACTGAAGCGGCTGCACCCCCCGCATAATGCATGTGGCCATGACCTCGATCATGGTCAATCCGAATCGAGCTAACAAACTTTCCGGCTCATCAGGTAAAGAACGTCCCTGTCATCTTCCTCCTGGGGGCTCCGTGGACGCCAGCTCCGGCGCTTCTTCAAAGGAGCATTGTCGAACTCAGGGAGGCCGATTCGAATAGGGTCTGGGAGGAGGACGTCTTCTATATAAAACCATTCTGAAGGCTAGTCTTCGGACATCTTCTTTGGGGTTCCGGATAGATATCCGGTCCCGGCAATACGCCACCCTTCGGCTCCGCCCACTTGATATATTGACCCCTCCTGAGAACGGGGCACAAGGCAGAACAGCTTCTTCCATAACGCGAAATGAGCCTCACAGCCCAAAAACAGCTCGCAAAGGGCTACGAAGCCCGCGATATGCAATATGGAGGCATGCGTAAGGTTGTGCAACTGGAGGTCGTAGAACTCCAGGAGCCCCCGGAGAAACGGATGAATTGGAAATCCGAGCCCTCTTACCAAATGAGGGACAAGGCATATCCGCTCTCCCTTGGAGGGATTGGGAAGGCTCTCCGCTTGCTCTCCGCCATTATAGGTGGCGAGTCCGGCTCGAACTGGGACCATGTATGCTGGGGGAAGAAATCCCTTGGTCTGAAGCATCACTAATTTGCTGTGCGGGACGGAACATCTCTCCCAATCTCCATGCTTGGGACTAGGGGAGTGAGAGGAGGAGCTGCGTCGACCGGCCATGATGGAATGGATCTCTGTCAGGTGCGCTCCGATGAGGGCTCACCAAGGGAGGATGGTGTGATTTGGATCTGAATCCTCGTCTCTTTAATAGGCAGCTCATTCACACAGCTAGGGGGGTAAATGTAAAAACATCCTGGCTTTTCACATTCGCTCGACACGTGGAAAGTGGCCATTATTGGGCGTGGAAGCCAAGGAGCGGAACATTCACAAGAAGCCGGACACTATTTAAACAGGTACACGGAATTTTGAATGGAACCCGCCTTGCAATGCCGAAGACAATCTGCGCGCCGGACTCATCGTCATTGAAGCCTGGTTCGGGGGCTACTGAGGGAGTCCTGGATTAGGGGGTGTCCGGATAGCCAGACTATAACCTTTGGCCGGACTCTCGGACTATGAAGATACAAGATTGAAGACTTCGTCCCGTGTCCGGATGGGACTTTCCTTGGCGTGGAAGGCAAGCTTAGCAATACGGATATGTAGATCTCCTCCCATTGTAACCGACTTTGTGTAACCCTAGCCCTCTCCGGTGTCTATATAAACCGAAGGGTTTTAGTCCATAGGACGAACAACAATCATACCATAGGCTAGATTCTAGGGTTTAGCCTCTTTGATCTCGTGGTAGATCTACCCTTGTACTACCCATATCATCAATATTAATCAAGCAGGAGTAGGGTTTTACCTCCATCGAGAGGGCCCGAACCTGGGTAAAAACATTGTGTCCCTTGTCTCCTGTTACCATCCGCCTAGACGCACAGTTCGGGACCCCCTACCCAAGATCCACCGTTTTTGACACCGACGGCAGTCCTGCCCATGACGGCTCCCAGCGATCCTCATCACGAGGTTCGCTGGACTCAAAAGCGATGGCCAGCGATTCACCACCGGCCGCTCACTCCCCTAGGGCCAAGGAAGATGCAGAGGTGCTGTCCCGAAGGACTATTCCAGGCGGGGGAGAGGCTCAGGAGGCGCCAGAAGGCGAAACCCCCGTCGCTGGACACCAGGGGGAGTCAATCCCCATGGAGACTTGTGGGAAGGGTCGTATTCAGTTCGGCCCTCAGCCGGACTCGATTCCGGAGTCCGATGCGGCTCCGGAATCCGGCACACAACCTCCTTTGAAAGAAGGGGGGATGCATGTTCCCCTGGTGACCCCTGTCCAACCAGGGGCACCGGATAATCTGATGGAAGCGCTGCGAGGCGCTTCCATTGTGGATGAGCACCGTTTCCTTATGGGAACGGTAATTGAAAGGGTTCAGTCCGCTAAGAGCGGACTAACCGAAGCCTACAGCAGCATGTTAACATGTTTTGAGGTAAACGGCACAAAAAAGGAGAAAATCCCAATATAGACAGTAGCCCCTGAGATCTGTCCAGTGTTCAGAAAGAAAAGCCGGACAGAGGATCAATCCTTTATTGCAGGAAACTAACTAAATTGTCTGTAATGAATATGCAGGCGTCGTTGTTGGCCGCCGCCTCTCATATTGCCGAGGTCTCTGAACTGAAGCGGAGACTGGAGCAGGCTGAGGAGGAGCTCGGCCAGGTGAGGAGGCAGCTTCAAGGAAAACAAGGTATGTGATAACCAGTTATGTATTCGAAAAAAGTAAAATGGCATGCATTTGACCGAAGTGCCATGATATGTACAGAAGCGACGACCGAGGTCGAGGCCCTAGTCGAAGCCGAGGGGAAGGCTATCAAGGAGCAGGCCACCCGTAAGAGGCTCAAGGCCTGGGCCAACGAAGTCCAACAGGAGCTCCAGGACGCGGTGAGGAAGTGCGAGACCTTGGAGCACAATGCGTCCGCTCAAGAGGCCGAACTCGCCAAGGCTCGTAAGAGTGCGGAGACGGCCCGGAGTGAATCCCAGGGTACCCTCCGGGAGATCTAGGAGGCCAGGAAGATCACGGCGGGTAAGGCATTCAATATGCAAAGCAAGAATGTGAAGAGGAAATATCTTTTACTGACCCGGATTCGGAGTTCTCCAGGGGCTTTTGTTGATCTGCCACACAGTGTGACCGACGCCGCGGAGTTCTTCCGAGCCGAAGAAGGGGGCTCCACGGAGAAGTTGTTCTGGTTGCAATATCTTGCGCCGGAACATCCGGTGCCCTTCAGCGATCAACTAAAACAGCTGGTCGAGCTGCACAGGGTGGCCGAACTGGCCATGAAGGATTTAACAATCCGGCTGTGGCCAGCCAAGCTATACCCATCAGTTACTTCAGCCTTGTGAAGAGGTTGGTTGATGCCTGTCCTTGGCTGGACGTCATCAAGCGGTCCATCTGCATGGAAGGCACGCGTTTGGCCTTCTCCTATGTCAAGGTCTGGTGGGCGAAGATGGATGTCGTCAAGTGGGCGACCGGGGGGCCGCCTGAGGGCATGGAGCACCGAATTCCCAAGCGATACTTTGGCGATGTCTTGGAGGGGTCCCGCATTGTTGTGGATCATTGTGTGAAAGACACTATCTTTGAATGAATGTATTCGAGATCCCTCTGCCTTGTATGATAAAACAAAGTGATTATGCAATATAATGCTGGTTATGTTTTTAAATTTTTACTTCCTGTGCGGCCGTGTTGTATGAAATCTGAGGGTTAACCAGTCGTCGGCTTCTGCCCCCATGTAGGTAGTACGGGGGTGTACGGGATGGAATCTAAACAATCTTGATCCAATTAGATGGTCCTTGAAGGAGTTGTTTAGCGCAACGAACCAGGCAACCAGACTATGCGACTGTAACGCCCTCACTTAGCCATAGGAGTTCGACAATAAAAACATGGACGCAGCCCCTAGTTTCTGAACTAGAGTGCTATAAGCGTCTGATCGGGAAGTACCGATCCTTCGCGCAACGCGGAAGAAAATCTTCAACGATTTGCAACCTCCGAACAGCTGACCGGCTCTCGCTGCATCATGACAGTCAGTTTTTGGCTTTCTCTACTGAGGTGCTCCTTTGGATAAACCAGGGCACAATCGCAGTAGTTCTCCCTTTACTACCTTAGCCGATATAGCGGAACGTAAGGTAGCAAGCACAGGAGCCGGGCAACCCAACTATTGACCAAATACATGATTCAGAGCCAATGCATATAATGCTAAATTCAGGGTGCCGAACTATACTTATAAAAAGTGTTCGGACTTTTGTTTCCGTAGTGTGGGGTGCTATGAAGCCCCTGGCAAACATCAAATGTACCGTAGTGTACGGGTGCTACCTGATAAAGTTACCAGAAAAGACAAAATAGGAAAAAGGAAGAACAAGTGATAAGCTAGGGCCGTAAAATTTGAGCCACAAATTGTTCTTATTATAATTTCATTGGTGCGTTAAAGCGCGTTTATACAAGTAATGCCATAAGAAGGAGGCTAGTTACTATGCCTTGACCAAGGGAGAGCTGCACGTGGGTCCTGAAAAACAGTAGAGTGATCGTTAATGAAACCACCTAGAGAAGTCCCCCATATGCCTGTGCTTCTTGCCGCCTTGGTGTGTTTGTCCTTCAAGAGGATCGATGACCAGACCACCAGATGGGGCCTATGGGATTGAGACCTAAAAGGCAAGTAAAAGTGAAAGTATGTGTGTATCTAATGTCGGTTGAGCCGTACTATGGACCACAAGCTAGCTATGCTTCCATCGATGCCCATGGGATTTTGAGTGCGTAGTTATGTACGCGCGACACGAATGCCACCACTTGATCGGGACTGAGACGGAGGCCAGATTGCTAGTAGAGATCCTGACGAGCCGAGCTCTTCTGTTGCAGAGTAGTTCGGACCCTCTTAATGGTGTCCGTGGGCTCGGCAGCCGAATTAAGGTTCTGCTTGAGAAGGCCGCTCTGCACTTTTGCTGCTAAGGCAGTTGTGTGCTTTTTTGTACGGAGGGAGCGTTCCGTATTTCCATTGACCGTTATGACGCCGCATGGACTGGGCATCTTGAGCTTGAGATAAGCATAGTGTGGTACTGCGTTGAATCGAGCAAACGCAGTTCGTCCGAGCAGTGCGTGATAGCCGCTGCGGAAGGGGACGATATCGAAGATTAAATCCTCGCTTCGGAAGTTGTCCAGATATCCGAAGACAACCTCTAGTGTGATTGAGCCGGTACAGCGGGCCTCTACACCTGGTATGACTCCTTTGAAGGTAGTCCTGGTGGGCTTGATCCGTGATGGGTTAATGCCCATTTTTCGTGTTGTATCCCGATAGAGCAGATTGAGGCTGCTACCTCCGTCCATAAGGACGTGAGTCAGGTGAAACCCGTCAATTGTTAGGTCTAGGACCAGTGCAGCTGAGCCACCGTTACAGATACTGGTCGGATGATCCCGGCAATCAAAAGTGATCGGGCATGATGACCATGGATTAAATTTTGGGGCGACTGGCTCTATCGCGTAGACGTCCCTGAGCACATGCTTGCGCTCCCTCTTGGCGATGTGGGTAGCATATATCATGTTCACCATTTTGACCTGAGGGGGAAACTTCTTCTGTCCCCCTGTGTTCGGTTGCCGGGGCTCTTCTTCATCGTCCTTGCTTTGTGATCCCTTTTCCCTGTTCTCGGCGTTTAATTTGCCGGCCTATTTAAAAACCAGCAATCTCTATTTGTATGATTGGGTGGTTTGTCCGGGGTGCCATGAATCTGGCACGGACGATCAAGTATGCAGTCCAAGCTGGATTGGCCTGAATTGTTCCTTTGAAACGGCTTCTCCCGCTGACCGGACTTAGAGCCACTAAATCCGGCATTGACCGCCGTATCCTCGGTGTTGTCACTATTGTTTCGATGCTTGTATCTGTTGCGTCGAGACTTGTCTTTGTTATTTTTAACTTCAGGGGTGCCGAGGTCGCTTGCATTGTTTTTGTTACGGGCCAACCAACCGTCCTCGCCCGCACAAAAGCGTGTCATGAGTGTTGTGAGGGCCGCCATGGATTTTGGCTTTTCTTGGCCGAGGTGGCAAGCGAGCCATTCGTCGCATATGTTGTGTTTGAAGGCTGCTAGGGCTTCGGCATCCGGACAATCGACGATTTGGTTTTTTTAGTTAAGAACCTAGTCCAGAATTTGTTGGCGGATTCTCCGGGCTGCTGAACTATATGACCTAAGTCATCAACGTCCGGAGGTCGAACATATGTACCTTGGAAGTTATCGAGGAAGGCCTCTTCCAAGTCCTCCCAGCTGCCAATAGAATATTCAGGCAGAATGTTGAGCCAATGCCGAGCTGGCCCCTTGAGTTTTAAAGGGAGGTATTTGATGGCATGGAGGTCATCGCCGCGGGCCATATGAATGTGGAGAATGAAGTCTTCGATCCACACCACGGGGTCCGTGGTTCCATCGTATGATTCTATATTCACGGGTTTGAACCCTTCTGGGAATTCATGACCATGACCTCATCAGTGAAGCAATGAGGGTGTGCGGCACCTCTATATCGGGCCTATCACGACGTAGCTCTGATGGAGTCCATCTGTGGTTTTCAGCCCGCTCATGACTAAGTTTGTCATGTCCGAATAGGTGGCCGTCGTCGCATGTCGAGGCACGTCCTCATGATCCATAGATTGATCTGGTATGTCCTGCTTTGTTATTGAGGTCATGTCGAAGGTCATATGTATGACCGTTGATATGTCTCCAACGTATCTATAATTTTGATTGCTCCATGCTATATTATCTACTGTTTTGGACATTATTGGGCTTTATTATCCACTTTTATATTATTTTTGGGACTAACCTATTAACCGGAGGCCCAACCCAGAGTTGCTATTTTTTTTGCCTATTTTAGGGTTTCGAAGAAAAGGAATATCAAACGGAGTCCAAACGGAATGAAACCTTCGGGAACGTGATTTTCTCAATGAACAAGACCCAGGAGACTTGGACCCTACGTCAAGACACAAAAGAGGAGGCCATGAGGTAGGGGGTCGCGCCTACCCCCCCAGGCGCGCCCTCCACCCTCGTGGGCCCCCTGTTGCTCCACCGACGTACTCCTTCCTCCTATATATACCTACGTACTCCCAAATGATCAGATACGGAGCCAAAATCCTAATTCCACCGCCGGAACTTTCTGTATCCACGAGATCCCATCTTGGGGCCTGTTCCGGAGCTCCGACGGAGGGGGCATCGATCATGTAGGGCTTCTACATCATCACCATAGCCCCTCCGATGAAGTGTGAGTAGTTCACCTCAGACCTACGGGTCCATAGTTATTAGCTAGATGCCTTCTTCTCTCTTTTTGGATCTCAATACAATGTTCTCCCCCTCTCTTGTGGAGAACTATTCGATGTAATCTGCTTTTTGCGGTGTGTTTGTTGAGACCGATGAATTGTGGGTTTATGATCAAGTCTATCTATGAATAATATTTGAATCTTCTCTGAATTCTTTTATGTATGATTGGTTATCTTTGCAAGTCTCTTCGAATTATCAGTTTGGTTTGGCATACTAGATTGATCTTTCTTGCAATGGGAGAAGTGCTTAGCTTTGGGTTCAATCTTGCGGTGTCCTTTCCCAGTGACAGTAGGGGCAGCAAGGTACGTATTGTATAGTTGCCATCGAGGATAACAAGATGGGGTTTCATCATATTGCATGAGTTTATCCCTCTACATCATGTCATCTTGCTTAAGGCGTTACTCTGTTTCCATTAACTTAATACTCTAGATGCATGCTGGATAGCGGTCGATGAGTGGAGTAATAGTAGTAGATGCAGGCAGGAGTCGGTCTACTTGTCTCGGACGTGATGCCTATATACATGATCATACCTAGATATTCTCATAACTATGCTCAATTCTGTCAATTGCTCAACAGTAATTCGTTCACCCACCGTAAAATACTTATGCTCTTGAGAGAAGTCACTAGTGAAACCTATGGCCCCCGGGTCTATCTTCATCATATTAATCTTCCAATACTTAAGTTATTTCCTTTGCTTTTACTTTGCTTTTATTTTACTTTGCAACTTTATCATAAAAATACCAAAAATATTATCTTATCATATCTATCAGATCTCACTCTCGTAAGTGGCCGTGTAGGGATTGCCAACCCCTTATCACGTTGGTTGCGAGGATTTATTTGTTTTGTGCAGGTACAAGGGACTCGCATGTAGCCTCCTATTGGATTGATACCTTGGTTCTCAAAAACTAAGGGAAATACTTACGCTACTCTGCTCCATCATCCCTTCCTCTTTGGGGAAAAACCAACGCAGTGCTCAAGAGGTAGCAACCGTCAGCTGATTTACATCTGCCTTTGCGAGGAGGCGGAGCGGGCTGCTGTTCGGCTTGCGGTGCCGCTTTGTCCCGTCTATGTGGTGGTCGGTCAGCCGCATTGCGCGATGTTGGTATGTGTTCTGGCGCCTCGTCGTCGAACTGAGGTAGTAATTTGCGCTTCGGGTAGCTTTTGGCCGGGCGCTTGAGGCCGTATTCTTCGGCTGTTAGGACATCGGTCCATTTATCGTTGAGCAGATCTTGGTCAGCTTGAAGTTGCTGCTGCTTCTTTTTCAGGCTCCTTGCAGTGGCTATTAGCTGGCGCTTGAAGCGCTCCTGCTCAAGAGGTTCCTCAGGCACGATGAAATCCTCGGTGTCGTGGCTCGCCTCATCCTCCGAGAGCGGAAGATAGTTACTGTCCTCCGAGTCCTCGTGTGTGGCCTGTCTACCAGGGCTATCCTGCCCATCTTCACGTTCGTCCCGTTCGGTAGCTGCATCAATGGGGTCTTCGCTGTCTTCGGCACCTTTCGGAGTGTTATCTTCTATTGTGCCGGTGTTGCTATCTTTACTGCGGCGTGACTTAGAGCGGCACCACTGACGCCGGCGTTTCGGTTGTATCTCAGGAGGTTTATCCTCAACTGGGTCTTCCTTGTCATCGCCGCTATTCTCCTTTGGTGCATCCACCATGTACACATCGTACGAGGAAGTGGCCGTCCAGCGTCCGGTGAACGGCGGGTCCTAGGCCTCTTCTTCTCCGCATCGTCGTCCATACCGTCGATGTCATCAGAGCCATAATCGAGCATGTCAGTTAAGTCTTCGACAGTGGCTATAAAGTGGGTGGCGGGTGGGGAGCGAAATTCCCTATCATCAGCTTCTAGTTTGAACTGGATATAGTTCGGCTGTGAGTCCCCCGCCAAGGACAGGTTCTTTAATGAGCTTAGCACGTCGCCCAAGGGTGAGTGCTGGAAGATGTCCGTGGCGCTGAACTCAAAGATCGACAAACGATCAAGTTCGGCATCCGCAGACTCACATGGTTCAGAACTTACACCCAGAAACGAGTCCGGAGTTCCGGTGACACAAATATTGTGTGAGGTTAAGTCCATCTGCGGCTCCAACACTGGGGAATCTGTGGCCTCTGTGGTGGGGATGAGCCTCCAATCCTTGGATGCCACGGTGTGCTCCGATTCTAAGGCCGGAGTGGTTACAGGAGCTATCTCCCGGATGCGGTCAAACGACAGATTTAGGTCATGTTCGTCAAGGTGACCAGGAGCGGTCGCCGCGGTCTCGGATCCGGCGAAGATCAAATCTCCATGGATGTCCGCAAGGTAATTCAAGCTCCTAAACCTGACCTGATGACCAGGGGCGTAGCTCTCGATCTGCTCCAGGTGGCCAAACGAGTTGGCCCGCATTGCGAAGCCGCCGAACACGAAGATCTGTCTGAGGAGAAGGTTTCTCCTTGGACAGTGTCACTATTGACGATTGAAGGGGCCATCGAACCTTTCGCTGACGGCACAGTGGAACTCTCAATGAGAGCACCAATGTCGGTGTCAAAACCGGCGGATCTCGGGTAGGGCGTCCCGTACTATGCGTCTAAGGTCGATGGTAACAGGAGACAAGGAACATGATGTTTACCCAGGTTTGGGCCCTCTCTATGGAGGTAATACCCTACGTCTTGCTTGATTGATATTGATGAATACGAGTATTACAAGAGTTGATCTACCTCGAGATCGTAATGGCTAAACCCTAGAGGTCTAGCTTGTATGGCTATGGTAATGAGTCTCTCCCCCCTCCGGACTAAGTCCTCCAGTTTATATAGACACCAGGAGGATCTAGGGTTACATAAGGTCGGTAACAAAGAAAGGAATCTACATAGTTGATCGCCAAGCTTATCCTCCACGCCAAGGAGAGTCCCATCCCGACACGGGTGCAGTCTTCGGTCTTCGTATCTTCATAGCCCATCAATCCAGCCCATGGCTAACAGGCTGGACGCTCGAGGACCCCTTAGTCCAGGACTCCCTCAACGGGGGTTGGAGCCGTCGGAGGAGAATAGCTTCAGCAGCATTTCGACGGTCAAGCTTGATGGCCCACAAGTTTAGGGGATCTATCGTAGCTTTTCAATAAGTAAGAGTGACGAACCCAACGAGGAGCAGAAGGAAATGATAAGCAGTTTTCAGTAAGGTATTCTCTACAAGCACTGAAATTATCGGTAACAGATAGTTTTGTGATAAGGTAATTTATAACGAGTAGCAAGTAATAAAAGTAAATAAGGTGCAGCAAGATGGACCAATCCTTTTTATAGCAAAGGAAAAGCCTGGACAAACTCTTATATGAAGGAAATCGCTCCCGAGGACACATGGGAATTATCGTCAAGCTAGTTTTCATCATGTTCATATGATTCGCGACCGGTACTTTGATAATTTGATATGTGGGTGGACCGATGCTTTGGTACTTCCCTTACTTGTACAAGCATCCCCCTTATGATTAACCCCTATTGCAAGCATCCGCAGCTACAACAGAAGTATTAAGGTAAACCTAACCATAGCATGAAACATATGGATCCAAATCAGCCCCTTACGAAGCAACGCATAAACTAGGGTTTAAGCTTCTGTCACTCTAGCAACCCATCATCTACTTATTACTTCCCAATGCCTCCCTCTAGGCCCAAACAATGGTGAAGTGCCATGTAGTCGACGTTCACATGACACCACTAGAGGGATGACAACATACATCTCATCAAAATATCGAACGAATACCAAATTCACATGACTACTTATAGCAAGACTTCTCCCATGTCCTCAGGAACAAACGTAACTACTCACAAAGCATATTCATGTTCATAATCATAGGGGTATTTGAAAGCACAAGTGCTCCCTAGGTTGTTTTGGTAATTAATGTCAACATATCTCTTGTTGGACTAACACTTTTACCTAGTATGTTTCAGATAAGTTCAACAATGAAGTGGCATGGACTAGAGGATGCGGAACCCCTTCAAGATGCTAAGGACAAAAGGATTGGCTCAAGCTCCAAGCTCAAGACTCTACATTTTCTATTTTAGTGATCCAAGATCACATTGAGTCTATAGGAAAAGCCAATACTATCAAGGAGGGATGAGGTGTTGCTTAATGAGGCTCTTGCTCAACGTGCTTAGTAATATGCTCCAAAGCCCTCAACTACTTTCTCACATCCACATATGACCTAAACCAAAAGTCAAACTCGGCCCCACCGATTCTTTCTATCCGGCGCCATCGAGTTCCGATGTCATAGCCACTGCCACAAACCCTAGGAAAATCGGTCTCACCGATAGGGATCTCGGTCTCATCGAGATGGGGTTGCAATCTCTCTGTATGGATCTATTACCAAAATCGGTCTCACCGAGTTTGCGTAATCGGTCCTACCGAGATTGCAATGTAAACTCTCTGTTTCCTTTTCGTAACATTTCGGTCTCACCAAAATGAGTGAATCGGTCCCACCGAGTTTACCTGACCAACTCTCTGGTTAGCTTATTACCAAAATCGGCCTCACCGAGATTACGTTATGCCCTAACCCTAACCATATCGGTCCTACCGAGTTGCATGTCGGTCCCACCAGAAATCATAACGGTCACTAGATTTGTTGAATCGATCCAACCGGGTTTATCAATTCAGTCCCACCGAGATTGGCAAGTTGTGTGTAACGGTTAGATTTTGTGTGGAGGCTATATATACCCCTCCACTTCCTCTTCATTCGTGGAGAGAGCCATCAGAACGAACCTACACTTCCAACATACATTTTCTGAGAGAGAACCACCTACACTTGTGTTGAGGCCAAGATATTCCATTCCTACCATATGAATCCTGATCTCTAGCCTTCCCCAAGTTGCTTTCCACTCAAATGTTCTTTCCACAAAATCCATATCCTGTGAGAGAGAGTTGAGTGTTGGGGAGACTATCATTTGAAGCACAAGAGCAAGGAGTTCATCATCAACACACCATTTGTAACTTCTTGGAGAGTGGTGTCTCCTAGATTGGCTAGGTGTCACTTGGGAGCCTCCAACAAGATTGTGGAGTTGAACCAAGGAATTTGTAAGGGCAAGGAGATCGCCTACTTCGTGAAGATCTACCGCTAGTGAGGCAAGTCCTTTGTGGGCGATGGCCATGGTGGGATAGACAAGGTTGCTTCTTTGTGGACCCTTCGTGGGTGGAGCCCTCCATGGACTCGCGCAGCCGTTACCCTTCGTGGGTTGAAGTCTCCATCAACGTGGATGTATGATAGCACCACCTATCGGAACCTCGTCTCAAAAATCTCCGTGTCTCCAAATTGCGTTTGCACACTCTAATCCCATCCTTTACATTCTTGCAAGTTGCATGCTTTACTTTCCGCTGCTCATATACTCTTTGCATGCTTGCCTGATATGTATTGTGCTTGTTAAACTTGTGCCAAAACTCCACTTCAACTTAAAGAAATTAAAAACTGCAACTTTTGGTACTTAGTGTCTAAACACCCCCCCTCTGGACACCTCTTCTCGATCCTTTCAATTGGTATCAGAGCATTGGTCTCCATTGCTTTGGTTTAAACACCATTGGAGGAAGATGGATGAGTCTACTTTGGGTAGTCTTAGACATAGAGTGCCTATACTTGATGGAGAGTATTTTCATGAGTGGAAAAAATGAGATGCTTGTGATTTTCAATGAATATCATTTGAACAAGTATATTGCTTGCCCTTGTGCACCTCATGTTGATCCCATGCATCCTACCCTTGATGAGTCAATTGACATGATTCAAAATCTTAGAACTGTTAATCTTATCACTAGAGGCTTTCCTAGAAACTTGATTGGATGTTTGCCTACTCTTAAGTGTGCCTACACCATATGGAAATTTCTTGAGGAACGCTTTCCAAATTATTCCTTGAAAAATCTAGATGAAATTCTCCATAAGTCCATTGCCTTGAGTAAGATGAATTCCAGTGATCCTATGTTTGGTGATTGTCTATTTGAGCTTACTAACCTTATGCGTGCCAAAGGAGATGTTGGAATTATTAGTGATATTATTTCCGAAGCTATTAAAATTCATAAAGAAGATCATTGTCAAACTCACTCTAACGAATCACCCTCTCTAGGATTTGATCCACCACATGACGATGTTGAACATGGATACTATGATGAGGATGATGATAGTGATTTTGATCTTGATGATGCAATGAGACACTTTGGTCTTATGGCAAATCTTCGGGGATATATGGCAGGAGGAAAGGAATGGGTTCTTGATAGTCGATGTACCGATCACATGACCGGAGATAAAGATATGTTTCGTGAGCTTGCTGAAAACGATGGTCCTTGAAAGTATGTCACTTTCAGTGACAACTCAAAGGGTAAGGTGGTTGGCCTTAGTAAGGTGGCCATATCACATGATAGCTCCATACAAAATGCCATGCTCGTTCAATCTCTTGGCTACAATTTACTTTCAGTATCTGGACTTGTTGATTTCGGTTTCAATGTCCTATTTACTGAAGTAGATTGCCAAGTGTTTCGTAGAGATAATCATAAAATAGTCTTTACCGGTATACGCATAGGTGATCTTTACATTATTGATTTCACTAAAAAATCTCAACCTAGAACTTGCTTAACTGCTAAATCCTCTAAAGGTTGGTTATCGCATAGACGATTAGGTCATGTTGGTATGCGAAACCTTGACAAGCTTATTAAAGGAAATCATATCCTTGGCGTTAACGATGTCATATTTGATAAGGATAGACTTTGCAACTCTTGTCAAGCAGGTAAACAGGTTGGAGGAAGGCATCCCGTGAAGAACATCATGACCACAAGGACGCCACTCAAGCTACTTCACATGGATCTTTTTGGTCCTAACGCTTACAAAAGTCTTGGTGGAAATTCGTTTGGTCTAGTTATAGTTGATGATTTTTCAAGATTTACGTGGGTGTTCTTTCTCGATGATAAATCGCAGGTCCAAAAGATTTTCAAAAAACTTCGCTAGGAAGGCCCAAAATCAATTTGAAGTGAAAATCAAGAAGGTTCGCAGCGACAACGAAACGGAGTTCAAGAACGCAAATGTGGACACCTTTCTTGACGAAGAAGGGATTTCACATGAGTTATCGGCTACGTACACACCTCAACAGAATGGAGTTGTTGAGAGGAGGAACCGGACACTCATCGAAATGGCGAGAACGATGCTTGATGAGTACAAGACGCCAAAGCACTTTTGGGCAGAAGCGGTTGAGACAGCTTGTCATGCAACAAATCGCTTGTATCTTCACAAGCTACTCGGCAAGACGGCATACGAGCTCCTCACTGGTAACAAACCACAAGTTGGATACTTTGGAGTATTCAGCTCAAAGTGCTACATTCTTGATAAGCATCGTCGTTCTAAATTTGCTCCTAAGTCTCATGAAGGTTTCCTACTTGGTTATGGCTCAAACTCTCACACATACCGTGTCTACAATAATTTCACCCGAAAGGTTGAAGAGACGGTAGATGTGAAGTTTGATGAATCTAACGGCTCGCAAGTAGAGAAATTGCCAATTGATGTAGGAGACAAAGACCCTTCGGAAGCAATCCAAGACTTGACTATTGGCAAGGTTCGTCCAACGGAGGTGAAGGAGAGTACCTCGTCCATCCAAGTGGAAGCTTCTACCTCACGACAAGGTGAACCAAGAGTTGATACGGAAGCATCCACAAGTGGGACACACCAAGATGAAGAAAACGAGGAAGTGCACCAAGATGAACGCCAACAACCTCCTTCTCCACCACGACAAGAGAACCACAATGTCAACAACGAAGAAGGCCAAGAAGAAGAACAAGATGAAGAAGATGCTCAACCAAGATCCAAGCAAAAGCTTTCATGAGTTCGAGCAAGAATTGCTAAAGACCATCCCGTCGAGCAAATCTACAATGATATCCAAACCGGGAGAATCACTCACTCAAAAACTCGTTTAGCTAACTGTTGTGAACACTATTCATTCATCTCTAGCATTGAACCTATGAAGGTTGAAGAAGCTTTGGAAGATCCGGATTGGATAAATGCCATGCATGAAGAGCTACACAACTTTGAGAGAAATCAACTTTGGACATTAGTTGAGAAGCCCGACAACAATCACAACATCATCAGTACCAAAATGGGTGTTTCACAACAAGCAAGATGAATATGGACAAGTAGTTCGCAACAAAGCACGTCTCGTCGCCCAAGGCTACACTCAAGTCGAAGGTATGGACTATGGTGAGACATATGCCCCCGTTGCTAGACTTGAGTCCATTCGCATCTTACTGGCCTATGCTAATCATCATGATATCACCTTGTACCAAATGGACATTAAAAGTGCTTTTCTAAATGGTGAAATAGAGGAGGAAGTTTATGTTAAGAAACCTCCCGGATTTGTCAATCCTAAGAAACCTAATCATGTTTACAAACTTCACAAACCTCTTTATGGTCTTAAACAAGCTCCTAGAGCATGGTATAAATTCTTGACCAAGTTCCTTATTGAAAAAGGCTTTGATATTGGAAAAATAGATTCTACTCTTTTTACTAAAAGGGTTAATGGAGAACTATTTGTGTGCCAAATTTATGTCGATGATATTATATTTGGATCAATTAACCCTCATTTTAGTGAAAAGTTTGGAAAGCTAATGTCGGAGAAGTCTGAGATGTCGAGGATGAGTGAACTCAAATTCTTTCTTGGTTTGCAAATCAAGCAAACTAAGGAAGGTACCTTTGTCTCTCAAATGAAGTACACCAAGGACTTATTCAAGAAGTTCAATATGCAAGAATGCAAAGGTATGACTACACCCATGCCTACCAGTGGACATCTTGATTTAACCAAAGATGGTGAACCGGTTGATCAAAAGGTTTATCGCTCTATGATTGGTTCACTGTTATAGCTATGTGCTTCACGTCCTGATATTATGCTAAATGTGTGCATGTGTGCACGATATCAAGCCGCTCCTAAAGAATGTCATCTTAAGGCCATGAAAAGGATAGTGAGATACTTAATCCATACACCAAATTTTGGCATTTGGTATCCAAAGAGGGCCTCCTTTAATCTTGTTGGCTACTCTGACTTGGACTATGCCGGTGACAAGGTTGATAGAAAGTCCACTTCGGGTACTTGTCAATTTCTTGGTATATCTCTTGTGTCTTGGTCTTCCAAGAAACAAAACTCAGTATCCTTATCCACCGCCGAAGCGGAATACATTGCCGCTGGATCATGTTGTGCTCAATTACTTTGGATGATCCAAACTCTTAAAGATTATGGGATATCTGTGAAACATGTTCCATTACTTTGTGACAATGAAAGTGCTATTAAGATTGCTCACAATCTCGTGCAACATTCTCAAACTAAGCATATTGAAGTTTGTCATCATTTCATTCGAGATCATGTTGCTAAAGGGGACATTAATCTTAAGCATGTTCGCACCGAAAAGCAGTTAGCTGATATATTCACAAAACCACTTGATGAGAAAGTGTTTTGCAGGTTAAGAGGTGAATTGAACATCATTGATGCTTCAAACTTGGAGTAGGAACTCCATTTGATACATGCAAGGCATGAGCCTATGACTAATCCTTGATAGTTCTCTTATGTTGAGTATCTTATGTCTTGGATATATTTGCACCTTGCATGTTATCTAACCCGTGTAGGTACTTGGATGAATCTAAACCTATGAGATTGCAACTCACTCACATCTTGAGCAATTTCTGTATCACCAAGTCTCTACACAATGGTGGATGAAGACAAGGAAGCACGCAACCATTCAAACATATCCTTTGACAAATTTTATGTTGAGTTTCATGATTGTCATTTTGGATGCACAAGTGCTCTTCCTTGCAAAAACTAACCCATGTAGGTAGATGAACTCAAACTCCAAGCGGTGCTCCCAACTCTTGATGAGCTATATCAACCTTGAGCAACCCACACAAGTTCAACTACATGATCATGATCAACACCACCCCCCAAGGTATGTTATTCCATCTTAGAGAAGCTTTACTCCAAGTCATGAGTCAAAGCAACTCGACAAGATGTGAATACATCAAAAAGCTTAAACGAAAAATGATAACCCTATTTTGAGCTTAAACGATGAGTATGATCTATGATCAAGTGATCTCACTTGACTCCTAAGTCAATATACTCTAACATAGGTGACTTTGTCGCCGACCCGTTCTAGATGAAGTTCTCTTATGTTCTTTTCTGTGCTCTTGCATTTGTCTCATGCATATTTGTTTCCAACTTCATCTAGACTCCTTTTTAGTTTCTTCTCTTTTTTGCATTCCTTGCATCCAATTCATTGCAAATCTTTCAGTTAATTCCTTGCAAATCCTTGTGAGATCTTACTTGTCTAGTGAGCTGAGGTGACAAGTGTTTTCTCTGCGATGAACTCAATATCACCGGTTTGATGGTTTCGGTCCAACCGAATCCTCTCAGTACAATCGAACCATACAACTCGGTGTCACCGATTTCACTACAGGAAAGACATCTTGCCACTTGTTTCTGCATTCTTTTTGATCCAGCTCCACTCAATGAATCTTGTCCTCAACCAGCATCCCATTCAACTTGCTGCTTTGTTCTATGACTCAAGGACCAAACCCAACAGGACAAAAATCCAGAAGAACCCTTCTTGGAAATTGATGTCAAAGGGGGAGAGAGAGATCACATCAAAGCTTAATCATATCTATAGGGGGCGAGAATACTCAAGGGAAGAAAGAGTAATCATCAAGGACCCCAGATGCTTGGTGTTCAAGAGGAGAGAAGTCACATGTCTTCAAGAGGGGAAAGACATTTTCATATTTGCTCGTTTGCATTAGCTCTGTTTATTTCCTTTGAGCTCTGATTTTGCTTTGATTTTCGGTTCCCTATCTTCTCCCAGTATCCCATGCTAGATTCAGGGGGAGCAAGACATCCAAGGGAAGGAAATACTTGAATTTATTGCACATCTTTACTTTTGGGGACATGTCTATATCCAATGTGGTACTTAGTACTCACTCTACATGTCATCCCAGTCTTGGTACTCTTGTGGTTTCTTTTGTTGGCTCTGGCCAGTAGGTGCATCTGTGTTATCTAACCTTGTTTACGCAAGTTCATCCCATCCTAAGCCAACTCAAGACCACAAGGTAAGTATATGCATCACAGTCATGTGTATGAGAAATTCTTGCTGATGTACATACTGTTTGCAAGAAGGACTCATGAGCATGTAGGTGCATTTCTCATATTCACATCATTTGCTCTGATGCATATAGCCAAGATACATGTAACACATTGCTTACTCTGTCATGTTTATGCATTCACATGCTCCTATATTCCATATTCACATGATTACATACATGTAGGGGGAGCCTATGCATGTTACATGTCTTTCCAAAGCTTTACTTACTATTCTCTATATCTTTATCTATAGCTTTGATGTATATTGTTATCAATTACCAAAAAGGGGGATATTGAAAGCACAAGTGCTCCCTAGGTGGTTTTGGTAATTAATGTCAACATATCTCTTGTTGGACTAACACTTTTACCTAGTATGTTTCAGATAAGTTCAACAATGAAGTGGCATGGACTAGAGGATGTGGAACCCCTTCAAGATGCTAAGGACAAAAGGATTTGCTCAAGCTCCAAGCTCAAGACTCTACATTTTCTATTTTAGTGATCCAAGATCACATTGAGTCTAGAGGAAAAGCTAATACTATCAAGGAGGGATGAGATGTTGCTTAATGAGGCTCTTGCTCAAAGTGCTTAGTAATATGCTCCAAAGCCCTCAACTACTTTCTCACATCCACATATGACCTAAACCAAAAGTCAAACTCGGCCCCACCGATTCTTTCTATCCGGCGCCACTGAGTTCAGATGTCATAGCCACTGCCACAAACCCTAGGCAAATCGGTCTCACCAATAGGGATCTTGGTCTCACCGAGATGGGATTGCAATCTCTTTGTATGGATCTATTACCAAGATCAGTCTCACCGAGTTTGCATAATCGGTCCTACCAAGATTGCAATGTAAACGAGTTGGCCCGTAGTGCATAGCCGCCGAACACAAAGATCTGTCCGGGGAGGAAGGTTTCTCCTTGGACAGCGTCACTATTGACGATTGAAGGGGACATCGAACCTTTTGTTGATGGCACAGTGGAACTCTCAATGAAAGCACCAATGTCGGTGTCAAAACCGGCGGATCTCGGGTAGGGGGTCCCGTACTATGCGTCTAAGGTCAATGGTAACAGGAGACAAGGAACACGATGTTTACCCAGGTTCGGGCCCTCTCTATGGAGGTAATACCCTACGTCCTGCTTGATTGATATTGATGAATACGAGTATTACAAGAGTTGATCTACCTCAAGATCGTAATGGCTAAACCCTAGAGATCTAGCTTGTATGGCTATGGTAATGAGTCTCTCCCCCCTCCGGACTAAGTCCTCCGGTTTATATAGACACCAGGAGGATCTAGGGTTACATAAGGTCAGTTACAAAGAAAGGAATCTACATAGTTGCTCGCCAAGCTTGCCCTCCACGCCAAGGAGAGTCCCATCCGGACACGGGTGCAGTCTTCGGTCTTCGTATCTTCATAGCCCATCAGTCCGGCCCATGGCTAACAGGCCCGACGCCCGAGGACCCCTTAGTCCAGGACTCCCTCAATGGGGGCTGGAGCCGTCGGAGGAGAACAACTTCAGCAGCGTTTCAACGGTCAAGCTTGATAGCCCACAAGTGTAGGGGATCTATCGTAGCTTTTCGATAAGTAAGAGTGTCGAACCCAACGAGGAGCAGAAGGAAATGATAAGCAGTTTTCAGTAAGGTATTCTCTGCAAGCACTGAAATTATCGGTAACAGATAGTTTTGTGATAAGGTAATTTGTAACGAGTAGCAAGTAATAAAAGTAAATAAGGTGCAGCAAGATGGCCCAATCCTTTTTGTAGCAAAGGACAAGCCTGGACAAACTCTTATATGAAGGAAATCGCTCCCGAGGACACATGGGCATTATCGTCAAGCTAGTTTTCATCACGTTCATATGATTCGCGTTCGGTACTTCGATAATTTGATATGTGGGTGGACCGGTGCTTGGGTACTTCCCTTACTTGTACAAGCATCCCCCTTATGATTAACCCCTGTATTGCAAGCATCCGCAACTACAGTAGAAGTATTAAGGTAAACCTGACCATAGCATGAAACATATGGATCCAAATCATCCCCTTATGAAGCAACACATAAACTAGGGTTTAAGCTTCTGTCACTCTAGCAACCCATCATCTACTTATTACTTCCCAATGCATCCCTCTAGGCCCAAACAATGGTGATGTGTCATGTAGTCGACGTTCACATGACACCACTAGAGGGATGACAACATACATCTCATCAAAATATCGAACGAATACCAAATTCACATGACTACTTATAGTAAGACTTCTCCCATGTCCTCAAGAACAAACGTAACTACTCACAAAGCATATTCATGTTCATAATCAGAGGGGTATTTGAAAGCACAAGTGCTCCGTAGGTGGTTTTGGTAATTAATGTCAACATATCTCTTGTTGGACTAACACTTTTACCTAGTATGTTTCAGATAAGTTCAACAATAAAGTGGCATGGACTAGAGGATGTGGAACCCCTTCAATATGGTAAGGACAAAAGGATTGGCTCAAGCTCCAAGCTCAAGACTCTACATTTTCTATTTTAGTGATCCAAGACCACATTGAGTCTATAGGAAAAGCCAATACTATCATTTAGTGATCCAATTCTATTTTAGTGTTGCTTAATGAGGCTCTTGCTCAAAGTTCTTAGTAATATGCTCCAGAGCCCTCAACTACTTTCTCACATCCACATATGACCTAAACCAAAAGTCAAACTCGGCCCCACAGATTCTTTCTATCCGGCACCACCGAGTTCAGATGTCATAGCCACTGCCACAAAGCCTAGGCAAATCGGTCTCACCGATAGGGATCTCGGTCTCACCAAGATGGGATTGCAATCTCTCTGTATGGATCTATTACCAAAATCGGTCTCACCGAGTTTGCTTAATCGGTCCTACCGAGATTGCAATAGAACTCTCTGGTTAGGTTATTACCAAAATCGGTCTCACTGAGTTTGTGTAATCAGTCTCACTGAGATTACTATATGCCCTAACCCTAACCATATCGGTCCTACCAAGTTGCGTGTCGGTCCCATCGAAAATCCAAACAGTCACTAGATTTGCCGAATCAGTCCAACCGAGTTTATCAATTCGGTCCCACCGAGATTGGCAAGTTGTGTGTAACGGTTAGATTTTATGTGGAGGCTATATATACCCCTCCACCTCCTCTTCATTTGTGGAGAGAGCCATCAGAATGAACCTACATTTCCAACATACATTTTCTAAGAGAGAACCACCTACACTTGTGTTAAGGCCAAGATATTCCATTCCTACCATATGAATCTTGATCTCTACCCTTCCCCAAGTTGCTTTCCACTCAAATCTTCTTTCCACAAAATCCATATCCTGTGAGAGAGAGTTGAGTGTTGGGGAGACTATCATTTGAAGCACAAGAGCAAGGAGTTCATCATCAACACACCATTTGTTACTTCTTGGAGAGTGGTGTCTCCTAGATTGGCTAGGTGTCACTTGGGAGCCTCTGACAAGATTGTGGAGTTGAACCAACGAGTTTGTAAGGGCAAGGAGATCGCCTACTTCGTGAAGATCTACCACTAGTGAGGCAAGTCCTTCGTGGGCGACGGCCATGGTGGGATAGACAAGGTTGCTTCTTCGTGGACCCTTCATGGGTGGAGCCCTCCGTGGACTCGCACAACCGTTACCATTAGTGGGTTGAAGTCTCCATCAACGTGGATGTACGATAGCACCACCTATCGAAACCATGTCTCAAAAATCTCCGTGTCTCCAAATTGTGTTTGCACACTCCAATCCCATCCTTTTACATTCTTACAAGTTGCATGCTTTACTTTCTGCTGCTCATATACTCTTTCCATGCTTGATTGATATGTATTGTGCTTGTTAAACTTGTGCCAAAACTCCACTTCAACTTAAAGAAATTAAAAACTGCAACTTCTGGTACTTAGTGTGTAATCACCCCCCCCCCCTCTAGACACCTCTTCCCGATCCTTTCAGTATTAATATGCATAATGGATCTGAACCTATGATCTTCCACCAAGTAAACCAACTAGCATCAACTAAAAGGAGTAATCAACACTACTAGCAACCCACAGGTACCAATCTGAGGTTTGGATACAAAGATTGGATACAAGAGATGAACTAGGGTTTGAGATGAGATGGTGCTGGTGAAGATGTTGATGGAGATTGACCCCCTCCCGATGAGAGGATCTTTGGTGATGACGATGGTGATGATTTCCCCCTCCCGAAGGGAAGTTTCCCCTGCAGAACAGCTCCGCCGAAGCCCTAGATTGGTTCCACCAAGGTTCCACCTCATGGCGGCGTAGTTTCGTCCCGTGAGCTTGCTTATGAGTTTTCCTCAGACGAAAGACTCCATATAGCAGAAGATGGGCATCAGAGGGCCACCAGGGGGCCCACGAGGTAGGGGGTGCGCCCAGGGGTGTAGGGCGCGCCCCCACCCTCGTGGCCAGGGTGTGGCCCCCTCTGGAACTTTCTTCGCTCAATATTTTTTATATATTCTGGAAATAACTTCCGTGAAGTTTCAGGACTTTTGGAGCTGTGCAGAATAGGTCTATAATATTTGCTACTTTTCTAGCCCAGAATCCCAGCTGCCGGCATTCTCCCTCTTCATGTAAACCTTGTAAAATAAGAGAGAATAGGCACAAGTATTGTGACATAATGTGTAATAACATCCCATAATGTAATAAATATCTATATAAAAGCATGATGCAAAATGGACGTATCAACTCCCCCAAGCTTAGACCTCGCTTGTCCTCAAGCGAAAACCAAAATCGAAAAATATGTCCACATGTTTAGAGATAGAGGTGTCGATAAAAATAAAATACGGACATGAGGGCATCATGATCATTCTTATAACAGCAACATATATATATATATATATATATATATATATATATATAGTGATATGATCTCTTATGCTAAAGTAACAATTCAATCACAATTTCAAGTATGAATCATACTCTTCATTGAAAACTAACAAACTCTAATATTAGTCATTGAGGCAATTGCAATTTATCATAACATAGGAAAGAGTCAATATAAGAGCTTTTCAGCAAGTCCACATACTCAACAGTGGCATAAGGCCATCCCAGCGGAGCGGGTTAACGGGCGGAGGGGCGTGGGCGCCCGTCGAACGGGGCACGGCGAGGCCGTGGCCGGCGATGCCCACTGGGGTGCGGTGGGGTGCCGTCTAGGGGAAGCGAGGCCGTGGGGTGCGGCGGGGCGAGCAAGTTGTAGTGTCGCAGCAGCGCCGCCGAGGCGGCACGCGAGGGGAAGGCGGCCAGGGTGGACTCGATGGGTCAGTACGGTGAGTGGCGGCGCGACACATGCGGGGGCAGCAGAGGACGATGGGGTGGACGAGGCCA
Source organism: Triticum dicoccoides (assembly GCF_002162155.2). NCBI lineage: Eukaryota > Viridiplantae > Streptophyta > Magnoliopsida > Poales > Poaceae > Triticum > Triticum dicoccoides. The sequence continues at coordinate 646,774,538 of NC_041382.1, forward strand.
CGGCGAGCGGCAGCTGCTGCGAGGGAGTGCGCTGCGGCAGGCGGGCGGACGACGCAGGAGGCAAGGTGCGGGCGCGCAGCGGCAGAGCCGGGCAAGACCAGGAGAAGGGCGCGGGCCGCGGTGGCGAACGGCACGGCTAGGGGCGGCGCGAGTGGCGTGAGGACGGCGGGCGAGGCCGCAGCGGCGACAATGGGCAGCCGGACGGCGCAGTGGCTAGCGGCGGGCGGCGGGTCGCGATGACGCGATGCGGCGGCCAAAGTCGAGCGTCGAACAAAACGAGCATAGCGGCTCGGTTCCGATGGGCTAGCGGGCTGGAGGACTCCTACGAGATGCCACGAGCGCATTGGCATGCTCGGTCGAACTGGAGAAGCACGACAGCAGCGGCACACCGAAAAGTGGTGGCGCGAGCTTCGGCAATGGCGGCAACGGCGTGGGGAGCAGACTACGGATCGACGACGTATAAAGGAAGGAAGGGAGAGGGGCGGGAGCTTACATTGCGGCACACGGAGGCCATCGGGGGCTTAGTAGCGTAGGGCGGTGGCTGGAGTCGAAGGTGATAGCGGCGACCTGAGGAAGACGATGACGGGGATCCGGAGAGCTTCAGGACAACTCGGCGAGGTGAGGGGTGGCCAGTGGCATGCGATGGACGGCGGTGGCTGCGCTTGGGCGCCCGAGGGCAGAGGCAAGTCCAGAGGGGGAGGAGGAAGTGGATCTGGGAGAGGGCGCAGAGGGGGAAAGTGGAGCAGGGAGGCGAGGGATTCTGGGAGTGGGTGGAGGTAGGTGGGGGAGGACTCGAGGAGCCAGAGGGGACGCTCTTATCCTCACACGGGGGCGTCGCCGGCAGGGTGGCTGGCCGGCAACGGGCGCATGTTGCCCCGCTGATAACCCACAAGTATAGGGGATCGCAATAGTTTTCGAGGGTAGAGTATTCAACCCAAATTTATTGATTCGACACAAGGGGAGCCAAAGAATATTGTCAAGTATTATCAGCTGAGTTGTCAATTCAACCACACCTGGAAACTTAATATATGTAGCAAAGTGTTTAGTAGCAAAGCAATATGATAGTAGTGGTAACGGTAGCAAAAGTAACCGTAGCAGTTTTGATTTTATAGTGATTGTAACAGTAGCAACAGAAAAGTAAATAAGTGAAGATCAATATATGAAAAGCTCGTAGGCATTGGATCGGTGATGGATAATTATGTCAGATGTGATCAATCATGCAACAGTTATAACATAGGGTGACACAAAACTAGCTCTAGTTCATCAATGTAATGTAGGCATGTATTCCGAATATAGTCATACGTGCTTATGGAAAAGAACTTGCATGACATCTTTTGTCCTACCCTCCCGTGGCAGCGGGGTCCTATTGGAAACTAAGGGATATTAAGGCCTCCTTTTAATAGAGTACCGGACCAAAGCATTAACACATAGTGAATACATGAACTCCTCAAACTACTGTCATCACCGGTAAGTATCCCGATTATTATCACTTCGGGGTTAACAGATCATAACACATAATAGGTGACTATAGACTTGCAAGATAGGATCAAGAACTCTCATATATTCATGAAAACATAATAGGTTCAGATCTGAAATCATGGCACTCGGGCCCTAGTGACAAGTATTAAGCATAGCAAAGTCATAGCAACATCAATCTCAGAACATAGTGGATACTAGGGATCAAACCCTAACAAAACTAACTCGATTACATGATAAATCTCATCCAACCCATCACCGTCCAACAAGCCTACGATGGAATTACTCACGCACGGCGGTGAGCATCATGAAATTGGTGATGGAGGAAGGTTGATGATGACGATGGCGACGGATTCCCCTCTCCGGAGCCTCGAACGGACTCCAGATCAGCCCTCCCGAGAGAGATTAGGGCTTGGAGGCGGCTCCGTATGGTAAAACGCGATGAATCCTTCTCTCTAATTTTTTTCTCCCCGAAAGTGAATATATGGAGTCAAGATGGACGTCAATGGAGCATCAGGGGGCCCACGAGGTAGGGGGCGCGCCCCCACCCTCGTTGATAGGGTGTGTGCCCCCTGACGTGGATTCTTCTTCCAGTATTTTTTATATATTCCAAAAATAATCTTCGTTGATTTTCAGGTCATTCCGAGAACTTTTATTTCTGCACAAAAATAACACATGGCAATTCTGCTGAAAACAGCGTCAGTCCGGGCTAGTTCCATTCAAATCATGCAAGTTAGAGTCCAAAACAAGGGCAGAAGTGTTTGGAAAAGTACGTACAACGCAGACGTATCAACTCCCCCAAGCTTAAACCTTTTCTTGTCCTCAAGCAATTCAGTTGATAAACTGTAGCGACCCGACCTCAGACGGTCAAGTCTTTGTGCTTCAGTGTCATCCCTGGATCAGTAATGCTGACACACACAGTACTCGAATGGTTTTATAACAGAGTAGCAACCACACACTTATTACACTGATAGTCTCAAAGAGAGAACTTATTACAATAAATATGGTTTAAGGCCATCTAAGTAAGATAACAGCGGAAGGCTTGGAAGATAAAGTGAGTCCATCAACTCTAACGGCATAGCTGAGTGCACGACAAACGACCTAGCGCACCTTACTCTTCGTCTGAAAAGTCTACAACATGATGCGTTGCAGCCCGAAACGGGTCAGCACATGGAATATGCTGGCAATATAACACAGTAGGGTAATGAACAGATAAATGCTATCACTACATGCATATATGGCTGGTGGAGGCTCTATGGTTATAATGTTTTTGTGAAAAGCCATTTTTTTCCTACAACAAAGGAATATGATTTATTTAACTATCATGGTGGTTGAAACATTGAGAAGGTTCCACCAACTCAATCCCAATTAAAGTAATCATTATCAACCCAACAAATTAATTTAGAGTGATGAGATCAAATCAATAATTCAAGTACCAGATACTCAAGCTGTCCATAACCGCGGACACGGCTAACCATGATTAGTTTGTACACTCTGCAGAGGTTTGCGCACTTTTCCCCACAAGACTCAATCTCCTCCGTTGAATTTCTCGCACTACATGGTGTTTGAGAAATGGATGACCGAGACACAGTCTCTCGGAAGCATTAACTCTAACCCTGGGTAGACAATACCAACCCACATCCCCTACATCTGCTAGCCTACCACTGGAAGAGGTCATGCAACCTACTCAACTATGCTAGAGCTCATAATAGCTTGTGGCTGCACATGGAAGTTTCTAGCATGAATAATCTTATGATCCCTTTGAGCCTGGGTGGCGAACCATAGGATGATCACACGGGTACTCTGGGATATCCTAGGACAACACTGGATTCTCCAGGTGCCCGCAACGGCGCAACCAATCCACCCAGATGTGTATTTAAGTAGCCACCTTAATTAAACCATTAATTAATAATCTCACATCTGTCATGGATACTCTCAAACCCAAACCATGTCTACGAGCATAGCATGGCAATAAGCATAACATAGAAGTAACTCCCAGGGTTTGATAATAAAAGGGTAATAGGTTCTACCTCATCATCTACTTCCCAAACCCACAAGTTAAGAGATCCTACTCGTGCAATGTTTGAGGGGTTAAACTAATGCATAAAAACTGGGTAAGAGGGATATGATCAAAGTGTTACTTGCCTTGCTGACGATCCGCAAAACCTAGAGACTCATAGTAGCACGCTTCACACTTTGGGAATTCTATCGCAAATAAACAATAGCATACATAAGCACTCAACTAAAAGCACGGATAAAACTCAAATAAGAAGATCTAACCAGAAACTTCAACTGAAGAACTCATGTTTGCAAAAAGAATCAAACTACGAAAGAAACAAGATCCGTTTACTAATCTAGACTAAAGTCAAATTTTATAATACCAAAATCTTGTTCAAGTTAGTTAAACAAAAAGAGGGCTTCGAGACGAAGATCTAGGCGCTTGTTTCACCTGATTTGGATAAACGAGCAAAAAAAGATAAACTAAAACGAAGATCAGGGCAAAATCGCGATCGAAAATAATCGCGGAAAAACCCTGGAAAAAAATGAGACGAACAAGCTAACGAATGAACGTTCGCAGTCTGCGGCTAACTGATGAATAGCGCTTGTTAAAACGAACGTACGGACGAACGTCCGCTATTTAACTAAACTGGAAAAAACCAAACCGAAACTAAGAAAACTAGATCTAGGGTTTCGAAAAAAACGATGGTTTTCCCGAGAAAACTGAGTCGGCGACGGCGGCTACCTCGGCAACGACGGGATCGGTGGCGGGAAACGGCGGCAGTGAGGCGACGGGGTGGCGGCGGCGGCTTCGCGCTGCGGCGGCGGTATGGAACGATGGCGGCGGCGCTAGGGATTGCGGGGGCGGGGCGGCTGGGCTGGCGGGGCGAGGCCTCGGCCTTTAAAGGGCCGGTCGGGGCGAGGTGTCCGGGACGGAAACGGCCCGTTAGGTCGGTTTACTTTTTTTTAAATAATCCTGATGTGGAAAAACCAATAAAAGAAATACTAAACCGAGTCTAAAAATCCTGAAATAAATTTTCACGGTTCTCTAATAATATTGCGAACAAAGTGAACATTTATTTGGGCCTCTAATGCAATTTTGAAAAATGCATATTTTTCCTAATTCAAATAAAATAGCAATAAAAGTCCAAATAAAATACTTATTTAATTTTAATATTTTTCCTCCAATATTTCTTTATTTGGAGAAGTCATTTTATCCCCTGTCTTTTATTTTTCATATTAGAAATATTTTAAGAGAAAAATAATTAAAACCAAATGATCCTCTTTTTAAAATTTGAGAAAAACTCAAATATGAAAATAATGAAATTCCCAACTCTCTTAGTGGGTCCTTGAGTTGTTTAGAATTTCTAGGATCAACCAAAATGCAATAAAATATGATACAATGATGACCTATGTATAACATTCCAAATTGAAAATTTGGGATGTTACAAACCTACCCCCCCCCTTAAGATGAATCTTGTCCTCGAGATTCGGGTTGGCTAGAAAATAGTTGTGGGTGGTCCTTGCGTAGGTCTTCCTCTCGTTCCCAGGTGGCTTCATCCTCGGCATGGTGGCTCCACTGAACCTTGCAAAATTTGATAACCTTGTTGCGTGTAACTTGGCTGGCAAACTCAAGATTCTTGACTGGTTTCTCCTCATAGATCAGATCACTATTCAACTGAATTGCTTCCAGGGGCACTGTATCTCTCAGAGGAATATCTGCCATCTCAGCATGACACTTCTTCAACTTGGAAACATGAAACACATTATGAACTCCTGATAGTCCTTCGGGTAACTCCAACTTGTAGGCAACTTCTCCCTTACGTTCCAAAACTTGGTATGGTCCTACAAATCTTGGGGCTAACTTTCCCTTAACACCAAAACGTTTAACTCCTCACAGGGGTGACACATGAAGATATGCTCTGTCTCTGATTTCGTAACTACCTCCTTGCGTTTTGAGTCTGCATAACTTTTCTGCCTGGACTGAGCTACCTTCACTCTATCTCGAATCAGCTTAACCTTCCCTTCTGACTCTTTGATCAAATCTGGTCCAAACAACTGGCGGTCTCCAACTTCATCCCACATCAACGGCGTCCTGCACCTTCTTCCATACAAAGCTTCGAAAGGTGCCATCTTCAAATTGGCCTGGTAGCTGTTGTTGTATGAGAACTCTGCGTAGGGCAAGTGTAACGCCCTCGATGCGGATATATCTCCCACGTGTCGAAGCACGACTTAGAGGCATAACCGCATTGAAAGCAATGTCGCAAGTGAGGTAATCTTCACACAACCCATGTAATACATAAGGGAAAGATACATAGTTGGCTTACAATCGCCACTTCACACAATTACATGAATAAAGCATTACATCAACCAAATGCAATCAAGGTCCGACTACGGAACCAAAATAAAAGAAGAACCCCAAATGCAACAAGGTCCCCGATCGACCCCAACTGGGCTCCACTACTGATCACTGGAACGAAACAACACAAGGACAAGATCTTCATCGAGCTCCTCCTGAGCTTGGTTGTGTCATCTGCACGAACTCATCGGCACCTGCAAGCTAGTTTTGGAAGTATCTGTGAGCCACAGGGACTCAGCAATCTCGCACCCTCGCGATCAAAACTATTTAAGCTTAAGGGTAAGGTAAAGGTATGAGGTGGAGCTGCAGCAAGCGACTAGCATATATGGTGGCTAACATACGCAAAAGAGAGCGAGAAGAGAAGGCAAAGCACGGTCGATAAAAGTATGATCAAGAAGTGATCCTATAACAACCTACGTCAAGCATAACTCCAAGAACCGTGTTCACTTCCCGGACCCCACCGGAAAGAGACCATCACGGTTACACACGCGGTTGACTCATTTTAATTAAGTTAAGGTTCAAGTTATCTACAACCGGACGTTAACAAATTCCCATCTGCCCATAACCGCGGGCACGGCTTTCGAAAGTTCAAATCCCTGCAGGGGTGTCCCAACTTAGCCCATCACAAGCTCTCACGGTCAACGAAGGAATAGACCTCCTCCCGAGACATTCCGATCAGACTCGGTATCCCGGTACTCCAAGACATCCTCGACAATGGTAAAACAAGTTCAGCAAGACCACCCAATGCGCTGACATCCTGATAGGAGCTGCACATATCTCGTTCTCAGGGCAACACCGGATAAGCAATCCGTACAACTAAAACCAGCCCTCGAGTTTCCTCGAGGTGGCGCTGCAAGGGGCTCTAGTTTGGACCAACACTTAGACAAGCACTGGCCCGGGGGGGTTAAAATAAAGATGACCCTTGGGCTGGCCTAACCCAAGGGGAAAAAAGGCTAGGTGGCAAATGGTAAAACCAATGTTGGGCCTTGCTGGAGGAGTTTTATTCAAAGCGAACTGTCAAGGGGGTCCCATTATCACCCAACCGCGTAAGGAACGCAAAATCCGGGAACATAACACCGATATGACGGAAACTAGTGCGGCAAGAGTGGAACAAAACACTAGGCATAAGGCCGAGCCTTCCACCCTTTACCAAGTATATAGATGCATTAATTAAATAAGATATATCGTGATATCCCAACAAGTAAACATGTTCCAACAAGGAACAACATCTCCGTGTCCCAACAAGGAACAAACTTCAATCTTCACCTGCAACTAACAACGCTATAAGAGGGGCTGAGCAAAGCGGTAACATAGCCAAACAACGGTTTGCTAGGACAAGGTGGGTTAGAGGCTTGGTTCCACAATATGGGAGGCATGATAAGCAAGTGGTAGGTATCGCAGCATAGGCATAGCAAAAGAGCGAGCATCTAAGCAAGCAAAGATAGAAGTGATTTCGAGGGTATGGTCATCTTGCCTGAAATCCCGCAAGGAAGAAGAACGAGTCCATGAAGATGACAAACAGACGTAGACGAACGGTTCCTCACAAACGCAACGTTATCGGAACCAACCCGAAGAAGCAAACACCGGAAAGAATCACACAACATAGTAAACAACCCTCACATAACCATGGCATGATGCACAAACAAGTATGATGCATGTCCGGATTAAAGAGGCATGGCATGGCAAAGTGCACAAGCAATCCTACAAATTAAGTGGAGCTCAATATGCAACTCCGTTGCATATCGACCGAACACCACATCAATTATTTAGTTCACTCTCAGTTAGGTACTCCACAATATTAAATGTTGGTTAACATGGCAAGAGGTGTAGCATAACAAACTATACCATCTAAACAATTTAAATGGGGCCGGATATAATAAACAACAAAACCGGTAAATCCCCATATGCAATTATCAATTTGGTGCAACAACAATTTTAACCAATCTTGAAGTTGTTATCATGATGCGGATGACATGTGCAAGTTTATGCAATTTTTAATAAAAGTTGACAAGAGAATTATGAAGCATTTGTCACCATGGTGAAAAGAAAAGGGGTGCCACGGCGACGAATACGAAAATGATGCCACGGCAACATATCGGTTATCAGGTAGTCCACCGGGATACCGGTGCAAAAGGAAAAGTGACGGGAGCGTGCAAGAGATGGTGGGATGATCCCAGATTCCGGGTGTCCCACGGGTTAGTGGCATGGAAAACGAGTGACAATACGGACACGGTGCAGACAAAGGGTGCATCTCATCCAACATGCATTCATGCGTTCACGGGCGTCAACTCGGGGTTATACCTTTGAAGCGTGCGTTTTCAAAGTGTATCGAGTCGGCGTAGAGGAAGTAGTGGAAGTAGACGTTCTCGGACGTCGAGGGAAGTAGTGGTTCACGCGACGGTAGTAGAAGTAGTCGTCCTATCGTTCATCGGCGATCATCGGAGCGGTAGTGGAAGTAGAGGTACATGACGACGGTAGAGATACTCGCGACGGTAGTGGTACAAGGTCGTCGGGGTACTTGCCGGTCCGGTCTTGGTGTAATATGTACATGGCTAACGTAGTGGTACTCGGTGTCTTGTCGAACCCAAGCGACGGTAGTCGTACACGGCGTGATGTGGAAGTAGTTGTACTCGCGGTCTTCAGCGATGGTAGTCGTACACGTATCGACGAGGTACTTAACATTTCCGTCTGTAGCCGTTCGAGCGTCCGTGTGGTCTTGTCGGTGGGGTACTTGGCGCTTGCGGTCCAACTCCGAGGTCATAGCTGTGTAGTCGAACTTGACGGAAAACGGGTCTCGATGGGGACTTGGCGCATCCATCCGGAACTTGTGGTACTTGGCGAAAACGACGGGAGGCGGGCAGTGAACAACGACACGAAGTTCAGGTGTCGCGGTGGTCTTGGCGTCCAGCGACAGCCGCAGGCATCGCAGACACCGAGCGAGGTCGCCTGCAGACGGACGGAGACGCTGCAGCAAAAGAAAAACAGCAGCAGCTCCCGAAACTTGACAGCGCGTGGAAGGAGGAGGTCAAGGACGCAGGCGGGGCAGCGGTGCTGGCGACGGTGGAGGACGACGCCTCCGGTCAGCGAAGCACAGGTGCAGGGGAGGCGGAGTTCCTGCTTGGGGAGGCGCAGGTGAGGGTCGCCGTGGTGCTCTGCTGCAGGGTGCCATGGCAGGGAGGCGACGAAGAGGATGGAGCTCTGGGCGTAGGAGGATGGCCAAGGTGCACGGAGCGGCAACGGTCGCCGGAGCTTGATGGCGCGGGGCCGCGACGTTCGCGATGGCGGCGGCAGGCCTGGTCGAGGGAGAGATGGGGGTCGAGGACGAGGGGGACTTGGGGCGCCGGCGGCGGCCTCGGGAAGGAGGAGGGACTTGGCGCGGCGGAGAGCAGGGAAAAGAGACGAGGGAGAGGACGAGGGGATCGGGGAGAGAAGACGAGGTGGGAGATGGCGCTGGATGAGAACGAGAGGGAGAGAAGATGGGCTCTATCCCTGCGCTAGGGTTAGCTGGGGAGTGGGCCTTGGGAGGCCGGCCCAATGGAGAGGAAAACGTCCAGGGGCCTGCTGGGCTGCTCTCTCTCCTAATCTCTTCCTCATTTCCTTTTATTTGCCAAAATAGCAAATAGCAAAGGCATAAATAAGAGAAAGAAAAGGTTGGAGAAGGAATTTGGGCACTGGGATAATTTTCACGGACTCAGAAAAATGTGCACGGTCCGGGAAAATAGAAAAAGGTCAAGTTTGAAAGATTAAATTCAAATTCCTTTGAATTTAATTCAAAAGGTTTGAACTAGGATAGGTTTTTCGAAGTGCCCAAAAATGTTGAGAAATTAGGTGGGGCTCCGAAAAATGATGAAAGGACATGTGGCAAAGTTAGAGGCCAAGAGTTGAAATAATAAAAGGCATTGGGATTTTTGCAAGTGTGTTAAGGTAATTCCACATAATTGGAATAATTACTATAGCTCTCTAAATATCGAGAGGATAAGTTGTAAAGAGAATCACCATGTGAATTCCCTCAATTTAAATTGATCAAAGATCCATACCATTTGTTTAGTTGAGTTAAGAAAAATAAATGGCATGATGGCATGATGACAATGCACATGATGCAATGATGAATGCAAAGAACCAAACAAATCACACGTCGAAACCTGGAAACCCTGGAAGGCAACTGAAGCTCCGGTCTTGGGGCATTACAACACTCCACCACTACGAGAGGATCTCGTCCCGAGATCTAGGATGGCACCGGAGGGAAAAACGGAAGAGAAATAGAAGAGGTAAAACTAAGTTGCTTCTTTGACAAACGAGTGAAACCAAAGAACCTTGAAAAGGTTAAGACATTTCAAGAAAAGAATACAACGGAGATGAACGAAGTTGAAAACACTCCGTTAGAAAAAGAGGGACAAGGAAGAACAACTTTGGGCAGCACTCCGATTGAAAAGAAAAGGAATTGTAAGAACTTGATAAGATGAGAAGACACTTGATGAAATCATAACATACAGCCTCCGGAACTATTGAATGAAAGGAACAAGGGGTAAGAAAGATCTCAGACAGCACTTCGGTTGAAAAGAGATGCAAGGCTTGATAAGGCGAAAAGAACTTGAGCAAAAGGGCACAACACTCCGGTTAAATGGATAGGCATGAAAAGAACATGATCTTTGACAAAACGAAAAGATGGGTGAAAAGAACAACATCGCAATGCCTCCGGAACGACTGTCAGAATGGATTCAAAAGAACGGAGAGGAAAGCAACGTCTTTAGGAGAAGGGTCAAACAGAGTTGTTGGAAAACCAACAACGAAAAGAACAAGGTTGTAGTGGACTTTGGGAAAACATCTCGAAATTATGAGGTGAAATTCTGCCACTACTGGAAATAATAGATTGGATTGATATAAACAAAGAGACGAGACTATTTCGCCGTGAGGATAAGTGAAGAACTTGGGTCACTTATAAGCACCATAATTAGCAACAATCCTTGGAGAAGGCTTTAGGAGAAACAAGATATAAGATAACTCCAGCGAAGAGATTGATGGATTTAAAATATCTCATTCTTGACAACATGTGAATCATGAAACATGAACTCAAATTATCAATAATGACATAATACCACCTTCAAAGATACGGAAGAAAGAATTGCACTCCGGGTAGCAAGATGAAGAATGCTTGAGCTCCTTAGGAAAGAATCTCAATGAACACTTGGAGAAGGGATAAAGATCCTAGATGAACCATCATGTAGAACCTCCATGAAGAACTCCGGTAACAAAAGGATGATCAAACAAAAAGAAAGAGAAGTTGAAAGCACAAGGTGAAACCTTGTAAAGATTTAGATAGATCTCCGCGATGAAATAATTGAAATAACTTTGAGCTCCGGAAAGAAAGATGGACAACTTGAATTGAGAATATGATGAACCTCCGGAATAGGGAATTAATCACTTGAATAAACAAGAATAAGGATTACGTTATGCATATCCTTCACCAATTTAAATTTATGACAAGCAATGGATTAGGCATATTACTTATACTTGTAGAAAGGGTTAAGATAGATATAGCACAAACTTAATGGACCACCGGTAGGATTGAAACAAGGAATGAATTGATATGATGAAGAAGGAAGAGAACACTTGAGCAACCACCGTAAGAATTGAAAAGAACGATGAGAAGATAAAGAAACACCGGGTAAGAATTGGCAAATGAATGAAGAAGCTTGAGAGAATTTAGATACAAGAGAACAAAGAGATCACAAGCTGATTGAAGATAACTAGAACGAAGGACCGGTAATATAGGAGAATGATAACTGACAGCTGAGAATGAATAAACCTGAATTGATGGACTCCGGATAACAAACTGAGAAGACTCTTGAATTGCTCCGGATGGATAAAAAGAATTCTCACAATCAAACAATTATGAGAGGATGGCCTCGAATTAGAACCACGAATCTCTGAGAGAACGGATAAGATATGGAGGTAAAACTCTTCTTCGGTCTTCAAATGATGACGAGAAACACCACCAAGAATTTATTTAGACACTCCGAAAGAATCAAAACGAAGACATTGAGCCAACAATGAAAAGAATTGTGAAAGATCTAGGAGATGGCATTTGGCTGATGATAAATCATTCTTACGTCAAACTTCGAAAAGAAATTTGAGGATAGCTCCGGGAAAATAAGAAGAGTCAGGTAAGATCCTGGAAAAAGACCTGTGGGTTAGGGCCCACTCAAAAGAAACACCGTTGAACGATTGCTTGAAAAGAGAGATTCCACCGGTTGAATTTAAATGGCTTGAATGAGGTAACATCCTCAAAAGATCTTGAACGAATGTAGAGTGGAAACACGAATCTTCTGAGATATCTTCGGCACTCCGAAACAAATGAATAGCGAGGAGTAGATGATTAAGAGGTGCACCGGTATGAGAAGGTATTGAAATGAGGAAAATATATGATCAACAAAGCTTGTATTGGATCCGCCGGAGATGGAAAGAATGAAGAATGATGAACTAGTAGAACATCTTCTTGAGAACCACCGGGTAAGAATATTGACTGAAAAGAATGGAGAGACTTCACATGAATAAAAGGATACTTGATTAAGAAATCTGAGTCCTTGAGGAAAAAGGGTGGGAGGGCGGGAAAACAAAGGCAACTTGGGGACAGATGAAACGAACACCGTTGAGAAGAAGTGATAATTGATCTTGCGGAAATTGAGATGATAGGATCCACTTGAAGAGAAACACGCCGGTTGAGAAGAAATTGAAATGACAAACTCGATTATCATGAAGGTTTAGTATTCACATAGGAGTATGAGAACACCGCTTAGGAAAAATATGGAATCAACATTTGACTTTGAAGCAACTCGAATACCACAACTCAAAACAAAAAACAAAGGATTGGCTTGCAGAATAAGCCAGAACAAACATATGATAGAGATTTCGTCCGAAGTTTTCGTGGTGGGGCCTACACGGGCTCGATCGTACAGCACCATCATGTACAAGGCAGTGCACATGACATACGAAGCGTCCCCGAGTCGGCATAGCCAAGGACTCTTTAAGACACAACGAGACCATTGTAAAACCAACCGTGAATAGGCGGACCACTAGATGTCGAACCCCAATTTCATATCATACATCTGTCGGAAAGATATCCTGAGAGCTACTTAAATTCCTACTTATAAACTCCCGAAATTTTCCGGTTATGCAATCAGGTGTTGGGGATACAGGGGAAGCATAATATCTCACCCGAACTAGCAAATCCTACATCCGGCTGTATCCATCCTTCAACACATAACCCAGAAACCTTCGGAAATCATCTACCTCAACCTTCGAAAAACATCCGTTATACAAGTTATGGCAATACTCCCGAACTCCCGCCCCAGTACTGGGTGGCGTCGAGGTTATCTCACCAACGAACTGCATAAAAGAGATTTTCGATGTCGGCGTACTAAACTCAGGTATTCCAGAACTGCAACGATAAAATTATGACGACAACACCTCGGAGCTCAACTCCCCGGGACACTACCACAAAACCCCTGACAGGAGGCACCAAGACAATGTTCTCGTCACAAAACCATCAAAACGATTCCAAGATACCCGCGTGATCCTAAAAGAAAATTTTAGTGAAATATGAGAAGAAAAGAGTCAAAACTCTACGTCAGGATGCCTTACCAGAGCGATGAGGAGACTGGGGAGTAAAAAGAATTCCTAAACTCTCCGATATATAATTCCTAAATGACTCAAAACATTTTTCTAGACACAACTCGGCCGCTAAAAACGATCAAGCAATGGGGCTCCTAAGGTCGGGGAAGGCTCTGATACCAACTTGTAACACCCTCGATGCGGCTATATCTCCCATGTGTCGAAGCACGACTTAGAGGCATAACCGCATTGAAAGCAATGTCGCAAGTGAGGTAATCTTCACACAACCCATGTAATACATAAGGGAAAGATACATAGTTGGCTTACAATCGCCACTTCACACAGTTACATGAATAAAGCATTACATCAACCAAATGCAATCAAGGTCCGACTACGGAACCAAAATAAAAGAAGAACCCCAAATGCGACAAGGTCCCCGATCGACCCCAACTGGGCTCCACTACTGATCACTGGAACGAAACAACACAAGGACAAGATCTTCATCGAGCTCCTCCTGAGCTTGGTTGCGTCATCTGCACGGACTCATCGGCACCTGCAAGCTGGTTTTGGAAGTATCTGTGAGCCACAGGGACTCAGCAATCTCGCACCCTCGCGATCAAAACTATTTAAGCTTAAGGGTAAGGTAAAGGTATGAGGTGGAGCTGCAGCAAGCGACTAGCATATGTGGTGGCTAACATACGCAAAAGAGAGCGAGAAGAGAAGGCAAAGCACGGTCGATAAAAGTATGATCAAGAAGTGATCCTATAACAACCTACGTCAAGCATAACTCCAACAACCGTGTTCACTTCCCGGACCCCACCGGAAAGAGACCATCACGGTTACACACGTGGTTGACTCATTTTAATTAAATTGAGGTTCAAGTTATCTACAACCGGACGTTAACAAATTCCCATCTGCCCATAACCGCGGGCACGGTTTTCAAAAGTTCAAATCCCTGCATGGGTGTCCCAACTTAGCCCATCACAAGCTCTCACGGTCAACGAAGGAATAGACCTCCTCCCGAGACATTCCGATCAGACTCGGTATCCCGGTACTCCAAGACATCCTCGACAATGGTAAAACAAGTCCAGCAAGACCACCCGATGCGCCGACATCCCGATAGGAGCTGCACATATCTCATTCTCAGGGCAACACCGGATAAGCAATCCGTACAACTAAAACCAGCCCTCGAGTTTCCCCGAGGTGGCGCTGCAAGGGGCTCTAGTTTGGACCAACACTTAGACAAGCACTGGCCCGGGGGGTTAAAATAAAGATGACCCTTGGGCTGGCCTAACCCAAGGGGAAAAAAGGCTAGGTGGCAAATGGTAAAACCAATGTTGGGCCTTGCTGGAGGAGTTTTATTCAAAGCGAACTGTCAAGGGGGTCCCATTATCACCCAACCGCGTAAGGAACGCAAAATCCGGGAACATAACACCGATATGACGGAAACTAGTGCGGCAAGAGTGGAACAAAACACTAGGCATAAGGCCGAGCCTTCCACCCTTTACCAAGTATATAGATGCATTAATTAAATAAGATATATCGTGATATCCCAACAAGTAAACATGTTCCAACAAGGAACAACATCTCCGTGTCCCAACAAGGAACAAACTTCAATCTTCACCTGCAACTAACAACGCTATAAGAGGGGCTGAGCAAAGCGGTAACATAGCCAAACAACGGTTTGCTAGGACAAGGTGGGTTAGAGGCTTGGTTCAACAATATGGGAGGCATGATAAGCAAGTCGTAGGTATCGCAACATAGGCATAGCAAAAGAGCGAGCATCTAAGCAAGCAAAGATAGAAGTGATTTCGAGGGTATGGTCATCTTGCCTGAAATCCCGCAAGGAAGAAGAACGAGTCCATGAAGATGACAAACAGACGTAGACGAACGGTTCCTCACAAACGCAACGTTATCGGAACCAACCCGAAGAAGCAAACACCGGAAAGAATCACACAACATAGTAAACAACCCTCACATAATCATGGCATGATGCAGAAACAAGTATGATGCATGTCCGGATTAAAGAGGCATGGCATGGCAAAGTGCACAAGCAATCCTACAAATTAAGTGGAGCTCAATATGCAACTCCGTTGCATATTGACCGAACACCACATCAATTATTTAGTTCACTCTCAGTTAGGTACTCCACAATATTAAATGTTGGTTAACATGGCAAGAGGTGTAGCATAACAAACTATACCATCTAAACAATTTAAATGGGGCCGGATATAATAAACAACAAAACCGGTAAATCCCCATATGCAATTATCAATTTGGTGCAACAACAATTTTAACCAATCTTGAAGTTGTTATCATGATGCGGATGACATGTGCAAGTTTATGCAATTTTTAATAAAAGTTGACAAGAGAATTATGAAGCATTTGTCACCATGGTGAAAAGAAAAGGGGTGCCACGGCGACGAATACGAAAATGATGCCACGACAACATATCGGTTATCAGGTAGTCCACCGGGATACCGGTGCAAAAGGAAAAGTGACGGGAGCGTGCAAGAGATGGTGGGATGATCCCAGATTCCGGGTGTCCCACGGGTTAGTGGCATGGAAAACGAGTGACAATACGGACACGGTGCAGACAAAGGGTGCATCTCATCCAACATGCATTCATGCGTTCACGGGCGTCAACTCGGGGTTATACCTTTGAAGCGTGCGTTTTCAAAGTGTATCGAGTCGGCGTAGAGGAAGTAGTGGAAGTAGACGTTCTCGGACGTCGAGGGAAGTAGTGGTTCACGCGACGGTAGTAGAAGTAGTCGTCCTATCGTTCATCGGCGATCATCGGAGCGGTAGTGGAAGTAGAGGTACATGACGACGGTAGAGATACTCGCGACGGTAGTGGTACAAGGTCGTCGGGGTACTTGCCGGTCCGGTCTTGGTGTAATATGTACATGGCTAACGTAGTGGTACTCGGTGTCTTGTCGAACCCAAGCGACGGTAGTCGTACACGGCGTGATGTGGAAGTAGTTGTACTCGCGGTCTTCAGCGATGGTAGTCGTACACGTATCGACGAGGTACTTAACATTTCGGTCTGTAGCCGTTCGAGCGTCCGTGTGGTCTTGTCGGTGGGGTACTTGGCGCTTGCGGTCCAACTCCGAGGTCATAGCTGTGTAGTCGAATTTGACGGAAAACGGGTCTCGATGGGGACTTGGCGCATCCATCCGGAACTTGTGGTACTTGGCGAAAACGACGGGAGGCGGGCAGTGAACAACGACACGAAGTTCAGGTGTCGCGGTGGTCTTGGCGTCCAGCGACAGCCGCAGGCATCGCAGACACCGAGCGAGGTCGCCTGCAGACGGACGGAGACGCAGCAGCAAAAGAAAAACAGCAGCAGCTCCCGAAACTTGACAGCGCGTGGAAGGAGGAGGTCAAGGACGCAGGCGGGGCAGCGGTGCTGGCGACGGTGGAGGACGACGCCTCCGGTCAGCGAAGCACAGGTGCAGGGGAGGCGGAGTTCCTGCTTGGGGAGGCGCAGGTGAGGGTCGCCGTGGTGCTCTGCTGCAGGGTGCCATGGCAGGGAGGCGACGAAGAGGATGGAGCTCTGGGCGTAGGAGGATGGCCAAGGTGCACGGAGCGGCAACGGTCGCCGGAGCTTGAGGGCGCGGGGCCGCGACGTTCGCGATGGCGGCGGCAGGCCTGGTCGAGGGAGAGATGGGGGTCGAGGACGAGGGGGACTTGGGGCGCCGGCGGCGGCCTCGGGAAGGAGGAGGGACTTGGCGCGGCGGAGAGCAGGGAAAAGAGACGAGGGAGAGGACGAGGGGATCGGGGAGAGAAGACGAGGTGGGAGATGGCGCTGGATGAGAACGAGAGGGAGAGAAGATGGGCTCTATCCCTGCGCTAGGGTTAGCTGGGGAGTGGGCCTTGGGAGGCCGGCCCAATGGAGAGGAAAACGTCCAGGGGCCTGCTGGGCTGCTCTCTCTCCTAATCTCTTCCTCATTTCCTTTTATTTGCCAAAATAGCAAATAGCAAAGGCATAAATAAGAGAAAGAAAAGGTTGGAGAAGGAATTTGGGCACTGGGATAATTTTCACGGACTCAGAAAAATGTGCACGGTCCGGGAAAATAGAAAAAGGTCAAGTTTGAAAGATTAAATTCAAATTCCTTTGAATTTAATTCAAAAGGTTTGAACTAGGATAGGTTTTTCGAAGTGCCCAAAAATGTTGAGAAATTAGGTGGGGCTCCGAAAAATGATGAAAGGACATGTGGCAAAGTTAGAGGCCAAGAGTTGAAATAATAAAAGGCATTGGGATTTTTGCAAGTGTGTTAAGGTAATTCCACATAATTGGAATAATTACTATAGCTCTCTAAATATCGAGAGGATAAGTTGTAAAGAGAATCACCATGTGAATTCCCTCAATTTAAATGGATCAAAGATCCATACCATTTGTTTAGTTGAGTTAAGAAAAATAAATGGCATGATGGCATGATGACAATGCACATGATGCAATGATGAATGCAAAGAACCAAACAAATCACACGACGAAACCTGGAAACCCTGGAAGGCAACTGAAGCTCCGGTCTTGGGGCGTTACAAAGTTATCATCCCAACTACATCCATAATCTAGCGCACAAGCTCTCAACATGTCCTCCAGAATCTGATTGTCTCTCTCGGTCTGTCCATCTGTCTGCGGATGAAAAGTTGTACTGAATTCTAGCCTGGTTCCCAAAGTCTGGTGCAGCTGGTGCCAAAACTTTGAAGTAAACTGTGTTCCTCTATCTGATACAATAGCCCTCGGAACTCCATGCAGACATATGATCATGGTCATGTATATCTTGGTCAACTTCGCACGGGTATAGGTGGTTTTCACTGGGATAAAGTGAGCCACTTTGGTCAAGCGATCCACTACTACCCAGATAGAATCGTATCCCGATCGGGTCCTAGGTAATCCGGTGATAAAATCCATGCCAAGCTTATCCCACTTCCATTCGGGTATCAGCATCGGCCGCAGTAATCCTGCTGGCTTATGATGTTCTGCCTTCACTCTCTGACATACATCACATACGGCTACATACTCGGCAATGTCCTTCTTCATACCCATCCACCATAAACACTCATTCAAATCCAAATACATCTTGGTGTTTCCGGGGTGTATCGAGTATGGCGAGCCGTGAGCCTCCTGAAGTATCAACTTCCTGATTTCTGCATTATTGGGTACGTAAAAACGGTCCTCAAACCACAAGGTGTCGTGCTCATCCTCACGAAAACCTTTGGCCTTTCCTTTGCTCATCTCTTCCTTTATCTCAGCAATTTCCTTATCATCCTTCCGAGCTTCTCGAATTTTTCCCAATAATGTCGACTGAACCTCCAATGCTGCAACAAAACCTCTAGGGACTATCTCCACAGTAGCTCCCTGAGATCTTCAGTTAACTCCGTTGGCAATCCTCCGCTTACGAGGGTATTGGCGTAACTCTTCCAGCTCAAAGCGTCTGCTATGACATTGGCCTTGCCTGGATGATAGTGCACCTTCATATCGAAATCCTTTATGAGCTCCAACCATCTCCTTTGCCTGAGATTCAACTCCTTTTGTGTGAAAGTGTACTTCAAACTCTTATGATCTGTGTACACATCACAATGGTTCCCAATAAGAAAATGTCTCCAGGTTTTGAGTGCATGCACTAAGGCTGCTAACTCCAAATCATGCGTGGCATAATTTAATTCATGCGGTCGAAGCTGTCGTGAGGCATATGAAACAACTCTTCTGTCTTGCATAAGTACACTTCCAAGTCCTAAGCGAGACGCGTCGCAATATACTTGGAAATCCTTACGTATATCTGGTAGAATCAACACTGGGGCTGTAGTCAAATGTTTCTTCAACTCCTGAAAGCTTGCCTCACATTCATCTGTCCATTTGAACTTAGTGTCCTTCTTCAATAGCTCTGTCATGGGCTTTGCAATCTTAGAGAAATTCTCAATGAATCTCCGATAATATCCCGCGAGGTCTAGAAAACTGCGGATCTCTCCAACTAAGGTGGTGCCAACAACTCAGTGACTGACTGAACCTTAGTAGGGTCTACTACTATACCTTCTCATGATATAACATGTCCAAGGAATCCAACTTCCTTCAACCAAAACTCACATTTGCTGAACTTGGCGTATAACTGATATTCCCTGAGCTTCTCGAGAACTAAGCGCAAATGCTCCTTATGCTCCTCTTCATTCTTCAAGTATACCAAAATGTCATCAATGAACACCACAACAAACTTATCCAAGATTTCCATGAACACCTTGTTCATCATACTCATGAAATAGGCAGGGGCGTTAGTCAATCCGAATGACATAACCGTGTACTCATACAGCCCGTACCTTGTGGTGAAAGTTGTCTTAGGTATATCATGTTCTCGAATCTTCAGTTGGTGGTACCCTGATTGTAAATCGATCTTGGAAAATACTTTAGCTCCCTACAACTGGTCACACAAATAATTAATCATCGGCAGTGTGTACTTGTTCTTGATCGTCACTTCATTCAATGTGCGATAATCAACAACCATTCTCAGAGATTTATCCTTCTTCTCAACCAAGAGCATTGGGGCTCCCCATGGTGACGAACTTCGTCGAATGTAACCTTTCTCCAATAACTCCTCAATATGTTTCTTAATCTCTTCTAGATCATTTGCGGGCATCCGGTATGGTCTCTTTGATATTGGTCCGGTGCCTGGCAATAACTCTATCAAAAACTCAATGTCTTGATCCGGGGACATGCCTGGTAGTTCCTCTGGAAATACATCCGGGTAATCCTTCACTACCGGCAATTTTTCCTGAACAACTACCGTGAGGGAATTTACGTGAGTACTCTAAGGAGTATGCCTGGATACATACTTAATCCTTTGTCCCTCCGGTGTGGTGAGTAGAATTGACCTATTGTCGCAATCAATGTTTCCTCCATACTTCGATAGCCAATCCATACCGAGTATCACATCCAATCCTTGTGATTCCAAAATTATAAGGTCTGAGGGGAAAACATGGCTACCAATGGTTAAGGGTAACCGATCGCACCATCAGCTGGCCATATACTCTGCACCGGGTGAGCTCACTAGCAACGGTGTCCTAAGGGCTAGGGTGGGTGATACGTCTCCAACATATCTATAATTTTTGATTGCTCGATGCTATATTATCTACTGTTTTGGACATTATTGGGCTTTATTATCCACTTTTATATTATTTTTGGGACTAGCCTATTAACCGGAGGCCCCCTGTTGCTCGACCAATGTACTCCTTCCTCCTATATATACCTACATACCCCCAAACGATCAGATACGGAGCAAAAACCCTAATTCCACCACCGTAACTTCCTGTACCCACGAGATCCCATCTCGGGGCCTGTTTCGGAGCTCCGCCAGAGGGGGCATCCATCATGGAGGGCTTCTACATCAACACCATAGCCTCTCTGATGAAGTGTGAGTAGTTTACCTCAGACCTTTGGGTCCATAGTTATTAGCTAGATGGCTTCTTCTCTCTTTTTGGATCTCAATATAATGTTCTCCCCCTCTCTTGTGGAGATCTATTCGATGTAATCTTCTTTTGCGGTGTGTTTGTTGAGAACGATGAATTGTGGGTTTATAATCAAGATTATCTATGAACAATATTTGAATCTTCTCTGAATTCTTTTATGTATGATTGGTTATCTTTGCAAGTCTCTTCGAATTATCAGTTTGGTTTGGCCTACTAGATTGATCTTTCTTGCAATGGGAGAAGTGCTTAGCTTTGGGTTCAATCTTGCGGTGTCCTTTCCCAATGACAGTAGGGGCAGCAAGGCATGTATTGTATTGTTGCCATCGAGGATAACAAGATGTTTTTTTATCATATTGCATGAATTTATCCCTCTATATCATGTCATCTTGCTTAAGGCGTTACTCTGTTTTCATGAACTTAATACTCTAGATGCATGCTGGATAGCGGTCGATGAGTGGAGTAATAGTAGTAGATGCAGGCAGGAGTCGGTCTACTTGTCTCGGACGTGATGCCTATATTCATGATCATACCTAGATATTCTCATAACTATGCTCAATTCTGTCAATTGCTCAACAGTAATTCGTTCACCCACCGTAAAATACTTATGCTCTTGAGAGAAGCTACTAGTGAAACCTATGGCCCCCGGGTCTATCTTCATCATATTAATCTTCCAATACTTAGTTATTTCCTTTGCTTTTACTTTGCTTTTATTTTACTTTGCATCTTTATCACAAAAATACCAAAAAATATTATCTTATCATATCTATCAGATCTCACTCTCGTAAGTGACCGTGAAGGGATTGACAAACCCTTATCGCGTTGGTTGCGAGGAGTTATTTGTTTTGTGCAGGTACTAGGGACACGCGCGCAACCTCCTACAGGATTGATACCTTGGTTCTCAAAAACTGAGGGAAATACTTACGCTACTTTGCTGCATCATCCTTTCCTCTTCAAGGAAATCCAACGCAGTGCTCAAGAGGTAGCAAGAAGAATTTCTGGCGCTGTTGCCAGGGAGGTTCGTGCAAGTCAAGATTTGACTCCCGACAACGAGCCATTCCTGGCGCCGTTGCCGGGGAGTCTACGCAAAAGTCAACATACCAAGTACCCATCACAACCCTTATCTCCCGCATTACAATATTTGCCATTTGCCTCTTGTTTTCCTCTCCCCCACTTCACCCTTGTCGTTTTATTCGCCCTCTCTCTCTCTATCCTCCCTCTCTTTCTCTATTTGCCTCTTTTTGCCCGCTTGCTCTTTGTTTGCTTGTGTGTTGGATTGCTTGCTTGTCACGATGGCTCAAGATAACACTAAATTGTGCGACTTTACCAATACCAACAACAATGATTTTATTAGCACTCCAATTTCTCCTCTTATCGATGTTGAATCTTGTGAAATTAATGCCGTTTTGCTGAATCTTGTCATGAAAGATCCGTTTTCCGACCTTCCTAGTGAAGATGCCGCTACCCATCTAAATAGCTTCGTTGATTTGTGTGATATAAAAAAGAAGAAAGATGTGGATAATGATATTGTTAAATTGAAGCTATTTCCTTTTTCGCTTAGAGATCGTGCTAAAGCTTGGTTTTCGTCTTTGCCTAAAAATAGTATTGATTCTTGGAACAAGTGCAAAGATGCTTTTATCTCTAAGTATTTTCCTCCCGCTAAGATCATCTCCCTTAAAAACGGTATTATGAATTTTAAGCAACTTGATCATGAACATGTTGCACAATCTTGGGAGAGGATGAAATTAATGATACGTAATTACCCTACTCATGGTTTGAATTTGTGGATGATTATACAAAAAATTTATGCCGGATTGAATTTTGCTTCTAGAAATCTTTTAGATTCGGCCGCGGGAGGCACTTTTATGGAAATCACTTTAGGAGAAGCTACTAAACTCCTAGATAATATTATGGTTAATTATTCTCAATGGCATACTCAAAGATCTACTAATAAAAAGGTGCATGTGATAGAAGAAATTAATGTTTTGAGTGGAAAGATGGATGAACTTATGAAATTATTTGCTAGTAAGAGTGTTTCTTCTGATCCTAATGATATGCCCTAGTCTACTTTGATTGAGAATAATAATGAATCTATGGATGTGAATTTTGTTGGTAGGAATAATTTTGGTAACAACGCGTATAGAGGAAACTTTAATCCTAGGCCTTATCCTAGTAATCCCTCTAATAATTATGGTAATTCCTACAACAATTCTTATGGAAATTATAATAAGATTCCCTCTGATTTTGAATCTAATATTAAATAATTTATTACTTCGCAAAAGAATTTCAATGCTTTGATTGAAGAAAAATTGCTTAAGATTGATGAGTTGGCTAGGAACGTTGATAGAATTTCTCTTGATGTTGATTCTTTAAAACTTAGATCTATTCCTCCTAAGAATGATATCAATGAGTCTATCAAAGCCATGAGAATTTCCATTGATGAGTGCAAAGAAAGAACCGCTAGGATGCGTTCTAATATGCCTTTATAAGAGTGTGTTCTTCTAGTTCCTATGAAAATAAAGATGAAGATCTAAAAGTTATTGATGTGTCCCCTATTAAATCTTTGTTTTGCAATATGAATCTTAATAATGATGGGACTGAATATGATCCACCTTTACCTAGACGGCGTTCCAAAAATTCGGAGTTTTTAGATCTTGATGCTAAATTTGATGAAAGTGGGATTGAAGAAATTAAAACCCTAGATGTTGCTAAACCCACTATTTTGGATTTCAAGGAATTTAATTATGAAAACTGCTCTTTGATTGATTGTATTTCCTTGTTGCAATCCATGCTAAATTCTCCTCATGCTTATAGTCAAAATAAAGTGTTTACTAAACATATCGTTGATGCCTTGATGCAATCTTATGAAGAAAAACTTGAGTTGGAAGTTTCTATCCCTAGAAAACTTTATGATGAGTGGGAACCAACTATTAAAATTAATATTAAAGATCATGAGTTCTATGCTTTATGTGATTTGGGTGCTAGTGTTTCCATGATTCCAAAGACTTTGTGTGATTTGTTAGGTTTCCGTGATTTTGATGATTGCTCTCTAAACTTGCACCTTGCGGATTACACTATTAAGAAACCTATGGGAAGAATTAATGATGTTCTTATTTTTTCAAATAGGAATTATGTGCCCGTAGATTTTATCGTTCTTGACATAGATTGCAATCCTTCATGTCCTATTATTCTTGGTAGACCTTTCCTTAGAACGATTGGTGCAATTATTGATATGAAGGAAGGAAATATTAGATTCCAATTTCCGTTAAGTAAAGGCATGGAACACTTTCCTAGAAAGAAAATTAAATTACCTTATGAATCTATTATGAGAGCCACTTATGGATTGCCTGCCAAAGATGGCAATACTTAGATCTATCCTTCCTTTTTATGCCTAGCTACGGGCGTTAAACGATAGCGCTTGTTGGGAGGCAACCCAATTTTATTTTTATTCCTTGCTTTTTTCTCCTGTTTAGTAATAAATAATTTACCTAGCCTCTGTTTTGGTTGTGTTTTTTGTGTTTAGTTAATGTTTGTGCCAAGTAGAACCGTTGGGAAGACTTGGGGAAAGTCTTGATATCATGCTGTAAAAATCAGAAACTTTAGTGCTCACGAGAACTGCTGCCATTTTTATTTGGAAAGTGCTATGTAGTTAATTCTTTTTAAATATGATTAATAGATAAATTACTCACGTCCCGAAATTTGTTTTAGAATTTTTGGGGTTCCAGATCTTGCGCTAGCTACAGATTACTACAGACTGTTCTGTTTTTGACAGATTCTGTTTTTCGTGTGTTGTTTGCTTATTTTGATGAATCTATGGCTAGTAAAATAGTTTATAAACCATAGAGAAGTTGGAATACAGTAGGTTTAACACCAATATAAATAAATAATGAGTTCATTACAGTACCTTGAAGTGGTCTTTTGTTTTCTTTCGCTAACGAAGCTCACGAGATTTTCTACTTTAAGTTTTGTGTTGTGAAGTTTTCAAGTTTTGGGTAAAGATTTGATGGATTATGGAGCAAGGAGTGGAAAGAGCCTAAGGTTGGGTATTCCCATGGCACCCCCAAGATAATATAAGGACACCTAAAAGCCAAAGCTTGGGGATGCCCCGGAAGGCATCCCCTCTTTCGTGTACTTCTATCGGTAACTTTACTTGGAGCTATATTTTTATTCACCACATGATATGTGTTTTGCTTGGAGCGTGTTGTATGATTTGAGTCTTTGCTTGTTAGTTTAACACAATCATCCTTGATGTACACACCTTTTGAGAGAGCCATATATGATTTGGAATTTGTTAGAATACTCTATGTGCTTCACTTATATCATTTGAGTTATATAGTTTTGCTCTAGTACTTCACTTATATCTTTTAGAGCACGGTGGTGGAATTGTTTTATAGAAACTATTCATCTCTCATCCTTCACTTAGATTATTTTGAGAGTCTTAAATAGCATGGTATTTTGCTTTAAAATCCTTATATGCTAGGTATACAAGATTAATAATAATATTCTCTTATGAGTGTGTTGAATGCTATGAGAAGTTTGATGCTTGATAATTGTTTTGAGATATGAAGATGGTGATATTAAAGTTGTGCTAGTTGAGTAGTTGTGAATTTGATAAATACTTGTGTTAAATTTTGTGATTCCCGTAGCATTCACGTATGGTGAACCGTTATGTGATGAAGTCGGAGCATGATTTATTTATTGATTGTCTTCCTTATGAGTGGCGGTTGGGGACGAGCGACGGTCTTTTCCTACCAATCTATCCCCCTAGGAGCATGTGTGTAATACTTTGCTTTGATAACTTGTAGATTTTTGCAATAAGTGTATGAGTTCTTTATGACTAATGTTGAGTCCATGGATTATACGCACTTTTCTTCCTTCCACCATTGCTAGCCTCTCTAATACCGCGCACCTTTCGCCAGTATCATACACCCACCATATACCTTCCTCAAAACAGCCATCATACCTACCTATTATGGCATTTCCATAGACATTCCGAGATATATTGCCATGCAACTTTCCACTGTTCCATTTATTATGACACACTCCATCATTGTCATATTGCTTTGCGTGATCATGTAGTTGACATTGTATTTGTGGCAAAGCCACCGTTCATAATTCTTTCATACATGTCACTCATGAGTCATTGCATATCCCGGTACACCGCCGGAGGCATTCATATAGAGTCATATTTTGTTCTAAGTATCGAGTTGTAATTGTTGAGTTGTAAGAAAATAAAAGTGTGATGATCATCATTATTAGAGCATTGTCCCAAGTGAAGAAAGGATGATGGAGACTATGATTCCCCCACAAGTCGGGATGAGACTCCAGACAAACAATAAAAAAGAGAAAGAAAAGAGGCCATAAAAAAGAGAAAAGGCCCAAATAAAAAAAATGAGAGAAAAGGAGAGAAGGGACAATGCTACTATCCTTTTACCACACTTGTGCTTCAAAGTAGCACCATGATCTTCATAGTAGAGAGTCTCTCATTTCGTCACTTTCATATACTAGTGGGAATTTTTTCATTATAGAACTTGGCTTGTATATTCCAATGATGGGCTTCCTCAAAATGCCCTAGGTCTTCATGAGCAAGCAAGTTGGGTGCACACCCACTTAGTTTCTTTTTGAGCTTTCATATACTTATAGCTCTAGTGCATCCGTTGCATGGCAATCCCTACTCATGCACATTGATATCTATTGATGGGCATCTCCATAGCCCGTTGATACGCCTAGTTGACGTGAGACTATCTTCTCCCTTTTTGTCTTCTCCACAACCACCATTCTATTCCACCTATAGTGCTATATCCATGGCTCACGCTCATGTATTGCTTGAAGATTGAGAAAGTCTGAGAATGTCAAAAGTATGAAACAATTGCTTGGCTTTTCATCGGGGTTGTGCATGATTTAAATACTTTGTGTGGTGAAGATAGAGCATAGCCAGACTTTATGATTTTGTAGGGATAACTTTCTTTGGCCATGTTATTTTGAGAAGACATGATTGCTTTGTTAGTATACTTGAAGTATTATTATTTTTATGTCAATATGAACTTTTATCTTGAATCTTTCGGATCTGAATATTCATACCACAATTAAAAAGAATTACATTAAAATTATGCCAAGTGGCATTCCACATCTAAAATTCTGTTTTTATCATTCACCTACTCGAGGACGAGCGGGAATTAAGCTTGGGGATGCTTGACACATCTCCAACGTATCTATAATTTTTGATTGCTCCATGCTATATTATCTACTGTTTTGGACATTATTGGGCTTTATTATCCACTTTTATATTATTTTTGGAACTAACCTATTAACCGGAGGCCCAGCCCAGAATTGTTGTTTTTTTTGCCTATTTTAGGGTTTCGAAGAAAAGGAATATAAAACGAAGTCCAAACGGAATGAAACCTTCGGGAACGTGATTTTCTCACCGAACATGATCCAGGAGACTTGGACCCTACGTCAAGAAACAAAGGAGGAGGCCACGAGGTAGGGGCGTGCCTACCCCCCAAGCGTGCCCTCCACCCTCGAGGGCCCCCTGTTGCTCCACCGACGTACTACTTCCTCCTATATATACCTACGTACCCCCAGACGATCAAATACGGAGCAAAAACCCTAATTCCACCACCGTAACTTCCTGTATCCACGAGATCCCATCTTGGGGCCTGTTCCGGAGCTCCGTCGGAGGGGCATCCATCACGGAGGGCTTCTACATCAACACCATAGCCTCTCCGATGAAGTGTGAGTAGTTTACCTCAGACCTTAGGGTCCATAGTTATTAGCTAGATGGATTGTTCTCTCTTTTTGGATCTCAATACAATGTTCTCCCCCTCTCTTGTGGAGATCTATTCGATATAATCTTCTTTTTGCAGTGTGTTTGTTGAGACCAATGAATTGTGGGTTTATGATCAAGTCTATCTATGAATAATATTTGAATCTTCTCTGAATTCTTTTATGTATGATTGGTTATCTTTGCAAGTCTCTTTGAATTATCAGTTTGGTTTGGCCTACTAGATTGATCTTTCTTGAAATGGGAAAAGTGCTTAGCTTTGGGTTCAATCTTGCGGTGTCCTTTCCTAGTGACAGTAGGGGTTGCAAGGCACATATTGTATTGTTGCCATCGAGGATAACAATATGGGGTTTTCATCATATTGCATGAGTTTATCCCTCTACATCATGTCATCTTGCTTAAGGCGTTACTCTGTTTTCATGAACTTAATACTCTAGATGCATGTTGGATAGCGGTCGATGAGTGGAGTAATAGTAGTAGATGCAGGCAGGAGTCGGTGTTACTTGTCTCGGACGTGATGCCTATATACATGATCATACCTAGATATTCTCATAACTATGCTCAATTCTGTCAATTGCTCAACAGTAATTTGTTCACCCACCGTAAAATACTTATGCTCTTGAGAGAATCCACTAGTGAAACCTATGGCCCCCGGGTCTATCTTCATCATATTAATCTTCCAATACTTAGTTATTTCCTTTGCTTTTATTTTACTTTGCATCTTTATCAGAAAAATACCGAAAATATTATCTTATCATATCTATCAGATCTCACTCTCGTAAGTGACCGTGAAGGGATTGACAACCCCTTATCGCGTTGGTTGCGAGGAGTTATTTGTTTTGTGAAGGTACTAGGGACGCGCGCGCAACCTCCTACTGGATTGATACCTTGGTTCTCAAAAACTGAGGGAAATACTTACGCTACTTTGATGCATCATCCTTTCCTCTTCAAGGAAATCCAACGCAGTGCTCAAGAGGTAGCAGTGGGTAGCTTAAACTTGTCCGCAAATCCCCTTGAAATGTATGAATGCGATGCACCAGTATCAAAAAGAACGAGAGGGGTAAATGACTTAACCAAAAACTTACCGATGACTGAATCTAGCTGCTCTTCCACCTCCTCCACATTCACGTGGTTCACTTGTCCCCTATTGAAAGGGTTGGGCTTCTTCCCAGAGCTTCCATTGACATTACCATTCTTTGCTTCAGAACATTCAGTGGCGTAATGTCCAGTCTTCTGCACTTGAAACAAGTAATGTGACTTAGATCCTTCTTGGCGGGCGTTGCTGGGTTAGAGTGGTTCTGGCTGCTGCCTGCTCCATTCTCGTTTCCATTCTTGGAGCCACTATGGTTATGTGAACTTCCTCCATTGTGAGTGTCGCCTCCATGGTTATGGGTAAATCCTCCGAGTTCAGGGTGAAACGGGGTTTCTGCTGAGCTGCTGAATTGTATTTCCCTTGCCCATACTTCCTTTTGCGGCTCTCAATCTGTTGTTGCTTCCCTTCAATCATAAGAGCCTTGTCTACCAACTCCCAGTAGTTGTTGAATGTTGCCACATCAACTGCATGCTCATCTCATCATTCAGCCCTTCCATAAACTTCTCCTATTTCACGGCATCGGTGGCCACATCATCTGGGGCATAACGGGCTAGCTTGCTGAACTCCTCCACGTACTGCCCTACAGTACGGTTGCCCTGGCGTAAGTTGTGAAACTCATGCTTCTTCATGCTCATAGCTCCAGTCGAGACATGAGCAATGCGGAATTCTTGCTGAAACTGCTCCCAAGTAACATTGGCTATGGGGAAAGTGGCTGTGTAATTCTCCCACCAAGCGGCTGCGGGTCCATCCAATTGGTGTGCGGCAAAACGCACCTTCTCAGCATCTATGCAACTGGCAGTGGTTAACTCCCTTCCAATCCTATGTTGCCAGTCATCCGCAACTATGGGCTCGGTGCTACTGGAAAACATCGGTGGTTGTAACCTCAGAAAACGGGCTAAGTTTTCAACTGGAGGTGGTGGCAGTGGGTTGTTGGTATTGTTGTTGTTGCCCTGATTCTGAACTAGCAACTGCATCAGTGTATTTTGCTGCTGGATCAACTGAGTGAGCTCCGGTGGGAAGGCAAATCCGGGGTCATGTCTCGGAGGCATCTGATGGGTTTAGAGGGGAGAGATTCGAATAGAATGAGGTCTAATAAGAAAGCACTAACCATATGCACATGAGACAAACACAATCAATATGACTCCAAAAAAATCAATCAAGGGCATACAATCGATCTAACTATCGTTACAGTGCTCGGACTACTAATATATACATGGGGGAATACTACTAATAATATGGTAGTCTACTAGAAATTTTGATCGATAGAAGACTCCATGATATTTGCTCCAGCTTCATCTTCATAATCGTCATCACTAGGGTCGGAGTCGGTGTCGTCGATGATGATGTAGTCCTTGGGGTGGTCATCATCTCCTCCTGGCGCAGGGTCTCCCATGAATACTCCTAGCTTCCTTGTCAGGTCGTCATTCTTCTCCACTAGTATGATGATTTCCTCCTTGTATCCTTCGTGTGTAGACTTGAGTTCCTCTTCTAGCTCCATGTTCCTAGTCATAAACTTCTTCAGATCTATCATGCTTGCGCACGTCTGATTCTCCTATCGACGAATGTGCTGGTTTAGCTCCTGGATGAAAGCTGCAACGAACATGTCCCTCTTGGCGCTGACTATCTCCCATTGCTCATCTCGACGCCCACATATCTGATAGATGGTGCCCTTAAGCTCCTTGTGATAAACTTCACCAATGCGTCCCATGGTGATGTGGGCTGCCATGCTCTTTCCTAGACTCTAGGTTGGTGCATCAAAGGAAAACTCTATGGGCTCCGTTACTGGCGTGAATGTCATTCCTAGAACTTGAACTCGAATCATGCAATGCTCCTCTTCTGGTAGTGTGGCACTGTCGGTCCCGGTGAAGCTTGGTATCCCAATGTTCAGGTACCTAGTGACTTCCTTCAAGTGTTGTCCAAAAGGCGTGTCTTCATCCGGCTGTGTAAACTTATTCCTCATGTCCACCATCCTATAGTGTAGAAAATGGAGAGGAGTCAGAAATGAGTAGAGAAGAGTGACCAAGGCGCGAGTCCTAACCGAAGACCGTGCGGCCTTTGCCGATCTCGAGAAGAGGTCCCGCAAGGTGCTAAAGACGCCTTACGAGCACGACCTAGAGAGGTTGCTGGCCACCGATGAGGATGGCCCCACCCAGCTGCTTCCTCTCTTGGTGCAGGCGCTCGAGGAAGTCATTGACAGCATTCGTCCTATGGCGGAGGCGGAGGCTCGCATCCTGTCTTCAACTGCATTGACTCGCGTCTTCAGCCACCTGCACCTTTGCGACCCCGATGCTTGCCTTGACGAGCTACTAGAGCCTGTGGCTGAGGACCAATATGAGGTTGCCGCCGCAGCTGTGCAAGGTCAGGTGGAGGCCTTGTTGGAGAAGCTCCGCAGCTTTGTCTCCGCTCCTCTATCCCGCGATGTCGACGATCCTGCAGCTGGTGGTGAAGGCGAAGACAACGTTGCTCATGAAGTGGCGCCTTCCGCAGGTGATGGCGGCGTCCAGGGGTGACTTGTGGCTACTCTCCTGTTTCGTTCCTGCAACATGCATTAGGCCTCGGGGAGGCGTTTAGACTTTTCATTTGGTATCGTGAGGACAACGTGTGAGGACAATATGTTTGTAATATTTGCTTCGAGATTTTGTGATTTCTTTCCTATTTGCTTTGCGTTCTGCGTCGGCGGAGCCTGGCCCCGCGCATACCTCGACCGCCATTGGGCCGACCGGAAACCAGGACGGACCAAGGAGTGAGGGGCTACGTGACCAGTTAGGCTCCTGAGTCACGATGCTCAGGAGTCCCCCTTGACGCGCAAACAGCTTATAGGGAGAGTTCGCGAGGATAGACTGATGTTCTACGTCGGCAAGGCCCGGCCCCGCGCATACCTCAACCGCCATTGGGCCGACCGGAGACTAGGACGGACCAAGGAGTGAGGGTCTACGTGACCAGTTAGGCTCCTGAGTCGCGATGCTCAGGAGTCCCCCTTAACGCGCAAACAATCTCCATACCTGCCCTCGCCGAGGCCTCGGGAGGGGCGCGCGACGCCCAAGTCTGAGAGACCTGGTTGGGTGGCGTGCGCTTGGGTGTGGCCCGAGAGCAGCCCCCGTGCCCAGCCCCCTTGCGCGGCTCTCCCGAAGGGAGGCGTTGCGGTGAGGCCGGACGTTGATCTCTGGGCTCCCTGAGGTTGGTACGATCATGGGGCTGCCCTCAGTTGTTTATCACCAGCGCGGAGCATAGTGCTTCCACTTGTGCACGGGCATAGCCGCTCCTCGGCAGTGTCGATGGCCAGCACAGAGCATGGTGCTTGCACTTGTGCGTGGGATGGGGGGGTCCTCCGGGAGGAGCCCCCGGGGCGTGTACAGCCCCGCCCTGACACGTGGCTTGCACGGCAGGGCGGCGGGGTGTGTTTGGGCACTCGTGAGCCAGCGCGGGACTCACGAGGCCCTACCTCAAGGCGGGTTGCGCCTGGTCTTGAGTCTTGGTGACTGTGTGTTCCTGCAAGGTGGTCAGGTGCAAGCACTCTACGTCCTCAGGTCCCGGCCCTCGAGCGATCTCAGCCGCTGCTAGTATGCCAGGTCGCGATGCCGTAGTCAAGGCCAGGAGTGAGGGCTGGAGAGCCAGTAAGAGCTCCTGAGTCGCGATGCTCAGGAGCCCCCCTTTTAACGTGCAAGCGAATTGCACGGGGTGAATGTATCCGCGATGGGCGGCAATCGAGCAGGCAATAACCGTAGGTAGGTTAAGCAGGGAACACAAATTAGCTCGGGTAAATGCAAGAAGATACATGCCACTGGGTCTGGCCCGAGCGGCTTGGGGATGATGCAGCCCGAGGGGCGTCCCCAGCAAGGTAAGATAAAGACATGAGCAAATGGGATACATGCCATAGGGACGGACCCACACGGCCTGGGAATAATGCAGCCCAAGGGGCGCTCCCAGCTTAACGGGCTTGGAAGATGTCACCTGATTCTGTAGACGAAGCGGAGTTGGTGCAGCTAAAGGCGTGCGTCGAAGAAAGGACTCCTCATGAGCCACCGGAGCCCTGAGCCTCGGGAGGCTCTGGGGGCTCAGGAAGCTTCCCGAAGACCGTCTCCATTTCCTCCAGGACGGCGCGATACCTGGCCTCTTGGGCCGCCAGGTCAGGCCGCATGGCGCGCTGGTAGGCCGACGCCATGCTCGGCAAGCCGAGGGGCATGCGAACGTAGCTGTGTGGTGGGCCCCGCAATGGCCCACACGCGAAGGCCAGAAGCGCTCCTAAGATGCGGCCTTGTTGAGCCCTGGGATGTCAATGCAGACGCGCAGCTCAGCACCCTCGCCTGGGTGGTGAGCTGCGCCTTGTGAGCGGCTGTCGCCGCACATGGCTCTTGCGTCTTGCAGCTCCTGTGTGGTCTTGACGATGAACTCCTGAGTGGTGGGCACCCCTTGCCCTATGTTCTCCCAAGGAAAACGTGCCATGTAGCACGCCTCCAAGTGGTGCCCGAGTGCCTCCCTCGTGAGGCTTGCCAGGCCTGAGGCCCTCCAGAAGAGAGCCTCCGAGCCCTGCCCGAGGAGGGCGCCGAGCACGCCTTCCTATGCGATGGAGAGAGGCGCCCCTGGGACGGACGCTGATCCTGACGAGGCTCCTGCCGCGACGCCATCCTCCTGAGGTTCCGCGTGGCGCAGCTACTTCTTCTTGGGGTGGCCTCTAGAGGGCCCTCACTTCTGCTGTTGGGGTCGTCGATTGCTGCAGCTTGGAAGGCGCGCTCGAGGGAGCAGACCGCATCCCTTTCTTCACACGGGACCGTGATGACCCCGCCGCTTCCAGGCATCTTGAGGACGTTGTAGCCGTGGTGGGTGACCGCCATGAACTTGTCCAGGGTCGGACACCCGAGGATGGCATTGTATGGCAGGCGGATGTCCGTGACGTCGAAGTTGATGAGCTCGGTGCGGTAGTTGTCGCGTGTGCCGAAGGTGACACGCAGGCGAACCTGCCCTATCGGTGTGGTGGAGCCATTGGTCACTTCTGAGAAAGGTTTGGTAGGCTGGAGCTGCTCATATGGCACTTGGAGGTTGTCAAAGGTGTCGACGGACAGGACGTTGAACCCTGCACCGCCGTCGATGAGGGTTTTGGTAACCTGCACGTTGCTGATGACCGGGGAACACAACATCAGGAGGACGCCGGCGGTGGCCGCGCACTTGAGCTGATCTGCCGAGCTAAAAGTGATGGCGCACTGGGACCACTTGAGCGGGCGCGCGGCCTCAAGCTTGGGGAGTGCCGCATTCACCTCGCGAGCGAACAGTTTGAAGATGCGCTGAGAGGCTGGGGCCTGGTCGCCGCCCAAGATGCAGGTGATTGCACGCGGCTCCTGGAAGCCCCCAGCCCCCTCATCCTGATGATGGTCGTCGTTCCTTCTAGGTGGTGGCAGTGGAGGAAGACCGGTGTTGCCTTGGGGGAGATCCTCACGAGTTTGGTCCCTCTAGGGCCCCTCGCGAGGATGGTCCTGCCAGTAGTCCTCACGAGGCCTGTCGTGCCATTCCTGGCGCGGGCCACGGTCGTCCCAGCGTCCACCTCCTCGTCCTCCTCCATGGTCGTAGCCCCAGTCGTCACGCTCGGGGCGTCGACCGTAGCATCCCTCGCGTAGGGCTCGGAGCTCTCGGCGGTCGCTGGTGTTGTGGGTGTTCAGGTTGTGGAAGGCACAGAACGGTCAGTTGTTCTTGGATGACTCGGGCTGATCTATGCCCCGTTTGGTGTCGGGCTCTGCAGCTAGCACTACCGCTTCCTTGCGCTTCACGTCCTTGGCCTTGGCTTTCTTCTCCTCTGTGCCTGCGGCTGGCAGCTCAAGGAGGGAAAGGTGCCCCTCCTCAGCTCTTGTGCACTTGGTCGCCAGGTTGAATAGCTCCTGAGACGTGCAGAGCTCCTCGTGGATAGTGAGCTCTTCCTTCATCTTGACGTCACGGACGCTGTCGGAGAACGCGGAGATGATGGCTTCTTCCCTGACCTTGGGGATCTTGAGGCAGGTGTTGTTGAAGAGCTGGATGTACTTTTGGAGGGTCTCCCCTGGTTGTTGCTTGATGCGGCGCAGGTCGGTCGCGGCCGGCGGGTGGTCGCGAGTGCCCTGGAAGTTGGCGATGAAGCGGTCACGCATCTCGTCCCAGGAGGAGACCGAGCCGTGCTGCAGGTTCAGGAGCCAGGTGTGGGCCCCATCCTTGAGATCCATGGGAAACCAGTTCACCATGACTTTCTCGTCGCCGTTGGCTGTTTCGATGCTCAGCTCATAGAGCTTCAGGAACTCCGCAGGGTCGGCGGTGCCGTCGTAGCGAGGAGGCAGGTCCGGCTTGAACTTGCCTGGCCAGGCGACGCTGCGCAGCTCGAGGCTAAAGGCATGGCAACCGGCCATGGTTACTGGGGCCCGCCTTGGAGATGGAGCTTGGTCTTGACGAGGTCTACGCGGCGCCGCCGCGGGCGGCGCACGATCTTGACGGGGCGGCGCGGGAAGCGTGGGTGCAGCTCCTCGCGACCGTGGGATTTCTTGGCAGCTTCTCTCTTCGCGCGCGGGCACCGGGTGTGGCGGATCGCACCGCAGGGCCGCACGCCTTCATGCCAAGGCGCCGTCTTTGGGCTGGGGTGGTGGAGGCGCGCCTCGGGCCTCGTCGCCCGTAGCTGGCTGCGGGTGAGGCCGAGAGAGGGACGGTGCCGGGGAGCCCCCTGCGGCGCGGACGAGCTCGGCGACGCGTTCGAGCCACTCCTCATAGAGGTCGTCGACTGGGCGGTAGCGCATGAGCATGTTTGCGGCGAGGAGTGCGGCCCTCGCCTCCATGGGAGTGCGGTGTGCATGAGACGAAGAACCGGCTGGGGCCAACGATGGAGTGGCGGTGCGGCCGTCCTGCCGTACCGAAGGATGCAGCGAAGACGCTTGCTGCTTGTTCCCCACCGGGCCGGTCGCAGCGTTGGCGGTGGGAGATGGAGAACGACGAGGAGGCCCGACGCTCATCTCGAGCACGGCGAGCATCCGCCATGGAGATGATGGAGCGACGGAGCGACGAACTGATGGAAGGGAAGCTATGGTGCACCCCTACCTGGCGCGCCAAATGTCGGATGTGGGGTTCCGGCAAACCCTTAAGGTTCAAACATTGGGGTGCACGCGAAGTCTTTTCCTCCCACCGATCTACACCCTAGCTCACTAAGATCTAGCGGACGAACTCGATGAACTCGCAACACAGAAAGACACAAGATTTATACTGGTTTGGGCCACCGTTGTGGTGTAATACCCTACTCCAGTGTGGTGGTGGTGGATTGCCTCTCGGGCTGATGATGAACAATACAATGGGAAGAACAGCCTCCTGAGGGTGGGGTGTTCTTGTGCTTGGCTAACTTGTGTGGATGAGAGTGATCTAAGATGTCCTCTCTTCTCCCTTTTCTCTCCTCTTTTTCCCCCGGTGGTGGCTAGCTCTACTTATATATGCCCTGGTCCTCTTCCCGAATATTGAGCGGGAAGGGAGCCAACAACGGCGGGCTAATTTGAAGGGGGAAAGCTAGTACAAGCCATCCTGACAAAAGTGGTCTTCGCCTGCCAAAGGCTCTGGTGGTGACGCTGTCTTGGGCTCCACGATGACCTCCGTCTTGCAGTCCTTCTGGTCATGGTCTTGTTGCACCGATATGGCAACCTTTGACTGATGCCTCGGTACTCCTCGCCTGCGCAGGTCTCCTTAGCACCAAAGAGGAAACAAGGACGCTGCGCACACTGGCGCCCGCCTGGCGCCAGCCTGGTGTCGATCGTCATGGCTCACATCACAAGAGCTTTGTGAGGTTTGCCTCGCCTTGATATCTCCGCTCCTCGTGAGCCTGCCTGACTAGGCCGCTCTAGAGGAGGTCTTGTGTCATCTGTCTCGCGAGGCTTGGCCCCTCGCGAGGGTCCTGGATGCCTTGTTGATGAAGATGGGCCGTACGGCCTGCTGGCTTAGCCACGCAGCGGGCCGCAGGTAGGCAAGCCTGGGGACCCCCGTTCCTAGGACGCCGACATTAGCCACCTGTGTCCAAGAAGAAGGTGAATCGACAACCCATTGGGTGCGCCGGGTTTCGGAAATCTTGCATTCATCGAACCGCATTAATGCTGATACAGCAGTCTTAATGTTGGAGGGCAATTGCCGGTTCATGCCTTTGAAGCTGAAATTGGGACGGCTCAAGCGTCACTGCAATGACATGGGAACGCTTATGGAAGCTCTGGTTAAGTATGCCGACTCTGATAGTATCAAGGACCCGGAGTCTGATGATGAAAAGCCGGGGAAGGGAAAGAAGAGTGGCAGTAACAAGGGGCAGCAGTATAACCCGGTGGGTCATGGAAACAATGGTAAGCACAAAGCAGATAACAGTTTGGATTTTGTGGCTAACACCAACAGGCAGAACAATAATCAGCATCGTAAGGGTAAACCGCCCCTGCGGAGTGGAGGATCAAGTGTCAATCTTGAGCGCCTATTAAACCAGCCTTGTCCAAGGCTTGGGACGCGAGAGAGACCAGCCACGCACCTTTGGAAGGATTGCTTTATTATGCGGGAGTTCAAAAACTTGGATCTTTTTCAATACGATCATGGGCCTCCCGGCGGTTCAGGAGGCGGTTCTCATGGGCCGGGTTATGGTGGAGGCAGTTCTGGTTCGGGATTTCAAGGCAACCAAAGCGGACATGGCAATCAAGGCAGTCAGGGCAACCAGGGTGGTTATAATCATCAAGGGAGTCAGCAGCAGCAGCAATCGGGTTACCAGAGTAATCCGAAGCAGTTGAATAGTGGGCAGTATCATGTCTTCACCACTAGCTTATGCAGGCACGATCAGAAGCTTCATAAAAGGGCAGTAAACTCCGTTGAACCGGCAGTGCCACGTTATCTGCGCTGGTCTGAACAACCCATTTTGTGGAGTCGAGAGGATCATCCACCCCGGGTTGATAACCTGGGTCATCTGGAATTGGTGGTGGCACCTCAGGTTGGGGGGTATAAGTTCACCAAGGTGCTCATGGATGGAGGGAGAAGCACAATATCCTTTATTATGAAACCTTCTATCGCATGGGGTTGACGGATAAAATTTTTAAATCGTCGAATACTATTTTCCATGGTGTGGTACCTGGTAAATCGGCATACCCAGTTGGTAAGATAGCTCTGGAGGTTGCTTTCGGAGATGATCATGATTCAAGATCAGAGACATTGACTTTTGAAGTGGTGAAAATCAAGAGCCCTTATCGTGCCTTGTTTGGACGGCCGGCTTATGCTAAGTTCATGGCAAGGCCCTGTTACGTGTATCTGTAGCTCAAGATGTTGGGTCATAAGGGGACCATCACGGTACGTGGGAGCCGTAAGATAGCTTTGGAATGTGAAGAGGGTGATGCGGCTTATGCTGAGTCGTTTTGTGCAACAGAGGAGTTGAAATTTTATAAGGACAATGTTGATCCGGTGGATATGACTTCTTTGAAAAAACCAACTACAGAGCATGATCCGGCATTGAAGTTTAAATCGGCTGAGGAAACCAAGTTAGTTGATTTTGTTGGTGGTGATTCATCCAAGCAGTTTAGCTTCAGTGCTAATCTGGATCCAAAATAGGAAAGCGCGCTCATCGAGTTCATCCGTGAGAACCGGGACATCTTTGCATGGAAACATTCTGACATGCCAGGTGTATCGAGGGAACTCACAGAGCACACTCTTAATATTGATCCTAAGTTTAAATCGGTCAGGCAGTTTCTTCCCCGCTTCAATAAAGAAAGGCGTAAGGTTATTGGTGATGAGGTAGCCCGGCTCTTGGTAGCAGGGTTTATTGTGGAGGTTTTTCACCCTGAGTGGTTAGCTAACCCGGTGCTAGTGCTTAAGAAGAACGGCACTTGGCGGATGTGTGTGGACTACACAGATTTGAACAAGGCTTGTCCAGCTGATCCCTTTGCTCTCCCTTGTATTGATCAAATCATTGATGCTACGACGGGTTGTGAGTGTTTGAGCTTTCTAGATGCTTATTTTGGTTATCATCATATCAAAATGGCAGCTAAGGACCAGGAGAAGACAACTTTTATAACTCCCTTTGGAGCCTTCTGCTATGTATCTATGCCTTTTGGGCTCCAGAGCGCCTAGGCGACTTACCAGCGCTGCGTGCAGAATTGTCTTCATAATCAGATTGGGCGCAATGTTCATGCTTATGTGGATGATATTGTGCTGAAGTCCAGAAAGGAGCAGACGTTGATAGCTGACTTGAAGGAAACTTTTGATAATCTCAGGGTCTATAAGATGATGCTTAATCCGGCCAAGTGTGTTTGTGGTGTTCCGGTAGGCAAGCTCTTGGGTTTTCTAGTGTCTAACAGGGACATTGAAGCTAATCCAGAAAAGATCAAAGCTATTACATCTCTGGCTAAACCGGCATGTATTAATGATGTTCAACGTATGGTGGGTCATATTGCAGCATTGAGCTGGTTTATCAGCCGATTAGGAGAGGAGGCTATCCCTCTATATCAGATGATGAAAATGACAGGTAATTTTGTCTGGAGTGATGCTACTAATGCGGCGTTTGAGGAATTGAAAAAGCAGTTAGCTGAGCCACCTATCCTTGCTGCTCCGGTCAATAAAGAGCCGTTGTTGTTATATGTGGCTGCTAATGCCCGGGCTGTTAGTGTGGCCATTGTGGTGGAGCGCAAGGAAGCTGGGAAGGAGTATCCGGTTCAACGGCTGGTTTATTATATCAGTGAGGTACTTATTGAGTCTAAGCAGAGGTACCCACATTGGCAGAAGCTGGTGTATGGAGTTTTTATGGAAAGCCGGAAGCTCAAGCAGTATTTTCAAGGTCATCCCATCACGATGGTCAGTTCTGCCCCTTTGGGAGATATAATCCAGAACAGGGAGGCAACCGGCCGATTTACCAAGTGGGCTATTGAGCTTGGACCTCACGGATTAAAATATGTGCCTCGTACGGCAATCAAGTCCCAAGTGCTTGTGGATTTCATGAATGACTGGACAGAGTTACAGGCACCAGAAGAAAAGCCGGATCATACTTATTGGACTACTCATTTTGATGGGTCTAGGCAATTGGAGGGCTTGGGGGCTGGAGTCATGTTAACTTCCCCACGAGGTGATAAGTTTTGTTATGTTCTCCGTTTAATGTTCCCTTGCACTAACAATGCAGCTGAATATGAGGCTTTACTCCATGGTCTTCGAATGGCTAAGGAGATGAATCTAAGCCGGGTTAAGTGCTTTGGTGACTCGGACCTGGTGGCTCAGCAAGTATCTAGTACTTGGGATTCCAAGGACCCACTCATGGCAGCGTATCGTCGAGAAGTAGATATTGTTGCAGGTCACTTCAAGGGTTATCAGGTTGACCATGTGGACCGGCGTAAGAACGAAGCGATGGACGCTTTAAGCCATTTGGGTTCCCAACGTAAACCGGTTCCATACAATGTTTTTCTGGATGTTTTGCATAACCCGTCGGTCAAGCTACCTACAGAGGAGGATTTGGCTGTTCCTGGCCCGGAGGCTCAGTTAGTGGCTTCTCTTCATGTTATCCCGGATTGGACGGTCCCATAGTTGGCGTATATGAACCGGGACGAGTTACCGGAGGATGAAACTTTGGCCAGGCAGATAATTCGGTGATCCAAGTCAATGACCATTATCAATGGGAATTGCATCATTGCAGTGTAACAGGGACATTTCAGCATTGTGTGTCTCCTGAAGAAGGCGGTGAGATTTTGTGTGAGATCCACGAAGGAGATTGTGGTCACCATGCCGGTTCAAAGTCCCTGGTAGCTAAGGCCTTTCGTCATGGTTTCCATTGGCTGACGGCTCATGCTGATGCTGAGGATTTGGTAAAAAGGTGTGATGGTTGTCAGAAGTTTGCACGTCGAGCTCATGTTCCGGCTCAAGAATTGAGGATGATTCCAATCACTTGGCTGTTTGCAACTTGGGGGCTGGATATGGTTGGGCCTTTTAAGAGGTCCAAGGATAAGAAGACACACCTTCTGGTGGCGGTTGATAAATTCACTAAGTGGATGGAGGCAGAGCCAGTTTGTAAGTGTGATGCAGCCACGGCGGTTCAGTTCATCAAAAAGGTGATTTTCCGGTTTGGTTTTCCACACAACATTATAACTAATAATGGCACTAATCTATCCAAGGGTGCCATGAAAGAATTTTGTCAACGTGAGCACATCTGGCTTGACGTGTCATCAGTGGCTCACCCCCAATCTAATGGTCAAGCGGAGAGAGTCAATCAAGAGATCCTAAGAGGCATCAAGCCCCAGCTTATGGTTCCTTTACAGCGGACGCCGGGTTGTTGGGTGGAGGAGTTACCTTCTGTGTTATGGAGCATCAATACTACGCCCAATAGATCTACGGGTTATAAACCTTTCTTCATGGTTTACGGAGCAGAGGCGGTCCTCCCTAGTGAAATCCGTCATGACTCACCCCATGTGGCGGCTTATGTTGAAGCTGACAATGAGAAGGCACGTCATGAAGCACTTGACCTTTTAGATGAGGAGCGTGATATTGCAGTGGCGCGTTCGGCGATTTATCAGCAAGATCTACGTCATTATCACAGTTGTCGGGTTAAAACCAGAACATTTCAAGAAGGGGATCTGGTGCTCCGGCTCATCCAGCATTAGACTGATATGCACAAGTTATCCCCGCCTTGGGAAGGACCCTTCGCGGTCAGCAAGAATCTGCACAACGGGTCATACTACCTTCTCAATGTTCGAGAGCACAAAGACTCACGTAAATTGGAGGAGGAGACCCACCGGCGTGGAATATTGCTCATCTTCGGCCTTACTACACATGAGCCATAGGCTCCTCTTATTTACATATTATTTATAATGTATATATTATGATGATCAATATAATAAACCGACATCCCTGCTAAAGCGGGGCCTCTGCTGTTATTCTTTGAAAGGTTTTAGGTTACATGGGGGCTCCTCTTTATAAAGCGGAGATCTAATTACCCATTGATCCGGCTCATAAGCCACACATAAAAAACACTTGGGGGCTTGCCACCCAAGGTCAAAAGGAGCCAAAGAGAGTCTGTTGCAAAGCACAACTCAAACATAGGCACCCATTGAGCACAGCTCAAAATATTACTAGGGGGCTCTTTGCTTCTACAAGAACAAAGAGTCTATAACCTTGTAATAGGCTATAAAAGCCATGCTTGGAAGCCAAGTGAGGGAGTCCTGGATTAGGGGTGTCCGGATAGCCGGACTATACCTTCGGTCGGACTCCTGGACTATGAAGATACAAGATTGAAGACTTCGTCCCGTGTCCGGAAGGGACTTTCCTTGGCATGGAAGGCAAGCTTGGCGATACGGATATGTAGATCTCCTACCATTGTAACCGACTCTATGTAACCCTAGCCCTCTCCGGTGTCTATATAAACCGGAGAGTTTTAGTCCGTAGGACGAACAACAATCATACCATAGGCTAGCTTCTAGGGTTTAGCCTCTCTGATCTCGTGGTAGATCTACTCTTGTACTACCAATATCATCAATATTAATCAAGCAGGACGTAGGGTTTTACCTCCATCAAGAGGGCCCGAACCTGGGTAAAACATCGTGTCCCCTGCCTCCTGTTACCATCTGACCTAGACGCACAGTTTGGGACCCCCTACCCGAGATCCGCCGGTTTTGACACCGACATTGGTGCTTTCATTGAGAGTTCCTCTGTGTCATAACTTTTAGGCCCGATGGCTTCTCCGATCATCAACGGCGATGCGATCCAGGGTGAGACTTTTCTCCCCGGACAGATCTTCGTATTCGGTGGCTTTGCACTGGTCATCTAGAGCAGATCGAAAGCTACGCCCCTGGCCATCAGGTCAGATTTGGAAGTTTGAACTACACGGCCGACATCTGCGGAGACTTGATCTTCGACGGATTCGAGCCACACCCGAGTGCGCCGCACTGTCACGATGGGCATGATTTAGCTCTGCCGCCGAACAGTGCCCTGGAGGCCGCACCTGTGTCCGCTCCGACCCCTAGCTCGGAGCCGATCACACCAACCGAGGATGGGTGGTTAGACACCGCCTCGGGGGCTGCAATCTCTACGGCGCTCGAGCCGAACACCAGCCCTATTCTCTGCGAAGCCCGTGACTCCAAGGAGCCGGACTCCTCTCCAGACTCCGAGCCCTCCGCGCCCCGACTGATCGAACCCGATTGGGCGCCGATCATGGAGTTCACCGCCGCGGCCATCTTTCAGCACTCGCCCTTCGGCGATATTCTGAATTCACTAAAGTCTCTGTATTTGTCAAGAGAGCCC
This sequence comes from Triticum dicoccoides, assembly GCF_002162155.2. NCBI lineage: Eukaryota > Viridiplantae > Streptophyta > Magnoliopsida > Poales > Poaceae > Triticum > Triticum dicoccoides. The sequence continues at coordinate 646,817,537 of NC_041382.1, forward strand.
TGGCCGGACTATGGTCAGCAAGGTTGGGATGCGGATGATGAAGAAATTCAAAGCCCACCCACCACCCACTTCATAGCCACTATCGATGATTTAACTGACATGCTCAACTTCGACTCCGAAGACATCAACGATATAGATGCCGATGCAGGAGACGATCAAGAACCAGCGCCTATAGGGCACTGGAAAGCCACCTCGTCGTATGACATATACATGGTGGACACCCCAAAAGAAGGCAATGGCGATGGAACAGCGGAGGATGACCCCTCCAAGAAGATGCCTAAGCGCCGGCGTCAGCGGCGCCGCTCTAAATCCCGCCAAAACAAAAACGGTGATTCCGTCACGGGGGATAATAACACCCCGGACAGTGCCGAAGACAACCACCTCCAGCAAGATTCAGCACAGGAGGATAGAGAAGCCAGCCCTCATGCGAGAGCGGCAGACAGAGAGGTCGAGGACGATAATTATATGCCTCCCTCCGAAGACGAGGCAAGCCTCGACGACAACGAATATGTCGTGCCGGAGGATCCCGTCGAACAAGAGCGTTTCAAATGCAGGCTTATGGCCATGGCGAGCAGCCTCAAGAAAAAACAGCAACAGCTTAGAGCTGATCAAGATTTGCTGGCCGACAGATGGACTGAAGTCCTTGTGGCCGAAGAGTATGAACTCGAACGCCCCTCCAAGAGCTACCCAAAGCGTAGGTTGCTACCCCAATTAGAGGAGCAAGCACTTAAACCTACATCACCAACGCATGATGCGGCTGACCGGCCACCCCGTGGCCGCGACAGAGAGGCCTCTTGGCCCTCCACTCAAGCTGCACCCCGGCACCGCTCAGAAACCACCAAGGCATGGGAAAATGCGCTGGACCTGCGAGATATATTGGAGGACAAGGCAAGACAAACAAGATCGATCTACGGATCACGTGGGCGCCCCACGGCATGAGACGGTACTTGTCATGCCGGATACAGTAAATTCGGCCGGGCCGAACACAGTAGACAAAGCTCGTTTGAGCTGCGTCGTGATGTAGCCCAATATAGAGGCGCCGCACACCCACTATGCTTCACAGATGAAGTAATGGATCATCAAATCCCCGAGGGTTTCAAACCCATGAACATCGAATCATACGATGGCACAACAGATCCTGTGGTATGAATCGAGGACTATCTCCTTCATATCCACATGGCCCGCGGTGATGACCTACACGCCATCAAATACCTCCCACTAAAGCTTAAAGGACCAGCCCGACATTGGCTTAACAGCTTGCCAGCAGAATCAATTGGTTGTTGGGAGGACCTAGAAGCCGCATTCCTCGACAATTTCCAGGGCACTTATGTGCGACCACCAGACGTCAATGACCTAAGCCACATAATTCAGCAGCCAGAGGAATCGGCCAGACAATTCTGGACACGGTTCCTAACCAAGAAAAATCAAATCGTCGACTGTCCGGACGCAGAGGCCCTAGCAACCTTCAAGCATAACATCCGCGACGAGTGGCTTGCACGGCACCTAGGACAGGAAAAGCCGAAATCTATGGCAGCCCTCACGACACTTATGACTCGCTTTTGCGCGGGAGAAGACAGCTGGCTAGCTCGCAGCAATAACATGACCAAGAGCCCTGGTAATTCGGATACCAAGGACAGCAGTGGCAGGTCGCATCGCAACAAGCGAAAGCACCGCATTACCAGCGACAATGCTGAGGATACGACAGTTAATGCCGGATTCAGAGGCTCTAAACCCGGTCAGCGGAAAAAGCCGTTCAAAAGAAATACTCCGGGCCCATCCAGTTTGGACCAAATACTCGACCGCTCATGCCAGATACATGGCACCCCTGAAAAACCAGCCAATCACACCAACAGGGATTGTTGGGTGTTCAAGCAGGCAGGCAAGTTAAATGCCGAAAGCAGAGACAAGGGGCTGCATAGCAATGACGAGGAGGAGCCCCGACCACCAAACAACAGTGGACAGAAAGGTTTTCCCGCACAAGTGCGGACGGTGAACATGATATATGCAACCCACGTCCCCAAGAGGGAGCGGAAGCGTGTGCTAAGGGACGTATACGCGATGGAGCCAGTCGCCCCAAAGTTCAACCCATGGTCTTCCTGCCCGATCACTTTTGATCGAAGGGACCACCCCACAAGCATCTGTCATGGTGGATTCGCCACATTGGTTCTAGACCCAATTATTGACGGATTTCACCTCACTAGAATCCTTATGGACGGCGGCAGCAGCCTGAACCTGCTTTATCAGGATACAGTGCGGAAAATGGGCATCGATCCCTCGAGGATTAAACCCACCAGAACGACCTTTAAAGGCGTCATACCAGGTGTAGAAGCCAACTGTACAGGCTCAGTTTCACTCGAAGTGGTCTTCGGATCTCCGGATAATTTCCGAAGCGAGGAGTTAATCTTCGACATAGTCCCGTTCCGCAGTGGCTATCACGCACTGCTCGGGCGAACCGCATTTGCCAAGTTCAATGCGGTGCCGCACTATGCATACCTCAAGCTCAAGATGCCAGGCCCTCGAGGCGTCATCACGGTCAATGGAAATACCGAACGCTCTCTCCGAACGGAGGAGCACACGGCGGCTATCGCAGCGGAAGTACAAAGCAGCCTCTCAAGGCAATTCTCCAGTACGGCCATTAAACGTCCGGACACCGTCAAGCGCGTCCGGAGTAACCTACACCAAGACCGCCCGGCACGTTCAGAGCAAGCGTAACAATGCGGCCCCAACCCCAGCCCTCGCGAACTTGCGAAACCAGTGCTGCGCGTACATAACTACGCTCTGGAAATACCATGGGCACAGGGGGAGGGGCACCAACACGGCACGCCCGAAACGCGGCTTAAACTGCACTAGGGGCTGCCGATTTCTTAATTTTCTCTTATTTTCAGGACTCCATTCTTCGGAAGGCTTGTCCGGCAGTACAATTGCCGCACAAACGATACAACCAGGGAAGCAGAAAGCTACGCCGCACTACGGAACTCTAAGGTGGTCTCTATAACGAGCAGTATACCTGTTTCGCATAACATTCCGCAGCTCGCCCCTGGAAAGGACATATTTGATAGTCCCATCTTTTGCTTATCGCACTATTTGTATCGTTCTGCTTTGATCGCAGCTTTTTTAAATAAACAATGCATAGCTTCTGTCTATTATTGCATTACCTCTTTTTTACGAATATATGTTCATTAATGACATGTTGCACCCGTACACTTTGGTACGGCCAATACGCCAGGGGCTTAAGTACCCCACAACATGGTGTGAGAAGTCCGAACACTTTCACAAGTGCGGCACCCCGAACTAATAGCATTATATGCATCGGCTCCGAATCATGTCGTGGGTCAATAGTTGGGTTTGCCCGGCTCCTATGTTTTGGTACCTTACGTTTCGTTATATCGGCTAAGGTAGCACTAGGAGAACTACTGCGATTGTGCCCCAGTTGAGCTGGGCTAAGCATCTCAGTAGAGAAAGCTAAAACTGACCGTCATGATGAGGCGAGAGCTGGTCGCTTCGAGAGGTTTTCGAGTCCCTAAAGACTTATGCCGCTTAGAGCGAGGAGTCGGCTTTGTCCGGCCTAGGCGTGGATAGCACCCCGAACTCGGTCTTCCGAACACTAGGGGCTTCGCCAAAATTTAAAATTATAGAATTCTATGGCTAAGTGAGAGTGTTCAAGCATTATAGTCTGATTTCCTTGTTCGTTGTGTTCAGCGCCTCCCTCGAAGGACCCAAGAATAGGAAAAAGAGCGCTCATGTTTATCCCGAACACCCCAGCACTCGTGCCATGGGGGCAGAAGCCGACGACTCACCATCTCTCAAATTTGATAAACGGCCACATAGAAGGTAATATTTTAAATTCAAAAAGCATTGCTTAGCGCACATGAACAAGTTTTCAGCGCACAGGAGAAAACGAGCGAGTTCACTGAAAAATTACATTCATGGAACATTCATCTGCCACAAGGCGGGCACCCTTCAGAACGCCCTCATAATACATCTCGGGCTTGCGATGCTCCTTGCCCGGCGGTGGCCCGTCCTTCACAAGCTTCTCAGCATCCAGCTTGCCCCAGTGCACCTTTGCACGGGCAAGCGCCCTACGGGCACCCTCGATGCATACGGAGCGCTTGATGACTTCGAGCCTCGGACAGGCCTCCACCAGCCGCCTCACCAGCCCGAAGTAGCTCCCAAGCATGGCCTCTCCAGGCCACAGCCGGACTATGAGGCCCTTCATGGCCTGTTCGGCCACCTTATGGAGCTCGACCAGCTGTTTCCGCTGGTCGCTTAAGGGAACCGGGTGTTCGGCCTCAGCATACTGAGACCAAAACACCTTCTCTGTCGAGCTTCCCTCCTCGGCTCGGTAGAAGGCGGCGACATCCAACACGCTACGGGGCAAGTCTGCGAATGCTCCTAGAGAGCTCCGGATTTGGGTAAGTGACAAGTAATTCACTTTTACGTGCTTGCTTTGCATAAAGAATTCCTTACCCGCCGCTATCTTTTTTATTGCCTCAAGCAGCTGGAGGGCCTGCTGGGCTTCGGGCTTGGCAGACTTGTCATCTTCAATGGCCGCCGCGAGCTCAGACTCTCGTGTCTTCGAGTCAAGCTCCAAACTCTCATGTTTTTTCATGAGAGCCTGGAGCTCTTGCCGAACCTCGCCAACCTGCGTCTCATGCTTCTCCCGCTCGGTGCGCTCCGTGGCTGCCCTCTTTTCGGCTTCGGACAGCGCTTGCTTAAGGGTCTCCACCTCAGTTGTGGCCCCTACAATAGTCGCGTTAATCCTGTCACTTTTTGCAATTGCACCTTTCACATATTTCAATAAGGTATTCCTTACCTTCCTTCTCCTCGAGCTGCTGCTTGGCTAGGCCGAGCTCTTGCTCGGACCGCTCGAGGTTCTGCTTCAGCGTATCCACCTTTGCAGTCAGTGCGGCAAAGGCCAGCAGCGAAGCCTGCATACGCATATTGACTTGATCATGTTAGACTCCTGCGAATGTTATTAGATCCTCTATTCGGCTTTTCTTTCCAAACATCGAACAGAGCATCAGGGGCTACTGTCTATGCGGTAATATTTTTACATATTCTTTACTTACCTCAAAGCCTGTTAGAAGGCTGGCACAGGCTTCAGTCAGTCCACTCTTGGCGGACTGAACCTTCTAGATCACCGCACTCATAATAGTGCGGTGCTCCTCGTCGATGGAGGCGCCGTTAAGCGTCTCCAGCAAACTGTCCGGTGCCTCCGGTTGGACGGACGTCACCGGCTCGGTAGGCTTGCTCCTCTTGGAAGGAGGCTGCCTACCGGAGTTCGGAACCATTGAAGGTTCTGGCGCGGTGTCCGACTCAAAGCCGGACTTGGATCCCTTGGGGGTTCTATCCCCTTTACGCCTGGAGTCCGGGATGTTGCCTTGCGACGCCTCCAGGACCACCTCCTCCTGGCTTGGAACCTGTTGGGACGCCACCTCGGCGCCGTCCGTAGGGTGGGGGGAGGAAGCTGTCGGAAGCGAATTCACATCCGACGAATCCAGGGAGCCGCTCGACGACTCGTCGAGCCCGGCCTTGGGCGGACTGCACAATCATGTCGACGTAAGGAAAAACTGTGCAATGGGGGAATACTATGAATCACTCTGGTATCCGGATACTTGCGATCTCGCCAGGGGCTTGGCCCTGTGCGGCCACTCCTCTTCGCCGTCGTCGGCATTGGTGGAGTAGTCCGAAGGAGGGGTCTTCCCCCTCTTGGACCCTTCGGCCTCCCCGGTTGGGGCGGCCTTCCTTTTCTTCCCTCCCCCGCTGGAGGGGGAGAGGCTTCTTCTTCCTCCTCCTCGTCTTCATGGGAGGAGTGCGCCTTGGAGTCGTCGGATGATGAATCCGACACCTCCTGGCGTCGGGCAGTCTTTCGAGTCCCCGTGGCCTTCTTCTTGGCTTTCTTCTCCGGCACCACGTAGGGTGCCAGAACCAGCAGCTTCACCAAGAGAGCGTCCGCTGGGCCTTCAGGCAAAGGAGCCGGACAGTTGATTTGTCCGGACGTCTCCTGCCAATCCTGTCAAAGGTAAGGGAGCTTAGATCCCGCATGGAGTCAAACTATAAAAAACTAATACCCTGTAAAAGGTAAAAACAGCTTACCGCACGAGTGTGACGCTGCGTGCTAAATCCGCGATCCTCGGTAGCAGATGCGGGGGCCTCGGCGCCCTTGAAAAGCACCTTCCAGGCATCTTCGTACGTCGTGTCGAAGAGCCTGCTCAGAGTTCGGTGCCGCGCCGGGTCGAACTCCCACAGGTTGAAAGCCCGTTGTTGACACAGGAGGATCCGGCGGATGAGCATAACCTGGACTACGTTGACAAGTTTGAGCTTCCTGTCCACCAGGGTTTGGACGCATGTTTGGAGTCCGGTCAGCTCTCCTTTTTTACCCCACGACAGGCCCGTCTCTTTCCAGGAGGCGAGCCGCGTAGGGGGTCCGGATCGGAACTCGGGGGCTGCGACCCATTCAGGGTCGCGCGGCTCGGTGATGTAAAACCACCCCGATTGCCACCCCTTTAGGGACTCCACGAAGGAGCCCTCGAACCATAGGACGTTGGGCATCTTGCCCACCATGGCGCCTCCGCACTCCGCTTGGGTGCCGCACACCACCTTCGGCTTGACATTGAAAGTCTTGAGCCATAGGCCGAAATGGGGGCGGATGCGGAAGAAAGCCTCGCACACGATGATAAATGCCGAGATGTTGAGGACAAAGTTCAGGGCCAGATCGTGGAAATCCAGGCCATAGTAGAACATGAGCCCCTGGACAAATGGGTGGAGAGGGAAGCCCAGTCCGCGGAGGAAATCGGGGAGGAACACCACCCTCTCATGGGGCCTAGGGGTGGGGATGAGCTACCCCTCTTCGGGAAGTCGGTGCGCAATGTCATTAGACAAGTATCCGGCCTTCCTCAGCCTTTTGATATGTCCCTCCGTGACGGAGGAGACCATCCACTTGCCTCCCGCTCCGGACATGGCTGGAGAAGGTTGAGGTGGGGTGTGCGGACTTGGGCGCTGGAGCTCGAGTGCGCGGAAATGGATAGGCAAAGGAGGAAGAAGGCGTGGATGAAAAGGTGGATCCTTATCCCCTTATATGGGTGGACGCGATTATGCGCCCCCACCAGCCTGGTAAAACTCGCTTATCTCCCAAGCGCCATAGTCAATGGCGCGGTTGGGTTACCCACACCCGTATTGATGAGAATCCCGGAATAAGGGGACACGATCTCTGCTTTAACAAGACGTGCCAAGGAAACTGCCTCGCTAAACGCGCTGAGGTGGGACAATAAAACGATTCGAATAAAGACTTGGCCGTGGTGTGATATCACGCTACGGAATACGTCAGTAGATTAGATTTGTGTAAATATTATTCTCTCTATGGCAATATGTGGAAACTTATTTTGCAGAGCCGGACACTACCTTTGTGTTCAAAATCTTCTATGAAGTACTTGGAGGAGGAACCCGCCTTGCAATGCCGAAGACAATCTGCGCGCCGGACTCGTCGTCATTGAAGCCTGGTTCAGGGGCTACTGAGGGAGTCCTGGATTAGGGGGTGTCCGGATAGCCGGACTATACCTTCGGCCGGACTCCTGGACTATAAAGATACAAGATTGAAGACTTCGTCCCGTGTCCGGAAGGGACTTTCCTTGGCGTGGAAGGCAAGCTTGGCGATACGGATATGTAGATCTCCTACCATTGTAACCGACTATGTGTAACCCTAGCCCTCTCCGGTGTCTATATAAACCGGAGAGTTTTAGTCCGTAGGACGAACAACAATCATACCATAGGCTAGCTTCTAGGGTTTAGCCTCTCTGATCTCGTGGTAGATCTACTCTTGTACTACCCATATCATCAATATTAATCAAGCAGGACATAGGGTTTTACCTCCATCAAGAGGGCCCGAACCTGGGTAAAAGATCGTGTCCCCTGCCTCCTGTTACCATCCGACCTAGACGCACAGTTCGGGACCCCCTACCCAAGATCCGCCGGTTTTGACACCGACACCAAGTGTATTCACCTAAAACCCCGGGTTATCCTGCCTTTTTAAGTAAGCCACTCCGTCCAGGTAATCCTGGTAGACCCGTCGAACATTTGACAAGTCAATCTTATAAAGACCCTGAACTTGTCATAGTTAAAATGACGATTGGTTGATGTGAGGTCCATCTTATAAGGCTTTGTAAAATGGTTTAACTCAGTGGCCTGGCAGCCCATGAAAAGCCTCGCAGTTTTTGCATATTTTCTTCTGAAATCTTTTTGATGTTTCTTTTGAGCCGTTTTATACCAATCCGGTGTTTATTGACCCGTTTTTGCTGTCAATTATAAGTTGCCAGTATACATTCAACTATATTCCGGTGTTGATTGACCCGGTCTGGCTTCGACTACAAGTCGCCAGTATGATATACGAATAATCCAGTGTTTATTACAACCCGGTACGGCTTTACTATAAACCGGCAAAACAGGGAGGAGTTATCAGTACTCAAGATTTGGGTTATCACCCTTACTACAGAAAGTTGGTGAGCCAACGATGTGATTCAATGTCACAGGTATGATATATTTCATATTTGATTGTCATTCAATACAGCCTGGTTATAAACCCGGATTATATATTGGGCATTATGACCCGTCCGGCGATAAACCACCAGGACACTTTCAACTTGTTATATGCAGAAACATCTCAAATAAAGCTGCTAAGGATCATACGCAGACATAACATAAATCATGACAGATTAACAGTATCATGCAAAGTGAATATGCACGATGGCATAGCACACCAAGTGTTTAAACTAGCCTATTACAAGGCGTTTTGATGCCCAAAAGGATAATTGTTTTCAACAAGTATTGCAGTATGCAGAAGATTAAACTGGCCTCCGGATTATGACTCTTCGCCAGGCTGGCTTGACGGTTGTGGATCATTGATACGTCCATTTTGCATCATGCTTTTATATCGATATTTATTGCATTATGGGCTGTTATTACACATTATGTCACAATACTTATGCCTATTCTCTCTTATTTTACAAGGTTTACATAAAGAGGGAGAATGCCGGCTGCTGGGATTCTGGGCTGGAAAAGGAGCAAATATTAGAGACCTATTCTGCACAGCTCCAAAAGTCCTGAAACTTCACGAAAGACGTTTTCAGAATATATAAAAATTACTGAGCACAAGAAGTTCACCAGGGGGGCCACACCCTGCCCACGAGGGTGGAGGCGCGCCCTACCCCCCTGGGAGCGCCCCCTACCTCGTGGGTCCCCTGGTAGCCCTCCGATGGCCATCTTCTGCTATATGGAGTCTTTCAATGAGGAAAAAATCATAAGCCATCTCCTCGGACGAAACTCTGCCACCATGAGGCGAAACCTTGGCGGATCCAATCTAGGGCTCCGGCAGAGCTGTCCTGCCGGGGAAACTTCCCTCCGGGAGGGGGAAATCATCACCATCGTCATCACCAACGCTCCTCTCATTGGGAGAGGGCAATCTCCATCAACATCTTCACCAGCACCATCTCCTCTCAAAACCCTAGTTCATCTCTTGTATCCAATTCCTGTCTCCAAGTCCGGGATTGGTACTAGTAGGTTGCTAGTAGTGTTAATTACTCCTTGTAGTTGATGCTAGTTGGTTTATTTAGTGGAAGATCATATGTTCAGATCCTATATGCATATTAATACCCCTCTGATTATGAACATGATTATGCTTTGTGAGTAGTTACGTTTGTTCCTGAGGACATGGGAGAAGTCTTGCTATTAGTAGTCATGTGAATTTGGTATTCGTTCAATATTTTGATGAGATATATGTTGTCTCCCCTCTAGTGGTGTTATGTGCGTCGACTACATAACACTTCACCATTATTTGGGCCTAGAGGAAGGCACTGGGAAGTAATAAGTAGATGATGGGTTGCTCGAGTGACAGAAGCTTAAACCCTAGTTATCCGTTGCTTCGTAAGGGGCTCATTTGGATCCATATGTTTCATGCTATGGTTAGGTTTACCTTAATACTTTTGTTGTAGTTGCGGATGCTTGCAATAGAGGTTAATCATAAGTGGGATGCTTGTCCAAGTAAGGACAGTACCCAAGCATCGGTCCACCCACATACCAAATTATCAAAGTACCGAACGCGAATCATATGAACGTGATGAAAACTAGCATGACGATATTACCATGTGTCCTCGGGAGCGCTTTTCTCTATATAAGAGTTTGTCCAGGCTTGTCCTTTGCTACAAAAAGGATTGGGCCACCTTGCTGCACTTTATTTACTTTTGTTACTTGGTGCTTGTTACAAATTATCCTATCACAAAACTATCTGTTACCACTTATTTCAGTACTTGCAGAGAATACCTTGCTGGAAACCGCTTATCATTTCCTTCTGCTCCTCGTTGGGTTCAACACTCTTACTTATCGAAAGGACTATGATAGATCCCCTATACTTGTGGGTCATCAAGACTCTTTTCTGGCGTTGTTGCCAGGGAGTGAAGCGCCTTTGGTAGGTGGAATTTGGTAAGGAAAATTTATATAGTGTGCTGAAATTTACTGTCACTTGTTACTATGGAAAGTAATCCTCTGAGGGGCTTGTTCGGGGTATCTTCACCCCGGCCAGTAGAGCAAAGATTTGCTCCTCAACCTACTGAACCTACTGAAAATGAAAATGTCTGTTTTGAAATTCCTTCGGATATGATAGAAAAACTGCTAGCTAATCCTTTTGCAGGAGACGGAACAACACATCCTGATGAGCACCTAATATATGTGGATGAAGTTTGTGGATTATTTAAGCTTGTAGGTGTACCCGGAGATGTTATTAAAAAGAAGGTCTTCCCTTTATCTTTGAAGGAAGATGCATTGACATGGTATAGGCTATGTGATGATACGGGGTCATGGAACTACAAACGATTGAAATTGGAATTTCATACGATGTTTTATCCTATGCATCTTGTTCATCGTGATCGCAATTATATATATATATATATATATATATATATATATATATATATATATATATATATATTGGCCTCACGAAAGAGAAAGCATCGCTCAATCTTGGGGGAGGCTTAAATCAATGTTATATTCATGCCCCAATCATGAGCTCTCAAGAGAAATGATTATTCAAAATTTATATGCTCGGCTTTCTGATAACAATCGCACCATGCTCGATACTTCTTGTGCTGGCTCTTTTATGATGAAGACTATTGAATTCAAATGGGATTTGTTGGAAAGAATTAAATGCAACTCTGAATATTGGGACCTCGACGAAGGTAAGGAGTCAGGTATGACAGCTAAGTTTGATTGTGTTAAATGTCTTATGGATACCGATGTTTTCCGTAAATTTAGCACTAAATATGGACTTGACTCTGAGATAGTAGCTTCTTTCTGTGAATCTTTTGCTACTTATGTTGATCTCTGTCGGTGTCAAAACCGGCGGATCTCGGGTAGGGGGCCCCGAACTGTGCGTCTAGGCCGGATGGTAACAGGACGCAGGGGACACAATGTTTTACCCCGGTTCGGGCCCTCTTGATGGAGGTAAAACCCTACGTCCTGCTTGATTAATATTGATGATATGGGTAGTACAAGAGTAGATCTACCACGAGATCAGAGAGGCTAAACCCTAGAAGCTAGCCTATGGTATGATTGTATGTTGTGGTTGTTGTCCTACGGACTAAAACCCTTCGGTTTATATAGACACCGGAGAGGGTTAGGGTTACACAAGGTCGGTTACAAAGGAGGAGATAACCATATCCATATTGCCTAGCTTGCCTTCCACGCCAAGTAGAGTCCTATCCGGACATGAGACGAAGTCTTCAATCTTGTATCTTCATAGTCTAGCAGTCCGGCCAATGGAGATAGTCCGGCTGTCCAGAGACCCCCTAATCCAGGACTCCCTCAGTAGCCCCTGAACCAGGCTTCAATGACGATGAGTCCGACGCGCAGTATTGTCTTCGGCATTGCAAGGCGGGTTCCTTCTCCGAATACATCACAGAAGAATTTGAATACGAGGATAGTGTCCGACCCTGCAAAATAAGTTCCGCATACCACCGTAGAGAGAATAATATTTTCGCAAATCTAATTTGCTAACTTGTTTTGACAGCATGACGTTATGTCATGGCCCGGTGATTACTCGGACCGTTTCCTTTAACTAGCCCCGCACATAACGCGAGGCAGTTTTTCGACACATCTTGTCAAAGCAGAGATCGTGTCCCCTTATTACGGGATTCTCATCAATACGGGCGTGGGTAACCCAACCGCGCCATCGATTATGGCGCTTGGGGGATAAGCGAGTTTTACCAGGCCAGTGGGGACGCTTAGTTTCGTCCGCCCATATAAAGGGATAAGGATTCACCTTTCTATCCACGCCTTCTTCCTCCTTTGCTCATCCATTTTCGCACACTCGAGCTCTAGCGCCCAAGTCCGCACTTCCCACCTCAACCTTCTCCAACTATGTCCAGAGCGGGAGGAAGGTGGATGGTCTCCTTCGTCATGGATGGAGACATCAAGAAGCTGAGGAGAGCCGGATACCTGCCCGACGACATCGCGCACCGGCTCCCAGATGAGGGGCAGCTCATCCCCACCCCCAGGCCCCATGAGAGGGTAGTGTTCCTCACCCATTTCCTCCGCGGACTGGGATTCCCTCTCCACCAATTCGTCCGGGGGCTCATGTTCTATTACGGCCTGGATTTCTACGATCTGCCCCCGAACTTCATCCTCAACATCTCGGTGTTTATCGTCATGTGCGAGGCCTTCCTCCGCATGAAGCCTCACTTCAGCTTATGGTTGAAGACCTTCAATGTCAAGCCGAAGGTTGTGGGCAGCCGCCAGGCGGAGTGCGGAGGCGCCATGGTGGGCAAGATGCCCAACGTAATATGGCTCGAGGGCTCCTTTGTGGAAACCATAAAGGGGTGGCAATCGGGGTGGTTCTACATCACCGAGCAGCGCGACCCTGCATGGGCAGCGGCCCCCGAGTTCCGATCTGGCATCCCCATGCGGCTCACCTCCTGGAAAGAGAAGGGCCTGTCCTGGGGTAGTTCAGGAGAGCTGACCGGACTCCAAACATGTATTCAAAACATGGTGAACAAGAAGCTCAAACTTGTCAACGTGGTCCAGGTCATGCTCCACCGCCGGATCCTCCCGTGCCAACAACGGGAGTTCAACTTGTGGGAGTTTGACCCGGCGCAGCACCGAACTCTGAACAGGCTCTTCGACACAACTCACGAAGATGCCTGGAGGGTGTTGTTCAAAAGCGCTGAGGTCCCCCCTCCCATTACTGAGGATCGCAGATTCAGCGCGAAGCGCCAAGCCAGTGCGGTAAGCTGCTTTACCTTTCATAGGATACTTATTTCTTATAGATTGACTTCATGCGGGATCTAAACTCCCGTACCTTTGACAGGACTGGCAAGAGACGGCCGGACAGATCGATTGTCCGGCTCCTTTGCCTGAAGGCCCAGCGGATGCTCTTCTGGCGAAGATGCTGACTCCGGCCCCTTATACGGTGCCGGAGAAGACCAAGAAGGCCAAGGGAACCCGAAAGAGTTCCCGACGCCAGGCATCGTCGGACTCTCCGTCCGATGACTCTACGGCGCACTCCTCCCCCGAAGACGAGGAAGAAGAAGAAGATGCTCCCCCTCCAGCTGGGGGAGATAAGAAAAGGAAGGCCGCCCCAACTGGGGGGCGAAGGGTCCAAGAAGGGAAGGACTCTCCTTCCGGACAGTTCCACCGCCGCCGACGAAGGCGAAGACAAGTGGTTGCCCAGGGCCAAGCCCCTGGGGAGATCGTAAGTATTCGGATACCAGAGTAACTCATAGCATTCCTTTGTCGCACTGCTTTCCCTAACGCCGAACATGATTATGCGGGCCGCCGCGAGCCAGTATTGATGTATCATCGGACAGCTCCCTGGGCTCGTCGGACATGGATAGCGATCCAGTCCCGACCGCCACCTCCCCTCATCCTGCCGACGACGCCGAGGTGCTGTCTCAAGAGGCACCGGACCGAGGGGAGACAGTCCCGGAGGCGCCTCAAGGCGACCTTCCGGACTCTGAGAGCCGAGGGGACTGGGCCCCTGAGAGCTCCGAGTTCGGCCCTCAGCCGAACACCGCGCCGGAACCTCCAGCGGTTCTAGGCTCGGGCAGGCGGCCTCCTTCTAAGAGGGGCAAGACGCCTGTGCCGGTGACCTCTGTCCATCAAGAGGCACCGGACAATCTGCTGGAAGCGCTTCGCAGCGCTTCCATCGATGAGGAGCACCGCACTATCATGAGTGCGGTGATCCAGAAGGTTCAGTCCGCCAAGAGCGGATTGACTGAAGCCTGTGCCAGCCTTCTAACAGGCTTTGAGGTAAGTGTTTTAAAATGTAGTAGAAATATTACCGCATAGACAGTAGCCCCTGATGCTTTGTTCGGTGTTCACAAAGAAAAGCCGAACAGAGGATCAAATAATATCGCAGGAGTCTAATATAAGTATGTCAATATGCATATACAGGCTTCGCTGCTGGCGTCCACCGCACTGACTGCGGAGGTCGCCGTACTGAAGCAGGACCTTGAGGGGTCCAGGAAAGAGCTCGGCCTTGTCAAGAGGCAGATCGAGGAGAACAAGGGTAAGTAATACCCTGTCTATAGATATGTATGTATAAAAGAAGAAGCGATTGCAAAATGACAGGATCATCGTATATTTGCCAGGGGCCACGACCGAGGTGGCGACCTTGAAGCAAGCGCTAACCAAGGCCGAAGATAACGCGGCCAAGGAGTGCACCGAGCGAGAGAAGCGCGAGGCTCGGGTGGGCGAGGTGCATCAAGAGCTCCAGGCTCTCGTGGCGAAGCACGAGGCGTTGGAGCTTGACTCAAAGACGCGGGAGTCTGAGCTTGCCACGACCCTCGAGAGCGCAAAAAGTGCCAAGGCCGAAGCCCAAAAGGCCCTCTAGGAGATCGACGCAATGAAGAAGATAGCGGCGGGTAAGGCTTTCTATATGCAAAGCAAGCATGTAAGAGTAAATTACCGATTACTTACCTGAATCCGGAGCTCTCCAGGAGCATTCGCAGACTTCCCCGCAGCGTGTCCGATGCCGCACAATTTTACCAGGCCGAGGATGGAAGCTCAACAGAGAAGCTGTTCTGGTCTCAGTATGCTGAGGCCGAACACCCGGTGCCAATGAGCGACTAGCTGAAGCATATGGTCGACCTACATAAGGCGGCCGATCGGGCCATGAAGAGCTTTATAGTCCGGCTGTGGCCTGGCGACGCCCTTCCGAACAGCTTCTTCGGCCTGGTGAGGCGGCTTGTGGATGCCTGTCCGCGGCTGGAGGTCGTTAAGTGATCGGTCTGCATTGAAGGTGCACGCCGGGCTTTCGCTCGTGTGAAATTGCAGTGGGTCAAGCTAGACGACGTGAAGCTGGTCAAGGAGGGGTCGCCGGAGGGCAAGGAGCACCGCCACCCCGAGATGTACTACGAGGGTGTTCTGCCGGGTGCCCGTCTCATAGCGGACGAGTGTTCCAAAGATCTAATATTTGACTGAGACTTGCTCGTTTTATCCTGTATTTATGAAAACTTGTTTCATATGCGCTATGCAACGCTTGTTTGAATTTAAAATATTACCTTTTGTTTGGCCGTTTATCAATCTGAGAGATGGCTAGTCCTCGACTTCTGCCCCCATGCCACGAGTGCTGGGGTGTTCGGGATAAATCTGAGCACTCTTGTTCCCATATTTGGGTCCTTCGAGGGAGGTGCTCAGCACAATGAACAAGGCAACCAGACTATGAATGATTTATCAGTCTCACTTAGCCATAGAATTCTATAATTTTAAATTTTAGCGAAGCCCCTGCTATTCGAAAGGCCGAATTCAGGGTGCGATACACGCCTTTAAGCCGGACAGGGACGGCCCCTCGCTCTAAGCGGCATAAGTCTTTAGGGACTCGAAAACCTCGCCGAACAGCGACCAGTCTCTCGCCTTATCATGACAGTCAGTTTTAGCTTTCTCTACTGAGGTGCTGAACCCAGCAGAACCGGGGCACAATCGCAGTAGTTCTCCTAGCGCTACCTTAGCCGATAGAGCGGAACGTAAGGTACCAAAACATAGGAGCCGGGCAAACCCAACATTTGACCAAAGACATGATTCGGAGCTGATGCATATAATGCTATAAGTTCGGGGTGCCGCACTTGTGAAAGTGTTTGGACTGTTCACACCGTATTGTGGGGTACGTAAGCCCCTGGTGTGTTGGCCGTACCAAAGTGTACGGTTGCAAGGCGTCATTAATGAACACATGGATATATATATAACAGGAATGCAATAATAGTCGTAATGTCATGCATTGTTTAGTCAAAAGATCGCGTTAAAGCAGAGTGATACAGGTAGTGCGATAAGCAAAGAGTAGGACTATATCCCTTCCAAGGGCAAGCTGAGGAATGATATGAAATCGAATATTTCGCTTATTACTGTAATCCACCTGGGAATTCTGTGGTATGACGTAGCTGGTTGCCTCCTTGGTTGCTGCATCATGTGTTCGGCAATAGTGCTACCGGACAGTGTTTCCAGAGATTAAGGTCCTGAAAAAAGAGAAAATTACAAAACGGGAAGCCCCTAGTGCGGTTTAAACCGCGTCTTGGGGCGTGCCGCAGTTTTGCCCCCCCCCCCTCCCCGCCTGTGCCCATGGTATTTTTAGTGCATAATTGTGTACGCGTGGCACGAGTTTTGCCGTTGGGCTGGGATTTGGGTGGGCGCCGTATTGCTACGCGAGCTCAGATCGTGCCAGGCGGTCCGTTTGCCGATTGCTCTGAGTGCGCTTGAAGGTGTCCGGGCTTTGAAGCGCTGAACTGGTTGATTGCCTTGAGAGGCTGCTTTGCGCTTCTGCTGCGAGGGTCGCGGTGTGCTCCTCTGTTCGGAGAGAGCGATCTGTGTTTCCATTGACTGTAATAACTCCGCGAGGTCCTGGCATCTTGAGCTTGAGGTATGCATAATGTGGCACCGCATTGAATCTAGCAAATGCGGTTCGCCAGAGTAGCGCATGATAACCACTGCGGAACGGGACTATGTCGAAGATTAACTCTTCGCTTCGGAAGTTATTCGGGGATCCGAAGACCACTTCCAGTGTAATTGAGCCTGTGCAATGGGCCTCTACACCTGGAATGACGCCTTTAAAGGTCATTTTTGTGGGTTTGATCCTTGAGGGTTCTATACCCATTTTGCGCACTGTGTCCTGATAAAGTAGGTTCAGGCTGCTACCACCATCCATAAGGACTCGAGTGAGGTGAAATCCGTCAATGATTGGGTCTAGGACCAGTGCGGCAAATCCGCCATGACGGATACTAGTGGGGTGGTCCCTGCGATCGAAGGTGATCGGACAGGAGGACCAAGGGTTGAACTTTGGGGCGACCGGCTCCAACGCATATACGTCCCTGAGCGCATGCTTCCGCTCCCTCTTGGGGATGTGGGTTGCATATATCATGTTCACCGTCCACACTTGTGGGGAAAACCTCTTCTGTCCTCCGGTGTGTGGCTGACGTGATTCCCCCTCGTCATCACTATGCGGCCCCTTGTCTTTGTTTTCGGCAAGCAACTTGCCGGCCTGCTTGAACACCCAACAATCCCTATTGGTGTGATTGGCTGGCTTGTCTGGGGTGCCGTGTATTTGACACGAGCGATCGAGTATACGGTCCAAGCTGAACGGACCCGGCGTACTTTGTTTGAATGGCTTTTTCCGCTGACCGGGCTTAGAGTCTTTGAATCCAGCATTGACTGCCGTATCCTTGGTATTTTCGCTATTAATGCGGCGCTTATGTTTGTTGCGACGTGACCTGCTACTGCCGTCCTTGGTATCCGAGGTACCATGATTCTTTGATATGTTATTACTACGAGCCAGCCAGCTGTCTTCTCCCGCACAAAAGCGGGTCATGAGCGTCGTGAGAGCTGCCATAGATTTCGGCTTTTCCTGACCAAGGTGCCGGGCTAGCCACTCGTCTCGGATGTTGTGTTTGAAAGCCGCTAAGGCCTCTGCATCCGGACAGTCGATGATTTGATTTTTCTTTATAAGGAACCGAGCCCAGAATTGCCTGGCCGACTCTTCTGGCTGCTGAATTATGTGGCTCAAGTCATCGGCGTCTGGTGGTCGCACATAAGTGCCTTGAAAGTTGTCGAGGAATGCGGCTTCCAGATCTTCCCAACAGCTAATGGAGTCCGCTGGCAAGTTGTTAAGCCAATGCCGCGCTGGTCCTTTGAGCTTTACTGGGAGGTATTTGATGGCGTGTAAGTCATCATCGCGGGCCATGTGGATGTGGAGGAGGAGATCCTTGATCCATACTACGGGATCTGTTGTGCCGTCGTATGATTCAATATTTACGGGTTTGAAACCTTCTGGGAATTGATGATCCATTACTTCGTCTGTGAAGCATAAGGGTTGTGCGGCGCCTCTGTATTGGGCTATATCACGACGCAGCTCGAATGGGTCTTCCCCGCTGTGTTCGGCCCGGCCAGATTTGCTTTTACTGTATCTGGCATGACGTTTATCGTCTCACAGAGTGGTGCGCCTTCGTGATCCGTAGATCGATCTTGCATGCTTTGCTTTGTCCTCCAATATGTCCCACAGGTTTGGCGTATCTCCCCAGGCCTTTTTATGTGAATGGCATCGGGGTGGAGGCTGAGTTTCTGGCTGGAATGCTTCTCTATCGCGGCCACGAGGTGGTCGATCAGCCGTATCATACGCTTCTTCCTCCAGTCGGGGTAGTAACCTGCATTTTGGGTAATTTTTGGAGGGGCGCTCGAGTTTATATTTCTCGGCCGCGAGGACTTCAGTCCATCTGTCAGCTAGCAGATCTTGATCAGCTTGAAGCTGATGCTGCTTTTTCTTGAGGCTATTTTCCGTGGCCATAAGACGGCGCTTGAAGCGCTCTTGTTCGACAGGATCCTCTGGTACGGCGAATTCATCATCGCCGAGGCTTGCCTTGTCTTTAGAGGGGGGGCATGTAATTGTCATCTTCCTCCTCTCCGTCTGCCGCTCTCTCAGGAGGGCTGGCTTCTCCATCCTCCTGCTCTAAATCTTGCTGGAGGGGATTGTTGTTGTCTTCGGCACTATCCGGAGTGTTATTATCTCCTATGCCGGTATCACCACTTTTGCTTTGGCGGGACTTAGAGCGGCGCCGCTTACGTTGGCGCTTGGGTTGCTTCTTGGAGGGGTCATCCTCTGTTATCTCGTCGCCATTGCCTTCTTTGGGTGTATCCACCATGTATATGTCATATGACGAGGTGGCTTTCCAGTGCCCTATAGGCGTTGGTTCATGTTCGTCTCCTACATCGTCGTCCATACCGTCGATGTCTTCGGAGTCGAAGTCGAGCATGTCGGTTAAATCATCGACAGTGGCTACAAAGTGGGTGGTGGGTGGGCGTCGAATTTCTTCATCGTCCGCATCCCAATCCTGTTGGCCATAGTCCGGCCAGGGCTCTCCTGACAAAGAAAGAGACTTTAGTGTGCTGAAAGATATCTGCGGCGGTGAATTCCATGATCGGCGCCCAATCAGATTCGATTGGCAGGGGCGCGGGCGGTTCGGAGTTCGGAAAAGAGTCCAGCACCTTGGAGTCACGGGCTTCGCAGAGGATTAGGCTGGTGTTTGGCTCGATCGCCGTCGAGACTGCAGCCCCTGAGGCGGTGTCTAACCACCCGTCCTCGATTGGCGCAGTTGGCTCCAAGCTAAGGGTCGGAGCTGATGCGGGCGCGCCTTCTGGGGTACTGTTCGGTGGCAGAGCTAGGTCATACCCATCGTGATAGTGCGGCGCGCCCGGCTGAGGCTCGAATCCGTCGAAGATCAAGTCTCCGCGGATGTCGGCCGTGTAGTTCAAACTTCCAAATCTGACCTGATGGCCAGGGGCGTAGCTTTCAATCTTCTCCAGATGGACAAGTGAATTAGCCCGCAGTGCAAATCTGCCGAATACGAAGATCTGTCCGGGGAGAAAAGTCTCACCCTGGACTGCATCGTTGTTGATGATCGGAGGAGCCATCGAGCCTAACGGCGACGACACAGAGGAACTCTCAATGAAAGCACCAATGTCGATGTCAAAACCGGTGGATCCCGGGTAGGGGGTCCCGAACTGTGCGTCTAGGCCGGATGGTAACAGGAGGCAGGGGACACAATGTTTTACCCAGGTTCGGGCCCTCTTGATGGAGGTAAAACCCTACATCCTGCTTGATTAATATTGATGATATGGGTAGTACAAGAGTAGATCTACCACGAGATCAGAGAGGCTAAACCCTAGAAGCTAGCCTATGGTATGATTGTATGTTGTGGTTGTTGTCCTACGGACTAAAACCCTTTGGTTTATATAGACACCGGAGAGGGTTAGGGTTACACAAGGTCGGTTACAAAGGAGGAGATATCCATATCCGTATTGCCTAGCTTGCCTTCCACGCCAAGTAGAGTCCTATCTGGACACGAGACGAAGTCTTCAATCTTGTATCTTCATAGTCTAACAGTCCGGCCAATGGAGATAGTCCAGCTGTCCAGAGACCCCCTAATCCAGGACTCCCTCAATCTCCCCAAGGAGAAGTGGTTTAAATATCATCCTCCCATAGAAGTAAAAGTAGTTGCACCTATTAAAAATGAAGAAAAGACTGTCACTTATAATGATCCTATTGTTCCTACTTCTTATGTTGAGAAACCACCTTTCCCTGTTAGGATAAAGGATCATGCTAAAGCTTCAACTGTGGTTCATAAAAGCAATATTAAAACTTATACACCTCCTGAGCAAATTAAAGTTGAACCTGATATTGCTATTGTTAAAGATCTCTTGTCTGATAATATTGATGGGCATGTTATTCATTTCTTGATGAGACTGCTAGAATTGCTAAACCTTGTGCAAAAGATAAAAACAGACCTGTGGTAGGCATGCCTGTTATTTCTGTTAAAATAGGAGATCATTGTTATCATGGCTTATGTGATATGGGTGCTAGTGCTAGTGCAATACCTTACGACTTATACAAAGAAATTATGCATGATATTGCACCTGCTGAGATAGAAGATATTGATGTCACAATTAAACTTGCCAATTGAGATACAATTTCACCAATGGGAATTGTTAGAGATGTTGAAGTATTGTGAGGGAAAACTAAATATCCTGCTGATTTTCTTGTTCTTGGTTCCCCACAAGATAGTTTTTGTCCCATTATATTTGGTAGACCCTTCTTAAACACTGTTAATGCTAAGATAGATTGCAAAAAGGATGTTGTTACTGTCGGTTTAGATGATATGTCTCATGCATTTAATTTCTCTAAATTTAGTAGACAACACCATGAAGAAGAATTACCTAGTAAGGATGAAATTATTGGTCTTGCTTCTATTGCCATACCTCCTAGTGATCCTTTAGAGCAATATTTGCTAGACCATGAAAATGATATGTTTATGAATGAAAGAAGGGAAATAGATGAAGTATTCTTTAAACATGAACCTATTCTGAAACACAATTTGCCTGTTGAAATCCTAGGGGATCTTCCTCCACCCAAGGGTGATAACATGTTTGAGCTTAAACTGTTGCCTAATACTCTTAAATATGCTTATCTTGATGAGAAAAATATATATCATGTTATTATTAGTGCTAACCTTTCAGATCATGAGGAAGAGAGATTATTGAAAACTCTGAAGAAGAACCGTGCTGCTATTGGGTATACTCTTGATGATCTTAAGGGCATTAGTCCCACTCTATGTCAACATAAAATAAATTTGGAAGAAAATGCTAAACCAGTTCGTGATCATCAACGACGGCTGAATCCTAAAATGAAAGAAGTGGTAAGAAAGGAAATACTAAAGCTCCTTGAGGCAGGTATAATCTATCTCGTTGCTGATAGTCAGTGGGTAAGTCCTGTCCATTGTGCCCTAAGAAGGGAGGTATTACTGTCGTTCCTAATAATAAAGATGAATTGATTCCTCAAAGAATTATTACAGGTTATAGGATGGTAATTGATTTCAGCAAATTAAATAAGGCCACTAAAAAGGATCATTACCCCTTACCTTTTAT
This sequence comes from Triticum dicoccoides, assembly GCF_002162155.2. Taxonomy (NCBI): domain Eukaryota; kingdom Viridiplantae; phylum Streptophyta; class Magnoliopsida; order Poales; family Poaceae; genus Triticum; species Triticum dicoccoides. The sequence continues at coordinate 646,839,479 of NC_041382.1, forward strand.
CGATCAAATGCTAGGAAGATTATCCAAACATACACATTTTTGCTTTCTAGATGGCTATTCTGGTTTCTCTCAAATACCTGTGTCAGCCAAGGATCAATCAAAGACTACTTTTACTTGCCCTTTTGGTACTTTTGCTTATAGACGTATGCCTTTTGGTATATGTAATGCACCTGCTACCTTCCAAAGATGCATGATGGCTATATTCTCTGACTTTTGTGAAAAGAGTTGTGAGGTTTTCATGGACGATTTCTCCGTCTATGGATCTTCTTTTGATGATTGCTTGAGCAACCTTGATCGAGTTTTGTAGAGATGTGAAGAAACTAATCTTGTCTTGATTGGGAAAAGTGCCACTTTATGGTTAATGAAGGTATTGTCTTGGGGCATAAAGTTTCTGAAAGAGGTATTGAAGTTGATAAAGCCAAGGTTGATGCTACTGAAAAGATGCCATGCCCCAAGGACATCAAAGGTATAAGAAGTTTCCTTGGTCACGCTGGATTTTATAGGAGGTTCATTAAGGACTTCTCAAAGATTTCTCGGCCTCTGACTAATTTATTACAAAAAGATATACCATTTGTCTTTGATGATGATTGTGTAGAAGCATTTGAAATACTTAAGAAAGCATTGATCTCTGCACCTATTGTCCAGCCACCTGATTGGAATCTACCTTTTGAAATTATGTGTGATGCTAGTGATTGTGTTGTAGGTGCTGTTATAGGGCAAAGAGTTGATAAGAAATTAAACGTTATTCAATATGCTAGTAAAACCCTAGACAATGCTCAAAGAAATTATGCTACTACTAAAAAAGAATTCTTAGCAGTTGTATTTTCTTGTGATAAGTTCAGACCTTATATTGCTGATTCTAAAGTAACTATTCACACTGATCATGCTGCTATTAAATATCTTATGGAAAAGAAAGATGCTAAACCTAGACTTATTAGATGGGTTCTCTTGCTACAAGAATTTGATTTACATATTGTTTATAGAAGGGGAGCTGAGAACCCCGTTGCAGACAACTTGTCTAGGTTAGAGAATGTGCTTGATGACCCACTACCTATTGATGATAGCTTTCCTGATGAGCAATTAAATGTCATAAATGCTTCTCATACTGCTCCATGGTATGCTGATTATGCTAATTACATTGTTGCCAAATTCATACCACCTAGTTTCACATACCAACAAAAGAAAAAGTTCTTCTATGATTTGAGACATTACTTTTGGGATGTCCCATATCTTTATAAAGAAGGAGTAGATGGTGTTATTAGACGTTGTGTACTTGAGCATGAACAGGAACAGATCCTACACAAGTGTCACTCTGAAGCTTATGGAGGACACCATGCTAGAGATAGAACTGCACATAAGGTATTGCAATCTGGTTTTTATTGGCCTACTCTCTTCAAAGATGCCCGTAAGTTTGTCTTATCTTGTGATGAATGTCAAAGAATTGGTAATATTAGTAGACGTCAAGAAATGCCTATGAACTATTCACTCGTTATTGAACCATTTGATGTTTGGGGCTTTGACTATATGGGACATTTTCCTGCCTCTAATAGTTATACACATATTTTAGTTGCTGTTAATTACGTTACTAAGTGGGTAGAAGCTATTCCAACTAGTAGTGTTGATCATAACACTTCTATTAAAATGCTTAAAGAAGTTATTTTTCCAAGATTTGGAGTCCCTAGATATTTAATGACTGATGGTGGTTCACATTTTATTCATGGTGCTTTCTGTAAAATGCTTGCTAAGTATGATGTTAATCATAGAATTGTATCTCCTTATCACCCTCAGTCTAGTAGTCAAGTAGAATTTAGTAATAGAGAGCTCAAATTAATTTTGCAAAAGACTGTCAATAGGTCTAGAAAGAATTGGTCCAAGAAACTTGATGATGCATTATGGGCCTATAGAACTGCATATAAAAATCCTATGGGTATGTCTCCCTATAAAATGGTTTATGGAAAAGCATGTCACTTACCTCTTGAACTAGAACACAAGGCATATTGGGCTATTAAAGAGCTCAATTATGATTTTAAACTTGCCGGTGAGAAGAGGTTATTTGATATTAGCTCACTCGATGAATGGAGAACCCAAGCCTACGAAAATGCCAAGTTGTTTAAAGAAAAAGTTAAAAGATGGCATGATAAAAGGATACAAAAGCGTGAGTTTAATGTAGGTGATTATGTATTGCTATACAACTCTCATTTAAGATTTTTTGCAGGAAAACTTCTCTCTAAATGGGAAGGTCCTTACGTTATCGAGGAGGTCTATCATTCCGGTGCCATAAAAATCAACAACTTCGAAGGCACAAATCCGAAGGTGGTGAACGGTCAAAGAATCGAACATTATATCTCAGGTAATCCCATAAATGTTGAAACCAATGTTATTGAAACCGTAACCCCGGAGGAATACATAAGGGACACTTTCCGGAACGTTTTAGACTCCGAAAAGGAATAGGTATGTGGTACGGTAAGTAAACCGACTCCAAAATAGTTTTTAAGGCAATATTTCTCCGTTTTGGAATATTTAGGAAATAGAAAAATAAGAAGCAGTCCGGGAAGGACACGAGGCCTCCACGAGGGTGGAGGGCGTGCCCTACCCTATTGGGCGCGCCCCCTACCTCGTGGGCACCTCGTGCGCTCTCCGAACTCTGTTTTCTTGCACGACACGTATTTTGGTCGGTAAAAATTCATTATATAATCTCCCGAAGGTTTTGACTCCTGTATCACACAAATATTCTCTGTTTTTGTTTCGAGTTGTCCTGCTGCAGATTAGAGCAACATGTCATCCCAGGATTCGGAAGGAGAAAGCTATGTGGCTGATTACCTTGCAGATCCTAAGGTCTATGGGGATGTGGAGCATTGTGGTTGGACTACGGAAGAAGAAGAGGACTATGAACCCAAGGGAAGGGAGGAGACGAGCTCAGAAGAAGATGAAATCCCATTAGCTCAACCTGGGGACATCCATGTGGAGTTCAAAAAGTCAAGCCTCCCGGATAGAATAAATAAACCTAAGATCGAGTTTATCCCTTTTCACCTCTTGCAGGAAAACAAACAGGAACTATGCAAAAAGATACTGAGCCTGGAGCGGGAGATCGATGACCTAAGGGACCAAAACTCTGTCCTCAAGCGTAAATTAAGGAAGAAGCCTATGCCATCAACAAAACCATCACCTTCTCCACCAACAAAGAAGAATTGAGTATCTGGTATGGGCACTCCCCTTGGCAACTGCCAAGCTTGGGGGAGTGCCCCGGTATCGTATCACCATCACTTTTATCTTTACCGTTTTTCTTAGTTTGATCCTTTTGGTAATATCTTGATCTAGTAGAATAAAGTTTATGGCATGATCTAGTTTTGAGTTTTGCTTTATGATCCCTCTATGTAATCGAGTTCGTGAGCTACATAATAAAGATTAGTGTTGAGTCAAGGGCTTGATTATTTTGCCATGATCCTAAGTGAATAAAAGAAAAGAGAAATAAATAAAAAAGGAAACAAAGAGATCATATGGATCTTATGGAGAGTAATGAGCTCACATAGAAAAAGTATGATGAATAAAAGTTGTTGAGAGTTGACAAACATAGTTTTGGTCATTGTTGCAATTAATAGGAAGTAATAAAGAAAGAGAGGTCTTCACATATAAATATACTATCTTGGACATCTTTTATGATTGTGAGCACTCATTAAAATATGACATGCTAAAGAGTTGACGTTGAACAAGGAAGACAACGTAATGGGTTATGTTTTCTTACATATGAGATAAATTATATTTTGTGGATCATCCAACATGGTTGAGCTTGCCTTTCCCCCTCATGCTAGCCAAATTCATCGCACCAAGTAGAGATACTACTTGTGCTTCCAAATACCCTTAAACCAGTTTTGCCATGAGAGTCCACCATACCTACCTATGGATTGAGTAAGATCCTCCAAGTAAGTTGTCACCGGTGGAAGCAATAAAAATTGCTCTCTAAATATGTATGACTTATTAGTGTGGGAGTAAATAAGCTTTATACGATCGTGTGATATGGAAGAAATAAAAGCGACAGACTGCATAATAAAGGTCCATATCACAAGTGGCAATATAAAGTGACGTTCTTTCGCATTAAGATTTCGTGCATCCAACCATAAAAGCGCATGACAACCTCTGCTTCCCTCTGCTAAGGGCCTATCTTTTACTTTTACCTCCTACCTTGCATAAGAGTCATGGTGATCTTCACCCTTCCTTTTTACATTTTATCCTTTGGCAAGCACAGTATGTTGGAAAGATCCCAGTATATATGGCTAATTGGATGTGAGTTTCATGAACTATTATTGTTAACATTACGCTTGAGGTAAAACATTGGGAGGCAAAACTATAAGCCCCTATCTTTCTCCGTGTCTAATTAAAACTCCATACCCATAAGTATTGTGTGAGTGTCAGCAATTGTGAAAGACTATATGATAGTTGAGTATGTGGACTTGCTGAAAAGCTCTTATATATTGACTCTTTCCTATGTTATGATAAATTGCAATTGCTCCAATGACTGAGATTATAGTTTGTTAGTTTTCAATGAAGTTTACGATTCATACTTGAAATTGTGATTGAATTATTACTCTAGCATAAGAAATCATATGACAAGAATTATGTAAGTTGTTGTTCTAAGAATGATCATGATGCCCTCATGTCCATATTTTACTTTTATCGACACCTCTATCTCTAAACATGTGGACATATTTTTCGATTTCGGCTTTCGCTTGAGGACAAGCGAGGTCTAAGCTTGGGGGAGTTGATACGTCCATTTTGCATCATGCTTTTATATCAATATTTATTGCATTATGGGTTGTTATTACACATTATGTCACAATACTTATGCCTATTTTATCTTATTTTACAAGGTTTACATAAAGAGGGAGAATGCCGGTAGCTGGGATTCTGGGCTGGAAAAGGAGCAAATATTAGAGACCTATTCTGCACAGCTCCAAAAGTCCTAAAACTTCACGGAAGATGTTTTCAGAATATATAAAAAATACTGAGCGCAAGAAGTTCACCAGGGGGGCCACACCCTGCCCATGAGGGTGGGGGCGCGCCCTACCCCCTGGGCGCGCCCCCTACCTCGTGGGACCCCTGGTGGCCCTCCGATGGCCATCTTCTGCTATATGGAGTCTTTCGATGAGGAAATAATCATAAGCCATCTCCTCGGATGAAACTCCAATCTAGGGCTCCGGCAGAGCTGTCCTGCCGGGGAAACTTCCCTTCGGGAGGGGGAAATCATCGCCATCGTCATCACCAACGCTCCTCTCATTGGGAGAGGGCAATCTCCATCAACATCTTCACCAGCACCATCTCCTCTCAAAACCCTAGTTCATCTCTTGTATCCAATTCTTGTCTCCAAGTCCGGGATTGGTACTAGTAGGTTGCTAGTAGTGTTAATTACTCCTTGTAGTTGATGCTAGTTGGTTTATTTAGTGGAAGATCATATGTTCAGATCCTATATGCATATTAATACCCCTCTGATTATGAACATGATTATGCTTTGTGAGTAGTTACGTTTGTTCCTGAGGACATGGGAGAAGTCTTGCTATTAGTAGTCATGTGAATTTGGTATTCGTTTGATATTTTGATGAGATGTATGTTGTCTCCCCTCTAGTGGTGTTATGTGAACGTCGACTACATAACACTTCACCATTGTTTGGGCCTAGAGGAAGGCATTGGGAAGTAATAAGTAGATGATGGGTTGCTAGAGTGACAGAATCTTAAACCCTAGTTTATGCGTTGCTTCGTAAGGGGCTGATTTGGATCCATATGTTTCATGCTATGGTTAGGTTTACCTTAATACTTTTGTTGTAGTTGCGGATGCTTGCAATAGAGGTTAATCATAAGTGGGATGCTTGTCCAAGTAAGGACAGTACCCAAGCACCGGTCCACCCACATACCAAATTATCAAAGTACCGAACGCGAATCATATGAACGTGATGAAAACTAGCTTGACGATATTCCCATGTGTCCTCGGGAGCGCTTTTCTCTATATAAGAGTTTTCCAGGCTTGTCCTTTGCTACAAAAAGGATTGGGCCACCTTGCTGCACTTTATTTACTTTTGTTACTTGTTGCTCGTTACAAATTATCCTATCACAAAACTATCTGTTACCACTTATTTTAGTACTTGCAGAGAATACCTTGCTGGAAACCGCTTATCATTTCCTTCTGCTCCTCGTTGGGTTCGACACTCTTACTTATCGAAAGGACTACGATAGACCCCCTATACTTGTGGGTCATCAATCATCCTGCACCGGTTCACCCTCCTCCTCTCCACCCAGCGGCTGGAAATCAATGGTGGTCCAGTCGATTCTAGTTAGGGCCTTGAATACAGCTTCGTCGCTTATAAGGGTGGAAGGGTCAACATTAGGAGCGTAGGTATGCTTACGAATTGGTGGGATAAGATTCTCCACATCATGAGTTGGTGCAACAAGTCATTTGTTGTCAACATCATAAACTGGCTGATAGTGAGAGAGATCTGTTTCTTCGGCCAGTTTGCTCGCTAATGGGCGCATTTCCTTTGTCAAAGCTCAAAGATCATCATTATAAAACTCTAACCCGTCTTCCTTTATGCTCGGATAGCTGCGTCCTATACCGGCCGAGTCAAGATCTGGTATCCACGCATTAGCCCGGATTAGCGCAGTCAGAGCACCCGCCCTTGCAGCTGATCTTTTTAACTCGTCCAACCGGGCAGGCAGCATTGACAACTTTTCTAACGTTTCCTTGATCAGGTTTGGGGGTGGTTTGTTATGAGCGGCAGTGCAAATGATCCGTTGTGCGCCAGTATATAACTGCTCTATAAGAGTATAGGCAGCCTTCAACTTCTTCTGCATATCAGAGCCCAGGTGGGTAATGCGAGATCCTGCATCATTGAACATATTGATAAACCAACAGTTTATGGGATAATACATGTTGAAGCTTATCATAAGGGTACTTACCAAACACAGCAGTGGTCAAGGCATTGATTTGCTGCTTCAAGCCAGTTAATTCTTCTGCTACCGGTTTAAGAGTTGTTTCAGCGTCCTCCGCCCGCTTTAGCAGAGTTGCTTTTTCAGCGTCCCATCCTGCCCATTCGCCTTTAAAGCCTTCTTTCAGTTGTTCCATGGCTGTTAAAGCGCCAGTCAGCTCTTCTTTAGCCTTGGAAATTTCTGCCTGCTGGGACTTGATATTTTTCTGAAGGTCGGCGATTTGAGATTCTTTTTGGCTTAGATCGGCCTACAAGCGACATGTAATGAGTTAGTAATGCATATTTGAAGTCCCAAACATATAACAGGTTATACACTTGGCACTTGGGGGCTAATGCGTATGGCTTTTATCAACTGACATTTTCAAGTCCCAAGCACATAACAACTTATACACTTGGCACTTGGGGGCCAATGTATATTTGCTCAAGTCAAAATTATGGATTTTTCTTCATCAATCGGTTTACAAAGATGGTGTCAAGAGTTTTGGAAGCTTCATGACAGAAAGGTACCGATTCATCCTAAAGGTATAAACCGATCCCTGGGGGCTACACAAGCAAAAATTGCAAGATTCATACTTTAAAGTCCCAGTTCATCCTGAAACGATAAACCGGCCCTTGGGGACTACGCAAGCAAAAGTTGAAGCATTACAAAGTCCCGGTTCATGATGATATCATAAACCGGCCCTAGGGGGCTGCTGGAGTTGATATTAGAAATTGTACACAAGAGAAACAATTATGAAGAGTTAACAATGTTTACCTCATATCGCTCCATCATAAGGCCCACTAAACCGGCTTCATAGTCGTGGCTTGTATACGGGCGATTTAAGAAGCCAGAATGAATCTCTTGGGCGTTGAGGTGGGCATAGCTGGATAAATCCGTTTTCCACTTGCCCTTATCCATAGCAAAAAACTCTTCCTTGGCACTATGCATTGATAAAGCGATAGGATTGCCAGGGGTGGTGTGGCCGACGCCGGTGCAATGACATCATCCGATTGGTCATTAGCTGCTTTGGCTAGGCTTGGCGGCTTGTCTGCAGCTTTGGCCGGGCTTGGCGGGTCAGTAGCATGGCCGATGGGATCCTCTTCCATCGGTTCAGCAAAGGTTTCATGATGTTCTGGTGGCGGATCATCATGTATAGCGTCAACATTAGGCTCAAATTGTTCTGGGATCTGTTCCAGGTTATCATCAACCGGATTATCATCAGTCGGTTTATCATCAGCTGGTTTATTCAATTTGGCCTTTTTGCTAGTCCTGGCCTTGGCTCTGAAAGGAAAATATATAAAGGTTAGTATAACAAACAAGTATAAAGCGTCAAAGAGTTAAGTTTAAAGTGTTCACCCAGGAACAGTCTTGAGAGGAGGGAGTTGTGTGGCCATTGACTCGCCGGATGATGAATGAGGTGTTCCCTGATAGTTTGAATCAGACGGATTAAGAGGTTGCCTGAAATAACCCGCCTTGGGATAAGGAGTATCAGAAATATATGAGACCTCCGATCGACGTTTCCGGGGTGGAGTGTTCGGTAAACCGGCTGAAGTAACTACATGGCCATTGTGCCGGGTTGTGCGGCGAGCTTCTTGCTGCTATTTCTTCAAAAGAAAGTTGGGATCCAGATAAGCTAGAGGGTGTGAAAATTTTACTTTCCAGTTTGCTTGACGGTTTTTCTGTTTTGGCTGAGGATCTGAACCGAAGGAAAGAATAATTACCTCTACATCTTCATCGCGGCTAGCTTCAGCGTCCTCCTGATAAGGGTCATTGTCAATGAGGTGTATGAAAAATGAACCAAGAGAATCAAGTTCTACCTATGAGTCCAGATTATCAAGATCCTCGTCGAGGTTCAGCCCGGTGGATTCAGTTGTTTTCTTCTTAGCAGGTTTTTTGACGACCTTTGTCTTGGGACGAGGGGTCTTGGCCGGTTTATCCTGAGGTTTCTTCTTCCAAAATGGGTCATCACCCTATTAAAAGATTGATAAAGGTTATAAGAAAAAGTTAAGAATATCAGGTACAAACAGGAGTTAGGCAAATTCTTATAGTTGGCGGTTTATTCAAAACGCAGAAGGGACTTAGCCCTGTTTTGCTGCAGACAGCCACCGATTCATCCAGTATCTTTTTAACAGCTTCAGTGATTTCAATGTCCGTTAACTGAATTTTAGTGTGCCGTCGAGGATCTTTTGAGTCCCCTGTGTACTCGCACATTAAACTGGGGTGACGACTTAAAGGCAAAATACTCCAAGATATCCAGCAATGAACAAATAGTAAAGATCAAATAGGACAGTTTGAGAATTACATGATGATGTAAATTTAAACCTTCTCACAAATGAATCAGTTAGGTAGTAGTACTGAGGGCACTTATCTGCCATGAAGCTCTCAAGATCAGCGTTACACACATATGCTTCAAATTCCTCCTTAATTCCTGCCTGAACCATGAAGTCCTCTGACGACCGTTCACAAGGCCGCACTTGAGCATCTCTTGGTAGTTCATTGTCCGCTCGCATATTGCGGGCCTTGGGCCTTGCTTCCTTGAGGAACCACCTTGGTACATTTTCCTAAACATATTTCTTCCTCTAAAAAATTTCTAAATTTTTTAGTAACTTAAAAATAAAAGTGAACCAAACTCAACAAAATTGATAGCAACTACTCCTACAAGTGCCTAGAGGCTATATCATGCATTAAAACTACTTTTGACCACATAAATTTGACATGCAAGCTCAAGAACAGGGTCACCTAAGCAGCAAAATTTTGCAATGAATAAAGCACTAGAACAAAAACTAATTGGACCATTGGAGGAGTCACATACCGAAGAACAATCCCTCAAATCAGTTTTGTGAATGGAGCTTTTGAGTAAGGAGGTCGAAAATGGCAGCAAGATGAGCAAGAACTCGGGTTTGAGCTGGCTAGTGATTTTTCTGGAGCAAGATGAAGTGTGTGGGTGTAAGGATAAGTGGAGGGGACCCATGTGGGGTCCACGAGGCAAGGGGCGCGCCCTCCACTCTCGTGGGCATGTGGCTGCTCCCCTTGTTGTGTTCTTAGTGCCTAAAATCCTTAAATATTCTGGAAAAAATCATATTTCATTTTCACGGCATTTGGAGAACTTTTATTTTCGGGGTATTTTTTATTGCAAGGATAATTTAGAAAACAGACAGAAAATACTATTTTTTTCTTTATTTAATATAAATAACAGAAAGTAAAAAGAGGGTATAGAGAGTTGTGTTTTCTAAATTCATCCATCTCATGCTCATCAAAAGGAATCCACTAACAAGGTTGACCAAGTCTTGTTAACAAACTCATTTCGAATAACATGAAACCGGAGAATTTTCGAATAACACTAGGTTACCTCAATGGGGATATGCACATCCCCAACAATAAGAATATCATATTTCTTCTTGACAGTAGGAAGAGGAAATTCAAAACCTCCAATAGTAACTGTTGAAATTTTTCCAATAGAATTGATACTTTGGACTTGAGGTTGTTTCCTCGGAAAGTGTACCATATGCTCATTACCATTAACATGAAAAGTGACTTTGCCTTTATTGCAATCAATAACAGCCCCTGCAATATTCAAAAAGGGTCTACCAAGGATAATCGACATACTATCGTCCTCGGGAATATCAAGAATAACAAAGTCCAATAAAATAGTAATGTTTGCAACCACAACAGGCACATACTCACAAATACCGACAGCTATAGCAGTTGATTTATCAGCCATTTGCAAAGATATTTCAGTAGGTGTCAACTTATTCAAATCAAGTCTACGATATAAAGAGAGAGGAATAACACTAACACCAGCTCCAAGATCACATAAAGCAGTTTTAACATAGTTTCTTTTAATAGAGCATGGTATAGTTGGTACTCTGGGATCTCCTAGTTTCTTTGGTATTCCACCCTTAAAAGTGTAATGAGCAAGCATGGTGGAAATTTCAGCCTCTGGTATCTTTCTTTTATTTGTAACAATATCTTTCATGTATTTAGCATAAGGGTTCATTTTAAGCATATCAGTCAAACGCATATGCAAAAAGATAGGTCTAATCATTTCAGCAAAGCGCTCAAAATCCTCATCATGCTTTTTCTTGGATGGTCTAGGAGGAAAAGGCATGGGTTTCTGAACCCATGGTTCTCTTTCTTTACTGTGTTTCCTAGCAACGAAGTCTCTCTTATCATAACATTGATTCTTTGATTGTGGGTTATCAAGATCAATGGCAGGTTCAATCTCTACATCATTATCATTGCTAGGTTGAGCATCAACATGAACATCATCATTAACATTATCACTAGGTTCATGTTCATTATCAGATTGTGTTTCAGCATCAGAAATAGAAATATCATTGGGATTCTCAGGTGTGTCAACAACAGGTTCACTAGAAGCATGCAAAGTCCTATCATTTTTCTTTTTCTTCTTCTTAGAAGAACTAGGTGCATCAATATTAGTTCTCTGAGAATCTTGCTCAATCCTCTTGGGATGGCCCTTAAGATACAAAGGTTCCTGAGTCATTTCACCCCCTCTAGTCATAACTCTAACAACATTATCATTCTTCTTATTATTTAATTCATTGAGCAAATCATTCTGAGCCTTAAGTACTTGTTCTACTTGAGTGGTAACCATAGAAGCATGTTTACTAATAAGTTTTAGTTCACCTTTAACTCTAGACATATAATCACTCAAGTGTTCAAGCATATCAGCATTGTGTTTTAATTGTCTACCAACATAAGCATTGAAGTTTTCTTGTTTAACAATAAAATTATCAAACTCATCTAAGCATTGGCTAGCAGACTTATAACGAGGAATATCACCTTCATCAAATCTATAGAGAGAATTTACCTTTACTACCTGTGTCGGGTTATCAAGACCATGTATTTCTTCAATAGGTGGTAAATTCTTAACATCTTCAGCTTTAATACCTTTTTATTTCATAGATTTTTTGCCTCTTGCATATCTTCAGGACTGAGAAATAGAATACCCCTTTTCTTCGAAGTTGGCTTAGGAGTTGGTTCAGGAAGTGTCCAATCATTTTCATTACTCAACATATTATTCAATAGCAATTCGGCTTGATCAACAGTTCTTTCCCTGAAAACACAACCAACACAACTATCCATGTGGTCTCTGGAAGCATCAGTTAGTCCATTATAAAAGATATCAAGTATTTCATTTTTCTTAAGAGGATGATCAGGCAAAGCATTAAGTAATCGAGAAGCCTCCCCCAAGCTTGTGGGAGACTCTCTTCAATTTGCACAAAATTATATATTTCCCTTAAGGCAGCTTGTTTCTTATGAGTATTTAGCAGAGAAGTAATAAATCATATCCTGGGGACTACGCACACAACCAGGATCAAGAGAATTAAACCATGTTTTAGCATCACCCTTTAATGAGAATGGAAACAACTTAAGGATAAAGTAATAGCAAGTTTTCTCATCATTAGTAAACAGGGTGGCTATATCATTTAATTTAGTAAGATGTGCCACAACAGTTTCAGATTCATAGCCATATAAAGGACCAGATTCAACCAAAGTAATTAACTCAGGATCGACAGAGAAATCATAATCCTTATCAGTAATAAAGATAGGTGAAGTAGCAAAAGCAGGGTCATATTTCATTCTAGCATTCAAAGACTTTTCTTTAAGCTTAGCTAATAATTTCTTAAGGTCAGATCTATCATTGCAAGCTAAGAAGTCTCTAGCAGTTTCTTCATCCATAACATAACCCTCGGGCAGAATAGGCAATTCATATCTAGGTGGAGAATCTTCATCATCACTTTCATCAATATTATCAGTTTCAATAATTTCATTCTCTCTAACCCTAGCAAGTTGTTCATCAAGAAATTCACCTAGTGGCACAGTAGTATCAAGCATAGAAGTAATTTCATCATAAGTATCATGCAAAGCAGAAGTGGCATCATCAATAACATGCGACATATCAGATGAATAGCAGGAGTAGGTGTCGCAAGTTTACTCAAAACAGAAGGTGAATCAAGTTCAGAGCTAGATGGCAGTTCCTTACCTCCCCTCGTAGTTGAGGGAAAAATCTTGGTTCTTTGATGTTTCAAGTTCTTAATAATTATATGCAGATATAAATCCCAAGTGACTCAAAGAATATAGCTATGCTCCCCGGCAACAGCACCAGAAAATAGTCTTGATAACCCACAAGTATAGGGGATCGCAACAGTTTTCGAGGGTAGAGTATTCAACCCAAATTTATTGATTCGACACAAGGGGAGCCAAAGAATATTCTCAAGTATTATCAGCTGAGTTGTCAATTCAACCACACCTGGAAACTTAATATCTGCAGCAAAGTGTTTAGTAGAAAAGTAATATGATAGTAGTGGTAATGGTAGCAAAAGTAACGGTAGCAGTTTTGGTTTTATAGTGATTGTAACAGTAGCAACGGAAAAGTAAATAAGCGAAGATCAATATATGAAAAGCTCGTAGGCATTGGATCGGTGATGGATAATTCAATCATGCAACAGTTATAACATAGGGTGACATATAAATAGCTCCAGTTCATCAATGTAATGTAGGCATGTATTCCGAATATAGTCATACGTGCTTATGGAAAAGAACTTGCATGACATCTTTTGTCCCACCCTCCCGTGGCAGCGGGGTCCTATTGGAAACTAAGGGATATTAATGCCTCCTTTTAATAGAGTACCGGACCAAAGCATTAACACATAGTGAATACATGAACTCCTCAAACTACGGTCATCACCGGTAAGTATCCCGATTATTGTCACTTCGGGGTTAATGGATCATAACACATAATATGTGACTATAGACTTGCAAGATAGTATCAAGAACTCACATATATTCATGAAAACATAATAGGTTCAGATCTGAAATCATAGCACTCGGGCCCTAGTGACAAGCATTAAGCATAGCAAAGTCATAGCAACATCAATCTCAGAACATAGTGGATACTAGGGATCAAACCCTAACAAAACTAACTCGATTACATGATAAATCTCATCTAGCCCATCACCGTCCAGCAAGCCTACGATGGAATTACTCACGCACGGCGGTGAGCATCATGAAATTGGTGATGGAGGAAGGTTGATGATGATGGTGGCGACAGATTCCCCTCTTCGGAGCCCCGAACGGACTCCAGATCAGCCCTCCCGAGAGAGATTAGGGCTTGGCGGCGGTTGCGTATCGTAAAAGGTGATGAATCCTTCTCTCTGATTTTTTTCTCCCCGAAAGTGAATATATGGAGTCAAGATGGACGTGGTGGAGCATCAGGGGGCCCACGAGGCGCGCCCCCACCCTCGTGGACAAGGTATGGGCCCCCTGACGTGGATTCTTCTTCCAGTATTTTTTATATATTTCAAAAATAATCTTCGTTGATTTTCAGGTCATTCCGAGAACTTTTATTTCTGCACAAAAATAACACCGTGGCAATTTTGCTGAAAACAACGTCAGTCCGGGTTAGTTCCATTCAAATCATGCAAGTTAGAGTCCAAAACAAGGGCAAAAGTGTTTGGAAAAGTAGATACGACGGAGTCGTATCACCCGCCCGGTCGGAGGAGCAGGAAGCGACCGGGGGAGGGGGAGTGGGCCGGCCTACTAGGATGGGCCAAATCCTAAGGGGAGGCCAGGGGCATTCTCTCTCTCCTTTGAGTTTCCTTTTTCTTTTTTCTTTTTTTTTGTTTCTCTTTTTCTAGCAGCTTTTGCATTTTATTTTGCCACAAATGACTTTGCAAAAATATGCCACTAGCCAAAACAAATTCAAAGAAGTACTGTGCACTGCCACAAAAATGTTGGGAATGTTTTGAATCCCTTTGGATTTATTCAAAAAGAATAGGGCATTTTGAAAGGCTATTTTGGCTCTATTAAAAAGCATTACGCCCATTTAGAGTTGGTGATGATGTTGTGTTCCTTAACAACAAATAGTTTTGGATTATTTGCTAAAAGGTGAACATTTTTCCAACAAGTTTTGATCAACTTCATTTTGCACTTTGAAGTTGAATGGAATTCCAAAGAAGGAATTTGAAATGAGATATTATCCCAACATGATTATCATTGCAAATCTCAGTAGCTTAGCATCATCATGATGGATTACTGTAGCTCCATTACATAGGGGTGTTACAGTTCTCCTCCTCTAAAAGAAATTCTTGTCCCGAGAATTAGGAGGTAGAAGGGAAAAGATCGGGGTATTTGGCACGGGGGTTATCCTCACGTTCCCAAGTGGCTTCATCCTTAGTATGATTTGACCATTGCACCTTGAGGAACTTGGTAACCTTCTGGCGTGTTTGACGTTCAGCTTCTTCAAGAATGCGGATCGGATGCTCTTTGTATGTGAGATCATCTTGAACTTCAATCAGTCCTGGATCCACTTCACGTTCCGGATTCTTGAAGCATCGGCGAAGTTGCGACACGTGGAAGACGTCATGGACGTGAGAGAACTGAGGTGGCAACTCCAATTGATAAGCCACTAGTCCATGATGGGAGAGAATGCGAAAAGGACCAATGTAGCGAGGAGCTAGCTTGCCCTTGACTCCAAACCGATGAGTGCCTCTCAAAGGGGTGACACGCAAATAAGCTTGTTCACCAGGTTGATAAGTTGAACCCTAGTGTTTCCGGTCATAGTTGCTCTTCTGGCGGGACTGGGTCGCCTTGAGATTATCCCGTACAATGTGAACCTGCTCTTCAGCTTGTTGAATAATGTCATGACCAATGAGCGTCCATTCCCTAGTTTCATACCAATTCAAAGGGGTTCGGCACTTACGTCCATAAAGCACTTCGAAGGGTGCCATTTTCAAGCTGGCTTGATAAGTGTTGTTATAAGAGAACTCCACATAAGGGAGAGATTCTTCCCACTTCTTGCCGAAAGAAATAACACAAGCTCGAAGCATGTCTTCAAGAATTTGAGTGACTCGCTCGACTTGGCCTTGGGATTGGGGATGATAAGAAGTGCTCCAAGTAATATGAGTTCCCATTGCCTCTTGGAAACTATCCCAAATCTTCAAAGTGAATATATTGCCGTGGTCTGAACCGATCTCCTTCGGAATGCCATGGAGTGACACGATTTGGGAGATATGCAAGTTTGCTAATTGACTAGCAGTGATTGTCTCCTTGACTGGCAGAAAGTGAGCAACCTTCGAGAATTGGTTGATGACGACAAAGATAGCATTGTTACCTTTCTAAGACTTGGGAAGGCCAGTGACAAAGTCCATCTATCCCATTTCCATTCAGGAATAGGGAGAGGTTGTAGAAGTCCAGTCGGTTTCTGATGTTCTGCTTTGACGCGACGGCAAACGTCACATTCTTTGATATATCGAGCAATATCTTGCTTCATCTTGGACCACCAATACTTCTGACGAATGTCTAAGTACATCTCGGTACTTCCCGGATGAATAGAGAGAGGGGTGTCATGCACTTCTTTCATCACCTTCTTTGTCATAAGATCGAACCGGGTACTACAATATGATCTCTGAAGTATAAGTTCCATCTTCACCAAGTGAGAAATCTCTAGCTTTCTCTAAGGCAAGATCCTTTTCATCAGATCAACATGAGCATCTTTGGCTTGAGCAAACTTCATTACTTTTAGAAGAGTTGGTTCCAATACGAGGTTATTTAGAGAACCTTGTGTAACTAGCTGAAGGTTCAGCTTGCATAGCTCTTCATAAAGGCAGGGTTGAGCTTTGTAGGCCATGTGATTATTGCAATATGACTTGCGGCTCAGAGCATCGGCCATGACATTAGCCTTACCATGGGTATAGGATATACCGCAGTTGTAGTCGGCAATAGCTTCCATCCATCGCTGCTGACGGAGGTTCGGGTCTGGCTGAGTAAACAGGTACTTCCGACTCTGATGATCAGTGAAGATATCGCAACGATTGCCGAGAAGGTACTGTCGCCATAGCTTCAGTGCAAAGATAACTGCAGCAAGCTTCAGGTCGTGAACTGGGTAGTTCTCTTCATGAGGACGCACTTGACGGGAGGCATAAGCAATCACTCTGCGCTCTTGCATTAGGACACAACCTAATCCTTGTCGTGAAGCATCGCAATAGATGACGAAGTCCTTGTGAGAATCAGGGGGAGCAAGCACTGGGGCAGATGTCAGCTTGACCTTGAGTGTCTGGAAACTTTCCTGACACTTTTTAGTCCAATCAAACCTAACGCCATTGTGTAGCAGATTGGTCAGTGGCTTGGCGATCTTGGATAAGTTCTGGACAAAGCGGCGACAATAGCTGGCTAGTCTGAGAAAGCTTCTGACTTGCTTGACAGTCTTCGGAGGGGTCCAATCAAGAATAGCCTGAACGCGCTCTGGGTTGACGGCAATACCATCCTTGGAGATGACATGACCAAGGTATGTGACTTCGGGTAACCAGAATTCGCACTTGGAATACTTGGCATAAAGTTGATGCTCTCGAAGCTTTTCTAGAACAAGACGAAGATGTTCGACATGTTCTTCTTTGTTCTTCGAATATACCAGAATATCATCCAGATAGACCACGACGAACTTGCGAGGTAATCCATGAATATGTAGTTCATCAGACGGGGGAATGTGGCCGGAGCATTGGTCAAGCCAAAAGACATGACGGTGTACTCGGTCGAACCATAACGAGTGACGAATGCGGTCTTTGGAATATCGTCTTTGCGAACACGGATCTGGTGGTAACCCAACCTCAAGTCGAGTTTAGACAATATTGATGAACCAGCCAGTTGATCATATAGATCATTGATCCGTGGAAGGGGATATTTGTTCTGAATTGTAGCTTGGTTGATAGGACGATAGTCTTGGACCAAACAATCCGTTCCGTCCTTCTTCTTGACGAAGAGAGAATGTGCTCCCCAGGCGGAGGAACTTGGACGAATGAAACCCTTGCGAAGGGATTTGTCGATTTCCTACTTAAGTTCAAGGAGCTCATGAGGTGGCATCTTGTAGGGTCGCTTGGCGATAGGAACGGTGCCTGGTTTCAAGTCGATGACGAACTCGACAGCCCGAGTAGGAGGTATTCCTAGAAGTTCTTCCGGAAAGACATCTAGGAAGTCACGAACAACTGGAATCTTTTCAATTCCCTCAAGAGGTGCTGTGTTCAACACATTCAGGAGATAGAGCCGGGCCTCGGCATTTTGAACCAGACGAGCATTGTAGCTTACTATCTCATCTGAAGGGTGTAGAAGGTGGACGGTTTTAGTGGCGCAAACAATAGAAGCCATATGTGCTTTCAACCAATCCATTTCCAGAATGAGGTCAATATTGGAAGACTTCAGAATAATGGGGGAGGCAAAAAAAATCCAACCCTTCGATTTCAACTGAAACGTTGTGGCTAACCATGGAGGTTGGCATTGGCCCGCAGTGGTTTTTACCACTAGTGGAGTGTGCATCTCTTCGTATTAAATGCCATGCATGAATGCAAAATCTTCTTATATGAAAGAATGTGATGCTCCTGAATCAAACAAGACAGATGCTAGTACTAAATTAACTAGAAGAGTACCCATCACAGTAGTAGGTTGGTCTTGAGCTTCGTTTAGATCAACATGATTAGCCTGACCATGACCATAAGGTCTGGCATTGTTGTTGCAGGGTTGATTGATACACGAGCATTAGAAGGCAGAGCCAACTGATTCTGATTCTGAGGGCAGTTCCTGGAAGGCCACACTTGAAGCACAGACCATCATTAGGATTGGAAGCAGGAGCTTGGGGTGGTGCAGTCCGAAGAGGCTACCTCGTTGGTGGAGGAGGCAGACGCGGAGCAGCATAGGACTGTCTTGGTGTAGGTGCAGTTGGATGATACATGATGTGGGGAATCCATATCGACGCTTCTGCGCTGACGGGCCCGAAGGTGAGCCAGCGTCACGGCTGCGCCTAAGGGATCCCTGGTGTTCTTGAAGACAAGTCTCAACCTTAATGGCCTTGTTCACCAAGGTGGCGAAGTAGGCAAAGTCATGAATGAGCAGTGCTAGTTTGATATCAGGGTGAAGTCCATCACGAAACTTCTCTTGCTTACGAGCATCAGTTGCAATGTCTTCTTCAACATAACGTGACAAGTCCAGAAATTCCCGATGATAAGCATCTACAGTCTTGTTGCCTTGGGTGAGGTTGCGGAAATCTCGCTTCTTCGTGTCCATGATTCCCTAAGGAATGAAGCGGGCACAGAAGGCAGCTTGGAAATCCGACCAAGTGATGATTGATCCAGTAGGCAGGGTACGCCTATGGTTGTCCCGCCATTGAGCAGCGGGACCCTTGAGGAAGAAGGATGTGAAGGTGACATAGCTTGCAGTGGCTACATCAGCAGACTCCATTTCATATGTGATGTCGTGGAGCCAGTCATCAGCATCAAGGGGTTGATTTGAGCTGCGGTAGATAGTTGGGTTGAGGCGCATGAAGTCCTGTAGAGTTACTGGGGTTGGCTATTGATTCATGTTCGGACGAGGAAACTGAGCCATCATTCCTTCCATGAACTGGTGATTCAGCTCAAATTGTTGCATCATTCCGGCCATGAATTCAGACGGCGGTGGAGCATGGGCACCACGGCCACGACCAGCGGGTCTAACCATCCTGCTAACATGTAACATGGGTAGTTCAACATTGAGCATTTGCAACGACAAGGATCATTCATGATGAAACATGCATAATGAAAGAGGTACGATGGATACCACATAGTGGTCAACACGACAGTGTGTGTACTATTCAGAATACTATTCTAAGGAATAACTATGGCTTATCCAACTTTGGGTGAATGTGGTCACAGGATCCTAATGTTAGAGTTAGTAAATTTGTCTAACCCGAATGGAAGAGAGATTAGAGCCCCAAAGTATAGACGAGGCGTAAAAGATCCTAATACCACCCAAATGGCGACGTAGGCCCGTAAGACACACAGCTAATGTTAGTAAAAGTTTTTTAGTGACTAGACTCAACTTCGACCAAGGAGTTGGAAAGGGGGCTACCTACAGGCAGTCGGCTCTGATACCAACTTGTGACGCACTCGACTCAATCGTACACTAATCGTACACGCAAATGTGTATGATCAAGATCAAGGACTCACGGGAAGATATCACAACACAACTCTAGACACAAATTCAAATAATACAAGCTCTATATTACAAACCAGGGGCTTCGAGGGCTCGAATACATAAGCTCGAATACACAAGAGTCAGCGGAAGCAACAATATTTGAGTACAGACATAAGTTAGACAAGTTTGCCTTAAGAAGGCTAGCACAAAAGACAATGATCGAAAAGGCAAGGCCTTCTGCCTAGGAGCCTCCTAACTACTCCTGGTCGTCGGCGGCCTACATGAAGTAGTAGTCACCCTCGGTGTAGTAGTAATCGTCGGTGGTGTCGTTTGGCTCCTGAGCTCCACCATCTGGTTGCGACATCCGGAAAGAAGAAAGGGGGAAAAGAGGGAGCAAAGCAACCGTGAGTACCCATCCAAAGTACTCGCAAGACTTATGTCGGTGACAAAACCGGTGGATCTCGGGTAGGGGGTCCCGAACTGTGCGTCTAAGGCGGATGGTAACAGGAGGCAGGGGACACGATGTTTTCCCAGGTTCGGGCCCTCTCGATGGAGGTAATACCCTACGTCCTGCTTGATTGGTCTTGATGATATGAGTATTACAAGAGTTGATCTACCACGAGATCGTAGAGGCTAAACCCTAGGAGCTAGCCTATGGTATGATTGTTGTTGTCCTATGGACTAAACCCTCCGGTTTATATAGACACTAGAGGGGGCTAGGGTTAC
The DNA here is from genome assembly GCF_002162155.2 of Triticum dicoccoides. Classification (NCBI taxonomy): domain Eukaryota; kingdom Viridiplantae; phylum Streptophyta; class Magnoliopsida; order Poales; family Poaceae; genus Triticum; species Triticum dicoccoides. Next base: position 646,860,116 of record NC_041382.1, read on the forward strand.
ACAGAGTCGGTTAGAAGGGAGGAGATCTACATATCCGTATTGCCAAGCTTGCCTTCCACGCCAAGGAAAGTCCCATTCGGACACGGGATGAAGTCTTTAATCTTGTATCTTCATAGTCCAACAGTCCGGCCAAAGGATATAGTCCGGCTGTCCGAAGACCCCCTAATCCAGGACTCCCTCAGTAGCCCCTGAACCAGGCTTCAATGACGATGAGTCCGGCGCGCAGATTCATCTTCGGCATTGCAAGGCGGGTTCCTCCTCCGAATACTCCATAGAAGATTTTGAACACAGGGATAGTGTTCGGCTCTACAAAACAAGTTCCACATACCACTGTAGAGAGAATAATATTTCCACAAATCTAATCTGCTAACACGTTTAGCAACATGACATCATGCCATGGCCCAGTCTTTATTCGAATCGTTTTTCTCAACCAGCACTGCACATATCGCGAGGCGGTTTTCCTGACACATCTTGTCAAAGCAGAGATCGTGTCCCCCTTATTACGGGATTCTCATCAATACGTACGTGGGTAACCCAATCGTGCCTGTGGGTATGACTCCTCGATTTTAGGCAAGTCCCAAATAGCCACGAGGAGGACGCTTGATATTCACCCTCTTTATAAAGAGGCCAAGGCATGTCCTTTTTCCCTCTCGTGCTCAATTGAATCCTTCCCCTGCCTTGAGTTCCAACACCCAAGGCTCAGGTCAGGCGCTTCAGACCTTCAACCATGTTCGGATCCAACCTCCAAGGTCGGTGGATGCCTTCCTCTGTCACAGAGGAGGACATCAAGAAGCTGAGAGAGGCCAGGTATCTGACCGCCGAAATCTCGCACAGGCTGCCTGTCCGAGGGCGGGTCGTCCCCACTCCCGAACCCAACGAGAGTGATGTGTTCATCTCTCACTTCCTCCGAGGGCTAGGCCTCGCTCTGGATCCCTTTGTTAGGGGGCTCATGTTCTATTATGGGCTGGATTTCCATGGTCTGGCCCCGGATTCCCTCCTTCACATCTCGTCATTCATCATCGTGTGTGAGGCCTTCCTCCACATTACCCCACACTTCGGCCTGTGGCTCAAGACTTCCAATGTGAAGCTGAAGATGATCGAGGGGCGACACGCAGAGTGTGGAGGCGCCGTAATAAGCAAAAGCGTTGATGCTCCATGGCCAGAGGGTTCCTTCCCAGAGGTGTCTAGTTTGTGGCAGCGGGGGTGATTTTATATCACAGCTCCCCGGAGTACCAAGTAGGTAGCCGCCCCTGCCTTTCGCTCAGGCCCCCCACCACAACTGACGTCATGGATCAACAAGGGGCTAAACTGGGGGCCAGTAAATGATGTGTCGATATTGCAGAGTCGCATCCGAGATCTCCTTGAGAGAGATGTCAGCCTGGTCTTGGTAATGCAAGTCATGCTAGTTCGTCGGGTCCCGCCTTGCAAACGTCGACCCCTCCGTATGTGGGAGTTCAACCCGGAAGGACCGTGAATTATTCAGCACTTCCTCGGCATGACGCTCGAAGAGATGTACAAATTGTTCTTCGGACCACAAATAAGGTGTCCGGACACCACCGAGGATGCGGGTCTGAGCTGCAATCGCCAAGATACCCAAGTAAGTAAGCCCGTGGCCGAACACACTGTCTTTTTATTTATCATAACATCATTATGAAAAGTCGCTCTTTGACCAGGACTTGGTAACAAAGGCGAAGATGATCAGGTGTTCAGCCCCCCTTCTCGAAGGTTCAGCAAATCTAGTACTAGCCAGAATGCTCGAGCTGGCGCCTTATCAGGCGCCCTCTAGGGAAGATAAAGGGGAGAATAAAGAGGCTGGAAGCGGGCCTCGCTCATTATTCATCCAAACCGGGGGAATTAGCGCCTCCGTGAAGGAGGATAACCAGGGAGAAGAATCTGAAATTCCCTCTCCCCAAGGAAGGAAGAGGACCACCTCTGAAGACCCGGAAACAAAGGTTTCCAAACGGGGGAAGAAATCTTCACTAGAGGGTCCGGCCTCGGAGGGTACTCTTGCCGCACAGTATCCGCAAGGGGATCAGCCCTCTACCAAGCTGTAAGTAAACAAAAAGTACTTAATGGTAAAAATATCCTACATTACTTCTGAAGATAATAACGGAAGCATATATCTTGCAGTTCGGATCGTAGCCCTTCTCGACAGAGTTCGTCTTTGGGGGATCTTCTTCCGGAGATGATGGAGAGCGAAACACCTCCCCCTGCCACCCCGCCTCATGAGGTGGGCGACCCTAAAGTGTCGTCGCGGAGGGTTTCTCCTGATCCGCCAAGGACAGAGGGTAATCCTTTGGCCACCCGAAGTCCTCAGTATTTGGATCATAAAGAGAGCAACAGAAAGAGTCCGGAACCATACAGTGTGCGGTCGGACGCACTGAAGGATCCTCTAGAGCAAGTGGCCATCTCAGAAGTGCATCATACGCTAATGGGTACGGTGATTGAAAGGATTTCATGCGCCGAAAGCGGGTTGCATGAAGGTTTTATGAGTCTGCTGAAAGGCTTTGAGGTACGTGGAATAGTATATGTTTTTGACAGTACCGCACACGTTAGGTGTGCCCTATGCAGATAGTAGCCCCTGAGACTTTGGTTGCCGTCGAGAATGGCGGCAAACAGAGGATCATAGTCCCAAGTAATAATCAGACCACCGTCATGTGCAGGTGGCTGAAGGTCCAGTGTCTAGCCGGACTGGTGAGTTTGTCGAGCTGAAGCGGCAACTTGATGCGGCAGATGCCGACATCGTGCTTGTCAACAAGCGGCTCGACGAGGCACAGGGTATGTGATTTCTCCGGTGATCAACACATAGTAAGAGGAGCATGATGCCAGTATCTTTAATATGTTGTGACTATAGATGGAGCTGCCACCGTGGAGACCCTTCAGGCGGAACTTGCCCGAGCCAAGGAACAAGCCAGAAATAGCGATGCGGCCGCTCTAAAGGCAGTCGAAGAGTTGAGGGCCGAACAGGCCGCGCATTGCCAGAGCAAGGAAAGAATGGCCAAGATGGCGTTGAGTTGAAAGATGCCGCCGACCGTTACCAGCTTCTTGAAAAAGAAAGCCGAGCAAAGGCGACGGACCTAGAGAAGGCCATGGTAGCAGCCAAGGAAGCCCGCTCCAAAATCAGAGCGACGAAGGAGGAGCTGCGTCAAGCTGGAGATATCGTGGCTGGGAAGCCCTTTTTGTTGCGGACTAAGTTCAGAGATCCGAAGTATGCCCCTCTTGATCAACTATGGAGTTCTGCAGACGCATATGTGGATTTGGCGGCAAGTGCTGCTGATGCGGGCGAGTACTTCAAGGATCAAAAAGATCGTGAAGTGGAAAAGTTGTTCTGGTCATAGTTCCATGCTCCAGTGCGTCTGCTGCTGTTGAATGAGCGAATGGCCGAGTGGGCCGAGCTCCATAGGTTGTCTGGACTTGCCATGAGGTCTTTTGTGGATCATCTGTGGACGAAAGGGCCAAGGCCGAATAGTTACTTTAGTTTAGTGCAACAATTCCTTGGTGTTGTGCCGCACATCGATGCTATGAAAAGGTCAGCGTGCATAGAGGGTGCGCGGATGGCACTTGCCCGTGTCAAGACATATTAGGCAGAGATTAAGGATGTCAATGGGTCGGGTTTGGATCGGGTTGAACAATATTAAATCCATATCCATATCCATGAAGACAGTCTTTGTCCATCCACGAAAAAATCCATGGGTGATAAATTGTGTCCATGTCCAAACCCGATAGATATCCATACCCATTGGATATCCATTGGGTCCTCTCAAGAAATATAAATTACACATAACATAGCGTTAACATAAGCTCCTCCATTCTTCACCTTGTGGCAGGCTAGGCCTCACTTATGCTAAACATCAACTTATGGTAAATCAACATCCACTAACATGCTAAGATCATTTAGTATTTTTCTAATAGTTGTGAATGACAAGTCATTTAACAAGGATATAAAAATAAGGGAAGGGGCATTGGAGTATGTTACAGAGGGGATTGAATGTCAACTAATAAAAGTTATGACAGAGATTATGCAATTTCTTTTACATGTTTTAGATAACAAAGTGTAAAATTGCAGTGGGACATGTGACTGTGGGGTAGGGATAGCAGATTTTGTCCCATTAAGTCACACTATCGGGTCGGGTTTGGATATATCCACGGGTACAATATTATATCCATGCCCTACCCACGAGCAATTGGGTCGGGTTTGGGCGGCGTCCATGGACACAAAAGCATATCCAGATCATGTCCATTCGGGTCGGATATCCATGGATATCCATGTCCATGGGTAAAATTGCCATCCTTAGCAGAGATGGAGGCCACCACTATTGGAACACAGGGTTCGGCCGTGGGCCGAGTAGCTGCCGAGCACTACTTTGAAGAAGTCCTTGAAGGCGCTCGTTCGATAGAGGCTCAGTGCTCGAAGAATATTATGTTCTAGTGACATGTATTCCCATTGTAAAAACAATGTTTTATTGAATTATAAAGGCTATGTTTATACTTTTTCCTGAAAGTATTATGATGCCTCATGTGCGGTCGTTTATGTATATATGTATATAACCTGAAAGATTGCAGTCGTCGGTTTCAGCCCCCACGCATATAATGCGGGGGTGTTCACAAAAAACGCGTATTCACACTTGATCCATGAAGGAGGTGGTAGCGCAGCGAACGAGGCAATCGGACTATATTGCTTTAACACTTTCACTTAGCCATAGGAGTTTGACGGTGGGACTACTATATAGCCCCTGGTACTTCCGCGCTCGTGCGAATACGGGGCGCGTACGTACATGACCGGGAAACAGCCCTTCGTTAATGCGAAGGAATCCCGAAGATTCCGCTAAGTCATCGAGTGGTTAACCAGTCTCGTGCTTTATCATGACAGTCAGTTTTCAGCTTTCTCTACTGAGGTGCTCATCCGGATGAACCAGGGCACAATCGCAGTAGTTCTCCCGGTGCCGCCTTAGCCGATAGAGAGGAACATAAGGTAGCAAAACACGGGAGCCGGGTAAACCCAACATTTGACCAAAGGCATGATTCAGAGCTGATGCATATAAGGCCAAACTCGCGATGCCGAACACTCCCTAAGGTATTCGGTCTTTATAACATATGTCGGGCTGAGCAATGCCCTTAATAATAAACCCCGAGTGTCCAGGTACGTGCAATATCCTGACGTGGCCACATGCCAATAACATCAGCATCCTTCTCGGTTGTATTGAGTATCCGGAGGATGTGAACAACAAGAGACAGTAAAAAAGGTTTACACAGGGTCTTAATCTGAAAAGAAACCTTTGAGCCGGTCCTTGATGCACGTCTGCGCCTGTGTCTCCGTTGTGCCGTGTCCTAGATGGGTGTAGCACGATTGTCATCTGTAAAAGAGAAGAACTTAGGTGAAAGTTGCCATGCCAGAAAATTGGTTATTATCAATAAACCATTAAAATTCAAGATAAGTCAAGTTGAGCCGAAATAGCCCTGATTACACGCGGGAAGCCCCTGGTACCGTCTATGAGGGTTTAACTATCAAACCAATCTCATGTATATGTAGTGATGCACCGGACTCATCTAACCGTGTCCGTGGTCTTGACGACCTGTCATTTATTCTGGTTGGTGAGGCCGTCTAGTGCTCGGCTGTTAAAGCCGCCGCACATTCTTCCGCGCGTAGAGAACGCTCAATATTTCCACTAACTGTGATGGTGCCACGTGGACCGGGCATCTTAAGCTTGAGAGAACCATAATGCGGTACTGCATTAAAACGAGCGAAAGTCGCTCTTCCGAGTAGTGCTTGATAGCCACTTCGGAATGGAGCGATGTAGAAAGTTAACTTTTCGCTTCGGAAGTTGTCGGGAGAACCGAATACAACCTCTAGTAATAGAGAGCCCGTACAGTGGGCCTCTGGGCCTGGTATTACTCCCTTGGTATTACTATGTCCTGGTATTTTTGTCGGGTCTATCCCCATTTCTTGAAGGTAGTATTACTATGTCCTGATATATCAGATTTAGACCACTTCCGCCATCCATAAGGAGTCGTGTGAGATGGTATCCCTTTATTATTGGGTCTAACACCAAGGCAGCCAATCCTTCATGTCGGATGCTTGTCGCATGATCCCCTCGATCAAAACTGATCGGGCAGGCCAACTAGGGGTTGAACTTAGGGGTGACGGGCTCTATGGCGCGTATGCCTCGGAGTGCATGTTTGCTTTTCCTCTTCGTCACATGGATCATGTTTACTGTTTTAACCTCTGGCGGGAATTTTTTATGTCCTCCAGTGCTTTGCTGGCGAGGTTCGTCCTCGTCTTCGCTTGGTGTCTCACCCCCCCTTGTGTTCGGCGTTTAGCTTACCGGCCTGCTTGAAGACCCAGCATTCTCTGCGGGTGTGGTTTGCAGGTTTATCGGGGGTGCCATGAATCTGACATAGTTTGTTGAGAATCTTGTTTAGGCTAGACGGTCCATCTCTGCTGCCTTTGAAAGGCTTTTCCCGCTGACCTGGTCGAGAGCCCCTGAATCCGGTGTTGACCGCCGTATTATCTGGGTTGTCTTCTTTATTTTGACACTTGTTTTTACTGCATCGTGGTTTTCCATTGACATCTCTGACTTCGGATGTGCTTGGGTCGCTGGTGCTACTGCGGGCTAACCAGCTATCTTTGCCCGTGCAAAAGCGGGTCATGAGGCTTGTCAGGGCTGCCATTGTTCTCGGTTTTTCTTGGCCGAGGTGTCTGGCAAGCCATTCGTCTCGGACACTATGTTTCAAAGCTGCTAAGGCTTCGGCATCCGGACAGTCGACGATTTGGTTCTTCTTAGTGAGAAACCTGTTCCAAAGCTTTCGGGCTGACTCTCCGGGCTGTTGAATTATATGACTTAAATCGTCTGCATCCGGAGGTCAGACATAGGTCCCTTGAAAATTAGCCCGAAAAGCATCCTCGAGCTCCTCCCAACTTCCAATTGAGTTTTCGGGGAGGATTTTCAACCAGTGCCGAGCTGGTCCTTTAAGCTTGAGGGGCAAGTACTTGATGGCATGGAGATCGTCTCCGCGAGCCATATGGATATGGAGGATAAAGTCCTCAATCCAGACCCCAGGGTCTGTGGTCCCGTCGTACGCCTCTATGTTCACTGGTTTGAATCCTTTTGGGAATTCGTGGTTCAGCACCTCATTGGTGAAACATAGGGGGTGTGCGGCACCCCTTTATTTGGATGTATCATGGCGTTCGGATGGTTGTAGTATTCAGTTTTGATTTTGTGCCGGAGCACGCTTCCTAGATCCATAGATGGATCTGGTCATACTGGATTTTTGGCGCAAGTCCTCACGTAGATCGTGTGTTGACTTATATGCGACCTTGTTAGCCGCTCTATCGCGGTCACAAGGTGGTTGATTCGGCCGGTTAGCCGTTTTATTTTTCGGCCGTATGGGGTCTAAGGCATCATCGTCGAATTCGGGTAATAGCTTGCGCTTTGGATAGCTCTTTGTGTGGTAACCTCCACCATACTTTTCTTCGTTGTCGAGCACTTTGTTCCACCTGCTGTTGAGCATATTTTGTACGGCCTTAAGCCTTTGCTTCTGCTTCTTCAGACTCCTCATTGTGGCAATAAGTCTTCTATGGAGGTTCTCTTGCTCAAAGTGCGTTTCTGGGATGATGTGTGCATCTTCGTCCGGACTGTTTTCCTCCCCATAGGGGGTTTGATGAGGTTTATCCTCGGCGTCGCCGTGTTTGGACGTCGAATCCGTACTATGTTCGCCATTTGCAGCTTCATCGTGCTCTGCCGCCGGGGCAATGTGGTCGTCGTTTCCTCTGGAGTTGACTGGAGTCCCCGCGCACCTCTAGGCGTTGAATGCCCATGGATACTGCCATCCGGAGACCATGTAAAAGGGCCTCATATTCGGCTGCATTGTTGGAGTCCGTGTACATAATCTGGAGTACGTATTGAACTGTGTCTCCTGTGGGGGACGTCAAAATGACGCCAGCCCCCAGTCCGGCCAACATCTTGGAGCCGTCGAAATGCATGATCCAATTTGAATATGTGCCGTACTCTTTAGGGAGTTCGGCCTCTGTCCATTCTGCGACGAAGTCGGCCAAGACTTGAGACTTGATGGCTCGTCGTGGCTTATAAGTTATGTCGAACAGGAGGATCTCAATGGCCCATTTTGCAATCCGGCCCGTTGCGTCACGGTTGTTTATAATATCGTTAAGTGGTACTTCCGAGGCTACTGTTATTGAACACTCTTGAAAGTAGTGTCGTAGCTTCCGGGATGCCATGAATACCGCGTACGCGATCTTTTGATAATGTGGGTACCGTGATTTGCAGGGAGTGAGGACAGTGGACACATAATAGACCAGCTTTTGAAGGGGGAATTTGTGTCCGTCCGCTTCTCGTTCGACGACGAGCACTGCGCTTACAACCTCATGTGTTGCTGCAATGTATAATAGCATTGGTTCGCTAATGTTTGGCGCGGCCAGGACTGGGTTTGTTGCCAGTATGGCTTTTATTTCGTCGAGTCCGGCCGTGGCTGCATCCGTCCATTCGAAGTGTTCGGTGCGCCAAAGGAGGCGGTAAAGGGGTAGGGCCTTTTCTCCCAAGCGAGAGATAAAGCGGCTTAGAGCCGCCACGCACCCGGTTAAATTTTGTATTTGTTTGAGGTCCTTTGGGATATCCAGTTGCGACAAAGCTTGGATCTTGGCTGGATTTGCTTCGATTCCTCTACCGGATACAATGAAGCCCAAGAGCTTTCCGGCTAGAACGCATTTTTCCGGGTTGAGCTTGATGTCGTATGTTCGGAGGTTATCAAATGTGAGCATCAAGTCGTCTACTAGAGATTCGACATGTCTTGTTTTTACGACCACATCATCTACATATACCTCCACTGTTTTGCTGATCTGGCTTGCCAGACATGTCTGAATCATGTGCTGATATGTTGCGCCGGCGTTTTTGAGCCCGAAGGGCATCGTGTTGAAGCAGAATGGGCCGTATGGTGTGATAAATGCCGTTGCGGCTTGGTCTGGTTCTGCCATCTTGATTTGATGGTAGCCAGAATATGCGTCGAGGAAACACAACGAATCGTGTCCTGCGGTAGCGTCAATAATTTGATCGATGCAGGGGAGGGGGAAGGGATCCTTTGGGCAAGCCTTGTTAAGGTCTTTAAAATCAACACACAGGCGCCAGGATTTGTCCTTCTTTGGTACCATCACCAGGTTTGCTAGCCAGTCCGGATGTTTTATATCTTTGATGAATCCGGCCTCCAATAGCTTTGCTAGCTCCTCTCCCATGGCCTGTCTCTTAGGTTCGGAAAACGCCGAAGAGCCTGTTTGACAGGTTTGAATCCTATTTGGATATTTAAGCTGTGCTCGGCCAGCCTGCGTTGGATTCCTGGCATGTCTGAAGGGTGCCAGGCGAAAATGTCTCAGTTCTCTCGTAGGAACTCTCGCAGTGCGGCGTCTACATCAGGGTTTAACTGTGCCCCGATGGAAGCTGTTTTATTGGGGTCCGTTGGATGGACTTGGAATTTGACTATTTCGTCCGCCGGCTTAAAGGAGGTGGACTTGGATCTTTTGTCGAGTACCACATCGTCCCTATTCATCATGGAGCGTAGCGCAGTCAGTTCCTCAGCCGCTAGGGCTTCGGAGTGCCTCGAGGGCCAGTGCGGCTGTCTTGTTTTCGGCGCGGAGTGTTGTGTCCGGATCACTAGCGAGATTGATGATCCCGTTAGGCCCGGGCATCTTGAGCTTCATGTACCCGTAATGTGGTATTGCTTGGAAGATTGTAAACGCTTCCCGCCCTATCAGAGCGTGATAACCGCTGCTGAACGAAGCCACATGGAACGTGATCTCTTCGGACCTGTAATTATCCGGCATGCCAAACACCACATCTAGTGTGATTTTTCCTGTACAACGCGCTTCCCAACTGGGGATTATTCCTCTAAAGGTTGTGCTGCTTCGCTCAATGCGGTTCGAGTCTATTTCCATTTTTTGAAGGGTTTCCTCATAAATGAGGTTCAATCCGCTGCCGCCGTCCATGAGTACCTTGGTAAGACGAAAGCCGTCCACTATTGGACTGAGGACCAATGCGGCTGGTGCTCGGGCTATTCGGAATTTAGGTTCATCACTGGCGTTAAAGGTAATAGCCGTGTCACTCCATGGGTTTATTGTTGCTACTTGGTAGACTTCGGCAAGGCTGCGGAGTGTCCTTTTTCGCATATTATTTGATGCGAAAGTCTTGAAGAGTGTTAATACTGTATTGGTGTCTCTGGGGTGGCTTTCTGTGGCCTCTGGAATTAGGAGATTTTCGCCAATTTTGGCCACCTGCCGGAGTATCCAACATGCTCTAAGGCTGTGAGTTGGTGTGGCGTCCTCTGTACTGTGAATTTTACAGGGTCCATTAAGCCATCCTTCCAGTACGGTTCCATGCCCTGTAGAGGGTTTTTGCTTTTTGGTGTTTGACCCGGGTGTCTGGCGATGATGCACCCTTTTATTTCGGACTGGGTTTGTATTCAGGGCCGGATCGTCCCAAAATTTTATTTCAGTTTTCCAGGTGCTTTCCATCGCATAGTACTTTCGTACGATGGACGCCAAGTCAGCGAAGCGTGTAATATCACGGCGACTTATGGCATTGAGGATTCCCTTGTCCGTGCAATTATTGCAAAAGATTGAGATTGCGTCTTCCTCGTGGCAGTCCTTTATCCTGTTCTTAACCAGGAGGAATCTGACCCAGTAATGATGTACTGTTTCATCGGGCTCTTGCCTAATTTGGGATAGATCGCTTATGTTCGGGTGGGTGGGAGGAACTAAATCCGAAGCCTCACCCCATCTGAGGCTCAAAGGCCGAGGAATTTCCGAACTCGAAAATTTGGATTCCTGGATGTTGTCCAATGAATCCAGCCCGTCGCCTGACTCTAAGTTCAGGTCTTGAGTGATATCCTCCCCTCCGCAGGTATCCGGCTTGGAGGGATCGGGAATCCGGACGTAGCTAGTCCTTAAGATAGATGAAGGGTCGTCGCACTGTCCCTCTACCACGCCAACGTGATGGGTGACTTGGGGAGAGTTAATCTCTCTCAGATCGGGTTTAGGCCCAATCTGGTCGTAATCCGTAGCGACTCCCAGGGCGGCGATGCGATCCAAGAGCTCGTTTATTGAGGAGAGCTCCATTGGATCTAACTGCTCGGCGAGTTTCGAGCTGACATGAAGATTGTTTTCGATGGCTCGAGAGGTCATCATCGGCGCAGAAGCCGAACATGCGGTCATAAGAAAACCACCTAGCCGGAGGGTTTGGCCGACAGCCAAAGCTCCCTTAGCAACGGTGCCGTCTTTAAAGACGGGGCAAGGCATCCTTCCTCATGGCGACGACACAGAGGAACTCTCAATGAAAGCACCAATGTCGGTGTCAAAACCGGCGGATCTCGGGTAGGGGTTCCCGAACTGTGCGTCTAGGCCGGATGGTAACAGGAGGCAAGGAACACGAAGTTTTACCCAGGTTCGGGCCCTCTCGATGGAGGTAAAACCCTACGTCCTGCTTGATTAATATTGATGTTATGGGTAGTACAAGAGTATATCTACCACGAGATCGGAGAGGCTAAACCCTAGAAGCTAGCCTATGGTATGATTGTTGTTTTGTATCTTGTCCTATGGACTAAAACCCTCCGGTTTATATAGACACCGGAGAGGGTTAGGGTTACACAAAGTCGGTTACAATGGTAGGAGATCTACATATCCGTATCGCCAAGCTTGCCTCCCACGCCAAGCAAAGTCCCTTCCGAACACGGGACAGAGTCTTCAATCTTGTATCTTCATAGTCCAGGAGTCCGTCTGAAGGTATAGTCCGACCATCCGGACACCCCCTAATCCAGGACTCCCTCAGGGGGTTTGCTTGCCTGGAAGCTCTGCTCAAAAGGAAGAGGTGTCGTCGACATAGTCGATCACAGGGGCGGCATCGGTCTCGGGGTCTACCGAAGAGAAGAGGGGGAAGAAACAATAAATATAAAGCAAACAAAGCATCACAAAGCATAACATGGCAATATGTTGTGCCGGGTGTGACCTAACATATGGCTACACGATAAAGGTGAAGGGGGAAAACAACCGGGAATGTTTTCCCGGTTCCGGACCTGTGTCAGACACATGACCGGAGGGGAAATGTTCCATGTCTAGATAGTTAGAGGCATCTGACAGGTAAACGGACCGCATATCCGGATTCGTCTCGTCGTTCTGAGCAACTTTCATGTATAAAACTTTTTCATCCGAGTTACGGATTATTTTCTATGATTTTTAAAGATTTAACAATATTCTGTAATTATTATTAACTAAAAAGATAATACTGCATCAGCATGACACCATCCTGACGTCAGCAGGGTCAACATTCAACTCTGACCGTGTTGACTGGTCAAAAGGAGTAGTGGGGCCCATCTGTCATAAACTCAACTAATTGAGCAGGTTTAATTAGACTAATCCAGTTCATTAGGCCAATTAAGCAAGATTAATTAAGTTAATTAATTATCCAACTAATTAATTAATTAACTATTTATTTATTTTTATTTTTTTAAAAAACTTTTTAAATAAAAGCCAGGGCGCGTGGGGCCCGCTGGCAGTGGCATAAGGCCATCCTACTGGAGCGGGTTAATGGGCGGAGGGGCATGGGCGTGGGCGCCCGTCGAACGGGGCACGGTGAGGCTGTGGCCGGCGATGGCCATCGGGGCGTGGTGGGGCGCCGGCTAGGGGAAGCGAGGCCGTGGGGCGAGCGGGCTGCGGCGTCGCAGTAGCGCCGGCGAGGCGGCGCGCGAGGGGGAGGCGGCCAGGGCGGACTCGGTGGGTCAGCGCGATGAGCGGCGGCGCGACACTTGC
>NC_041382.1:646873183-646907554 GCF_002162155.2 Triticum dicoccoides
GGAGGCAAGGCGCGGGCGCGCAACGGCGGAGCCGGGCAAGACCAGGCGCAGGGCGCGGGCCGTGGTGGCGAACAGCGCGGCTAGGGGCGGCGCAAGTGGCGTGAGGACGGAGGGCGAGGCCGCCGCGGCGACAGCGGGTAACCGGACGACGCAGTGGCCAGCGGCGGGAGGTGGGTCGCGACGACAATATGCGGCGGCCAAAGTCGAGCGTCGAACAAAACGAGCATATCGGCTCGGTCCCGACGGGCTATCCGGCTGGAGGACTCCTACGAGATGCCACGAGCGCGGTGGCGTGCTCGGTCGAACTGGAGAAGCACGAGAGCAGCGGCACAACAAGCAGTGGTGGCGCGAGCTTCGGCAATGGCGGCAACGGCGCGGGGAGCAGACTACGGATCGACGACGTATAAACGAAGGAAAGGAGAGGGGCGGGAGCTCACATTGCAGCACACGAAGGCCATCGGAGGCTTAGTAGCGTAGGGCGGTGGCCAGAGTCGAAGGTGACGACGGCGACCCGAGGAAGACGACGAAGGGGATCCGGCGCTGTAGAGGTCCGCGGCTTCGACTCGTGGTCGGGGACGGCGTAGCGTGCACGGGCAGAGCTTCAAGACAACTCGGCGAGGTGAGGGTGGACAGTGGCATGCGATGGACGGCGGTGGCCGCGCTCGGGCGCTCGAGGGCAGAGGCAAGTCCATAGGGGGAGGAGGAGGTGGATCTGGGAGAGGGCGGAGAGGGGGGAAGTGGAGCGGGGAGGCGAGGGGATTCTGGGAGTGGGTGGAGGTAGGTGGGGGCGGACTCGAGGAGCCGGAGGGGCGCTCTTATCCTCTCGCGGGGGCGTTGCTGGCGAGGTGGCTGGGCGGCGACGGGCGCGTGCTGCCCCGCCTGGTCGGAGGAGCAGGAAGCGACCGGGGGAGGGGGAGTGGGCCGGCCTACTGGGATGGGCCGAAGCCTAAGGGGAGGCCAGGGGCTTTCTCTCTCTCCTCTGAGTTTCCTTTTTCTCTTTTTGTTTCTCTTTTTCCAGCAGCTTTTGCATTTTATTTTGCCACAAATGACTTTGCAAAAATATGCCACTGGCCAAAATAAATTCAAAGAAGTACTGTGCACTGTCACAAAAATGTTGGAAATGTTTTGAATCCCTTTGGATTTATTCAAAAAGAATATGGCATTTTAAAAGGCTGTTTTGGCTCTGTTAAAAAGTATTAGGCCCATTTAGAGTTGATGGTGATGTTGTGTTCCTTAACAGCAAATAGTTTTGGATTTTTTGCTAAAAGGTGAACATTTTTTCAACAAGTTTTGATCAACTTCATTTTGCACTTTGAAGTTAAATGGAATTCCAAAGAAGGAATTTGAAATGAGATATTATCCCAACATGATTATCATTGCAAATCTCAGTAGCTTAGCATCATCATGATGGATTACTGTAGCTCCATTACATAGGGGTGTTACAAAAGGTCCCCATTGAGCTTCGCCTCGACAAAGACGAGGCAGATGCTTTGGGGATGTCCTTCCCTAACGAGGCTTGCACATCACAAGCAAGGGTGTTGATGTACCTAACTATGAACTCTTGGGCGGGGAGCATGCTTCAGTGCAAACAATTCAGGCGAAGACTTCTTACCTAGCGAGCTACACTTATTAATGCTGAATATACTACGGCTGGAGGATTGTGCCCCACATACGGCGATTGGTCCATTGGGCCCGATGTACCGTATCACAGAAGCGGTCAAGTTTGGCACTGAAGGATGAGTCAAGATCCACCACATCGATGTGTACAAGCTCCGTGCCATGTCTATGCATGCTCCCCAAGGTCATAAGGAGTCCAACCCTGCTGTGGGGTTAGATCGACTTCATACGAAGCCAATGAGTGATGTAGTGTACTACATAGTAGACTTAAGTAGACAATTGAGCACGACGTTAGAGCCGAGACAACTCCCTGTGGCATAGCATTGGTCGTGTTCTAAGACTGGTTGTAATAAGTATCATATACTAGTATCATGCATATGATACTAGTCTATGATACTACATCCGTAATGCATAGTATCATATGTTGGTATGATATGTTGGTATCATAGGGTACTACAGTTATTGTCATGCATGACACAAAAAAAGCACACCATTTAATATGATACGGTATCATGATATGATACCCAAACCTCTCTTTCTTCATTTAATTCTATGTCACCTCCAGTTCTTTTCGGCGATTCTACAGAATCGCCCCCCTCCCCGGCTTCTCCCAGAATCGCCACTTCATATATTTTTTACAATCCTAGCTAATTAGACCTTAACTAGACAAGATTGTCAAAAAAATATGAAGTGACGATTCTGGGAGAAGCTGAGGAGGGGGCCGATTCTGGGAGAATCACTCAAAAGAACTAGCCCCTAAATTGCTTAGTTGGCATGGGTCCCCTGCGAGAAGCATTTCTGGAACACGGGTGTCCTGAACACTTTATTTTGAATAATTTGAAAATCACATTTGAATTAAAAAAATATCCAAAACAAACCCTACACTAATATGAATGTATATCACACAAGTGTAAATTTGATGATGAAACAAGTTGACATGTGAGCTACATAAAGATGACAAATT
This sequence comes from Triticum dicoccoides, assembly GCF_002162155.2. Taxonomy (NCBI): domain Eukaryota; kingdom Viridiplantae; phylum Streptophyta; class Magnoliopsida; order Poales; family Poaceae; genus Triticum; species Triticum dicoccoides. Next base: position 646,875,765 of record NC_041382.1, read on the forward strand.
GTTAATTTTGAGAAGTTAAACCATGCACACATTGTTCACCGCTAAAAAAAAATCCACGCTCTTGTCTTCTTTGCGTAGCACATGTTAATTTACTTCGTCATCAAACTTTGCCCGTGTACAGTATATCTCCATACTACTGCATAAAATTCGTGTTCGTATTTTAAAGACTTTCAAACATGATTTTCAAACTATTTGAACTGAAGTGCTCATGCGACCCTTGCTCTGGAGCAACGTTTTGGCCTCCCATGTTCCAAACCGTCCTCACCGATAGACACTTCTCTATTCTTATAAAAAACCGAGTTGATGATGATGGTGTGCCCGCCATCTTATAATATAGACCGTTCGATCTATATCTGACAGATAGAAAGCAAACTATGACAATTTTGCAAAAGGATATCCGCACCTCTCGTTCATCCTTATCTCCCACAACTTCATTGTTGAGTAATTAAAAAAGAAGCCTCCGGAACAATCTGGCATGGTGGCCGCTGCCGGCGTCGTCCATCTCCATGCCTCTGCTAAGTCCGACCACCAATCACCACCGCGCCCCACTCCTCACCTTATCTCTCATCTTTCTCGAGATATCATTTTTTCGATGAAATTCTCAAGATATCATTAGTTTTTACACATAGAATTACTCCTGCATGAGTCAATCACAATAGATGTTTTGTAAAAAAATGCATCTTGATGTTCTGTGCAATGCACGGGCATCTTGCTAGTCACTACTAAAAAAAGAGCAGACACTTTCCAATCCACCGCGCTCCTCTGGTCTCCGCGGTCTCCAATTTCAAATCCATCCCCGTATCCGCCGCCACGTCATCGATCCGCGCCACCAGCCTCGCACCCGCACCTCCATCCCACCCTTCATTTCAATCCAACGTCCCACCCCCGCCGTCCCACGGATCGATCCCAGCGAGCGCCTCCCGCGGTCCCGCCCCAAAGCCACGAAAATCCCGCGCTTCCCCCCCAAATCCTCCCGATATAAACCCGCCACCACCCCCCAATCCCAGCACAAGCTTCTTCCCAAGCACTTCCTCTTCTTCCTAAGCGCACACATCCCTCGGAGCTAGGTGGATCGGCGATGTCGGGGCGCGGCAAGGGCGGCAAGGGGCTGGGGAAGGGCGGCGCCAAGCGCCACCGGAAGGTGCTCCGCGACAACATCCAGGGCATCACCAAGCCGGCGATCCGGAGGCTGGCCAGGAGGGGCGGCGTGAAGCGCATCTCGGGGCTCATCTACGAGGAGACCCGCGGCGTGCTCAAGATCTTCCTCGAGAACGTCATCCGCGACGCCGTCACCTACACCGAGCACGCTCGCCGCAAGACCGTCACCGCCATGGACGTCGTCTACGCGCTCAAGCGCCAGGGCCGCACCCTCTACGGCTTCGGCGGCTAGATTCGTGTCGTGTGTCCGTGTGTGCTGTGGAAGACGGGTTTTACTACTGCTTTGGCGTGCGTCGTTGTGTTCCGTCTTGTGTTCATTAGGCTGTAATTCCTTGTTGCGGTCAATGAAACTAGTTCTGTTCTGAATCCTGACCTGAAGTGCAATTGGTTTGACTTAGATGAAATGCAATTGGATGAACGATTTATCACTCGTTGCAATCTGTACAGATGCAGAAGTATTGTTGGAGTGGTAAAATGTGAATCAAGACGCCAGATGCATATTCCTGAAATACTGACCAAGTGCTTCGATGTGTTGAATTCGGTTTTGGTTTTCTAAGGTTGGTTGGTTTGATATTAGATTTCTCATTTTAGATCGTGTATAGCTGAAGTGCAGTTGATTTGTCTTAGCTGAACTGCAGTTGATTGAACGATTTACCACTCGTTGCAACCTGTAGAAGGGGCGCATCCTTTTGATTTGGTTTGGTTTCACTGGGGAACGAATCTTGTTTTTTTTTCTGTGCAGATCTACAGATGCAGAGGTCTGGTTGTTGGAGTGGTACGAACCCTCCATTAAAATGTGAAATCAAGATGCAAGATACCTATTCCTGAAATCTTCACCAAGTGCTTCGATGTGTTGGATCCGGTTTTGATTTTTGTAAGTCTGGTTAATTTGTTTTATTATTATATTTCTTGCTTTAGATCGTATAGCTCTACTGCTGGACTGTACATTTGAGTTATAATTGAAATGCAACTGAACCAATGTTTACATTGGACAGATAGCTGAACTGCAATGGATCCAGTATTGAACGTTCGAGTTGTTGCTGAAATGCAATTGAATGAATAATTATCACTCATTGCAATCTGTAGAAGAGACGGACCCTTCTGTTTGGTTTTGGTTTTGCTGGGGAGTGAATCTTGATTTTTTTTCTGCAGATCTACACACTCCAAATGTATATAAAATTTCTGAATAATACATCAAGCCTCTGGAGTATATAAAATTTTGAATGTTTCAATGTTGGTGGGGTGTAAATAATCTAGTCAATACAAATATGAAATCAAAACGCCAAATATGGCCTTCTATTCCTGAATGAAACAACAACGAGCATGTGGAGCTACTATCAGAATGTTTCTGAATGATACATTAAGCACTGGGGCAATCAAAACATTTCTGAATGATACATCAAGCCTCTGGAGCAACCATCAGATTTGAAATAGTACATCCGACAATTACAACTGCATGCTGTATGTAGAACAACTATCTGAGGCTCTGCACTAAACTGATATTTTTCCTAATAATCAGCCCGTTCCTCAGAGGAATGTACAGTAGAGATTATATTCCTTTCCTAATAATAATCTTGTTCCTCAGAAGGATATACAGTACTACAACCAACTCGTAGGATGATTTTTCTTCTTCGAGAAATTGTAAGTCCCTATCAATAATTCTCTAGAGCAGGAATTGCTTGCCGGTGTATGTTTTGCCAAACTCCCAATCCTTGGGCACAACGTTAAAATTGGTCATCGTCGTGCCGTCACTCGAGGTGAGCTCAAAGGACACCGGCTGCCCTGTGAGATCTAAGTTGATGTGCCATATCTGGCCCCAGTTGCGGCCCATATCGAGCCAGCCAGACTCTGTTCCTTTGATCTTCACTGATCTGACATCGCCAGCGCCACCGACATTGCTGATTAGGACTGTGAAGAAGAAGCTCTTCCCGGAGACCGAGAACCGCACGCCGCCTTCACGAAGGCACTTGACGCTGTTCATAAGAAAACAAGTCAATCTCAGCAAAGAATCAGAGGCATTTTTTCTGACAGGTTAATGCTATTAGTAGCTTTATTTGTCCTTGTTGTTTGTTCTCATGCAAATCCTGCAAACTACTCCCTGCGCCCCATAATGTAAGACGTTTTTTCACACTAGTGTAGTGTCAAAAAACGCCTTACATTGTGGGACGGGGGGAGTACTTAACAAGTAATGAAATGGTGTGACATAGATGAGTCCCAAACCATAGTAGGATGTATATTTCCATGTCAATTGTCCTACGAAACATGAAATCTCCAGGATCACGAAAACACATTGATAGCAGAATGTTGTACAAATCCGTCATTCAGGAAACCATCTCAAAGAATCACCTCAATTTTTCAAATTACTAGACAACTTAGATGCACGTAAAGATTATTACACCCTTCTATAATATACTTTTCAGTTTAGCATACATGCACGTTTTTAACTTTGTATTCTGAATGGCACAGGAGTAGAACCTCACTAATTTACAGATGCAATCGTAGTCTGTTTGAATCTCAAACAGTAACAAATTAAATGAAGTGTAAGCACAAGCTAAGATGATTAGTTTCAGTTCAAGAAAGTCCTAGTAGTAAAAATAATTAATGAAGTTTTCTCTGGAAAAATAATCAAATGAAGTTGTTTCAAAGGGAACTCAAAGAGCTACCAACCAGTGCATAAATATCTAACACAAACATAGAATATTAAGGACAACCACAAATAATGTGCCACTACAACTTGCAGGGCCAGTTTGATTGTCACCAGGTAGTACCTGAGAAGCAGATAACTTGTGTAGCTTTATTAGTGATGATGTGCATTTTTGCTGTTTCGTGAAACAGTGGTTTGTTCTCTACCATACATTTATTCTTTCTCTTTGGAATAGTGCTAATTGCTATTCGCTAACAGTAAAGGAGCTATATAACAGCTGATGAAGCTAAAGTCTGACATAGTTTAGTTGCAGAGCACAGCAGGGTTGATATTGCTGCCAATTGCCTCAGGCGATGATTTGGAACATCAAATGTTGAGGATAAAAAATGCACATTAACAGCACATTTCATTAAACCTGTCATTCATCAAAGCATCTAGAAGAAGTACCTGTCTCTGCTACACCTTTTAAGTGTGGCATATATGCAGGTTCCTAACTTTATGTTCTGAACAGCACCAGCATAGTGCTTGCTAATTTACCAAATTTGAGTGTGAAGTGTTACCATTCGCCATATCCTAATATGTTTGGATCTTAAATACCAATAACAAACCAAAAAAAGGGTAAAGCTAAGATGATTAAACAATCAGGCAAGTCACTATCCAAAGTTCCTTTTTAACACAGTTTTAGTAGTACAAATAATCAACTAGATTTCCCTCAAGAAAATAAATCAAGTTGTTTAAAGGATCCCAAGGAGCTACCAACTGGCATAAATATCAGACATAACCACAGAATATTAAGGACAACACCAGTTAATGCGCCACTACTATTTGTAGGGCCAGTTTGGTGATACCGGGTACTGGAGGGCACATCATGTAAACCCAGAAGCAAATAACCTGGTGATGCTAGTTCGGTGCACATCAACAACTCTAGAAGTTCCAAAAAAAATCTTGCAACCTCTCCATTAATATGGTTCAACCAGTCCTTACAGCAGTCAATAGAATATTTAAGCACTAACTGTCAATAAGATCCACATTTCCCAGAATTCCTCAGTTATCAACAAAATACAGGATAATCACTCAGATAAGAGGTGCTTAGTTTCTTTATGTTTTTAATTAATTTTCATATGAGTTATCATAGCTCAGCATACCGATTCTGCACTCTAGTAACCATAGACTGTCGTGAATTGTGGAATAAAATTTAGATGATGTGAAAATATATGCAATGATGAATCCAATGATATATATTTGGTGGTGTATATGTTAATATATTTTTCTACAAACTTGTTTAAAGTATATAAAGTTTGACTTCAGACAAACGTAATATGCGGAGTAAATAAAAACGGAGGGAGGACAACTAGTTATCACCAGCTGCATTATCATCATCAAGATGATAGCGCTGTTTTAATTCTAAGAGAGCCCCAAAGAACAAAATAAACTCAAGGAGCCACGGAAGTCTAATGCTTACACCAATGAATATGATGCAAATACTGAACCAAACTGTAGTACAGTACTATAATTGATCAAATCACGCAAACCGAGCATGTGATACTCTAGATAGTCCACTTGATCCCCTCCACACTTTCCTCACCAACGGACACTTGCAATTCAGCTTTTTTGGGATCCCACATTGCGGCAAACCAAAGCAATCTCTAGCTTGGCAAGCACTTTCCCAGCTCTACACAAATTGAATCAGGAAACGGAGGAAACTTTGGCCTTAGATCTAGCCGAACATGGAGTGCAAAGCAGAGCGAGATCGAGTGCAGGCAAGAATGGAGCATACGTACCGGCGGTACTGGATGGGCATGACGCCGGCCTTCCAGAGCGCAATCTTCTCGAATGCCTGGATGGGGAGGAGGAAATGGTGGTTGGGCGGGTTGCAGACGCCGCCGGCGTCGGCGGGGAATCCGTAGTTCGGCGGGGAATCCGTAGTTGGCGGTGACGACGATGGAGGTGCCGGGGAGGCAGTACTTGAGGTCCTCCACGCACTTGACCTCGTAGCAGCCCCCGCAGGCGGCGCCGCGCTCGAACAGCGCCGTGCTCAGCCCCACCGTTGCCATTCCGTACCCGTGCTTCCCCAGATCCCCGAACCCGCACGCGCCACCTGCACGCCGCACCCCACAAAAAGAAAATCACAGATCAGCTCCGTGCCCATGTCCATGGCCGCCAGGATCGCAAGAACCGACTGTGGTACGAGCAGAGAAGCTCCGGTAACCGAGCGTGCGGTTTGTGGAAATTCCGTTGGCGGCAACATACCGAAAGAGGAAAAGTGAACTAATTAATGCCTGCAGCATGGACGCGAGGAATTTTGGTAGGAGCGCAAGGACGGTTTGGTGGATTCGTTTCTTGGACTGCTGCCATGACGGAGAGCTAGGCGAGGTTTGTTGGTGCTTACCGATGGCGTCCCCGGGGTCGGCGGCGAAGTAGGAGGACTTGGCGTTGCGCCATTCGGATAGGGCGGAGGAGCCGTAGGAGGAGGGGTGCTGGTGGCCGGCGGCGAGGGCCGGGAGGAGGAAGACGACGAGGAGGATGAGCGGGGGAGCCATGGCTCCCAGCAAGCAGCTTTTCGTCCGTGCGCTTGCTTCTCAGTGAAGTGAAGCAGGGGAGAGTGTGAAATGGAGGTGCTGTGCTTCGGTGTTCTGTCTTTTTATTTTGCAGGTTCTGGGGCCTTCTTTGCCTTTATACATGTGCACACGGGTATATTTTTAGTGCAGGTTCTCTTCTCGAGTGCTCCAGCTTTTGATCGATTAATTCTTTTCTTTTCGGGAAAGAGTGCATTTGCTCGTCTGTTTTGTTTCCTTTCCTGGTGCACCGCAGCTTATTGCTTCGGTGAAACGGCAAAATTAGAGCACTTACAATCGAACTTTGCAAATCCGGCTCCTCAAACGTCCGCAGATAGTGACCGGTCACGTCTTAAATTAATCATTTTGTATCACCTTTTTCACATTTCAATCCTTAGATCCATACAAAGCATGCAAAAAAAAATCATACGTACGTACCCTAACTAATCTTCGTCGTCGGAGACGTCCACAACAATGTGTCGGGCGCCGGTTGCACGGGCGGGTAGGAGGGTGCCGGCTGCTCGACCTCATCCATATAGGCGAGCATCTCCGTCTCCTCCGCGACCTACCGCGCCTCCATCTCCTGCCGGCGACGGCGTCTGGCCTCCACAGCCGATTCCGACGGGAGGGAATCGAGGATGGTCTGCTGCTCCGCCTGCAAATCCACGTCGCCAGCGGCCCCCACGCCCTCCTCCTCCTCCTACTCCTCCTACTCCTCCGGATCCACTGCATCCGGAGGTAGCCCCTCGGCGATCCGGACTTCACGCTTAGCCCGGATCTGCTGAAGGAGCTCGAGCCAGCACTCCGGCGCCATAAATGGCCCGCTCTTCACCCGACGGCGTGGAGGCATGGCTACTAAGCGGACGGGTGAAGTGAAAAGTGGCAATGTGAACGGACATGTGGAAGAAAATGTGGATGGACGGTAGGGTTTCGGCGCCGCCGGTCGACTTAAATAGCTGGGCTAGGCACTAAGCGACCCGCCGGAGCTGCGTCACGCGGCCAGTGCTCAGAAGGAGACGAGCTTCGGATCGTCGGGTTTCCAGGTGTTTTCGGCTGGGACCCCGCCGTCAGTTCGACGTGGCAGGTGTGCCCGGACGCGTTCGGATGCCCCATATCCGTCACATATTTAGACTGGATATGAGGGTGTCGGTCAGCCCGGGCGTTTGAAGTCTGTTTGAGATGTCTATCTGAATCGAAAAAACATGACCGATGAGTGACTGGACGGATTGCCGGGCATTTGAGGCCGGTTTGGGACCCACGGCTTAGATGCTCTTAACAAATTCTATCATGAGTGAGAGGTTCATGATAAACCCGGATCGACGGTCAGTACTGCCGACGATGCTCGAAACAGTTGTGTTAAGGTACTCGTAGATACTCTCTCGATTACTAGTAGCAATCACTTGTGGGTACAAGTTTGGTGGCGATTACAGGAACGATACAAGAATTTGGTTGCTAGGGTTCGACGCGAGACAGGAAGAGGAAAGGGGAAAAGAGCCGAGCCGCCGTTGTCGTGATCCTCTGGATAACCCTAGGACGCTGCCGCTCCTCTCCTCAAGTAGCTTCCAGGACGGGCTTCAGTTAACCCACGCTGGGCCGGAGACGCGTGGGTTGGGCTTCCTGGGCCGGGCCACACGTGGAGCCGTGGAGACCTGATCGTTGGTGTTGCCTTGCGGGCCGGCCCTGTCAGGGACGCTGACATCCCCCTCTTCTTGAGCAGAGGCTTGCCCCCAAGCCTCCGCGAGCGGGAAACGCTCCCTGAGACTCGCCTTGTCTTCCCAAGTTTCGCCGAGCGTCTCTGAATTGGACCAGCGGACGAGCACTTGTTCCCTCATCTTGCCCTTCTCCTGGAGCCATATTGATTGCAGAACTGCCACAGGAACCGCGAGCTCATCATAACAATGAGGTAACTGAGGTTCAACAGCCATACCCGTGCTCAGGACGCGTCGAAGGAGCGAGACGTGGAAGACTGGATGGATAGTTGCTTGCGAAGGAAGCTGGAGCTTGTAGGCGACATCGTTGATCTTGCCGATGATAGGAAATGGACCGTAGTACTTGAATGCCAACTTGTGATTTGCTCGTGGCGCGACGGAGGTTTGGATATATGGTTGCAGTTTCAGGTACACTTGATCGCCCACTTCAAACTGACGGAACGATCGCTTCTTATCCGCCTGGCTTTTCATCAGCTGTTTTGCTCTGTTCAGGTGTTGCTGTAACAGTTCCTGCATCGTATCCCTTTCCTCGAGCCACGAGCTGAGTGCTGGCACTGAACATGTGTTATCTGCTGTTATCCCCCAGTGCCATGGCTCGTAACCGAACATAGCTTTGAAGGGCGTCATGCCTATGGCCGAATGGTGTGATTTGTTGTACCAGAACTGAGCTAACGGGATCCAAAAACTCCATCGCCTGGGATAAGCTTGAGTGAAACACCTCAAGAATGTTTCCACACACTGGTTAACTCGCTCTGTTTGGCCATCCGTTTGCGGGTGGTTGGTTGTGCTGAGTCTAAGTTGTGTGCCTGTAGCCTTGAAAAGCTCCTGCCAAAAGTGGCTAGTGAACACAGGATCGCGATCTGATACTATTGCTCCCGGGAGACCATGCACTTTGTAGACTTGTTGGATGAAAAGTTGGGCCACCGATGCTGCTGTGTATGGGTGCGCTAGTGGCAAGAAGTAGCTGAACTTGGTTCGCTTGTCTACAATCACCAGGAGACAGTTGAACCGGCTGGATTGTGGGAGGCCGTCCACAAAATCCATGGATATCATATCCCAAGGTTTGTTAGGGATTGGTAACGGCAGCAAGAGACCTGGTGAAGCTGCCCGATCTGGTTTCGCTTGCTGGCATATGACACAACACTGCACGTAGTGTTTGATTTGAACTTTCATTTTTGGCCATGCAAAGAGACGCCTGATGCGTCTGTAAGTGACTGGGAATCCCGAGTGACCCCCTACTGGGCTGTCATGAAACGCTTGGATTATATGTTGTTGTATGTGTGTTCCTCCTCCCAGCCAAATTCTGCCTCTGAACCTGATGATGCCTTGCTGCAGTAAGAACCTGCCTTTGGGATCGTCACGCACAACCATCTGTTCCAACAGTTTCTGCGCCTGCGGGTTGTTGTTATAACTGTTGATAACATCTTCTAACCAACTAGGTTGACATGACGTGACCACTGATAGCACCTCCGCTGGACTGGCGCGTGACAAGGCGTCCGCGCCGTTGTTTTCAGATCCCTTCTTGTACTTGATGCGATACTGGAGTCCCAACAGCTTGGTAAAAGCTTTCTGTTGCCATGGTGTGTTCAGCCGCTGTTCCTCCAGGTGAGTGAGGCTCTTCTGATATGTATATATGACAAATTCTGCATGTTGCAAATAAGGGCGCCATTGATCTACGGCCACGATGATTGCCAGATATTCTTTTTCGTATGTGGACAGACCCTGATATCTCGGACTCAATGCTTTGCTCATGAATGCAATGGGGTGTCCTTGTTGCTGCAGAATTGTCTCCACTGTGAAAGGCTGCTCGAAGTTCGACAATGCTAGCACTGGTGCGGAGATTAGGTGCTTCTTCAGGACTTGGAAAGTTGTTTCCGTGATCGATGTCCACTGAAATGGCACGCCTTTCTTCAACAAATTGAACAGCGGTCGTGCTATCACTCTGAAATTGCGCACAAAATGGCGATAGTACCCTGCGAGACCCAGAAAGCTTCGGACTCCCTTGATATCTTGCGGTGAGGTTCAGTTGGTAACCGTTGCTATCTTGGCCGGGTCCGTGGCTACCCCGCGAGCACTGATGACATGGCCTAGGTAGGATACCTGGCTTTGCCCAAACGCACAATTGCTGTGCTTAACTTTCCACTGATCCTTGTGTAGCAGTTCCAACACCTGCCGCACATGGCACTTGTGCTCCTCTAACGTAGCACTGAAGATTAAGATGTCATCGAAGAAGCATAGCACGCAGACACATAGCATTGGCTTGAGGGTTGTAGTCAGCCCTTCTATGAACGTGGGTGGAGCCCCAGCCAACCCAAAGGACAAAACCTTGAACTCGAAGTGCCCCTGATGCGTGGAGAATGCCATCTTGTACTCCTCCCCCGGCGCGAGCCTGATCTGATAATAGCCCGCGCGCAAGTCGCGCTTTGAAAACCACGCTGCACCATGTAGCTCATCCAGGAGCTCTTCTATAACAGGAACTGGAAACTTGCCGACGACTGTAATGGCATTCAGTTGTCTGTAATCTATACAGAGACGCCAGGTTCCATCTTTCTTCTTAACAAGTATGACTGGAGATGAAAAAGGACTGTTGCTTCGCTGAATGACTCCTGATTTCAGAAGTGCTTCGATTTGAGCTTCTATCTCCGTCTTCTTTTCTGGTTTGTTTCGATATTGCCTGACATTTACTGGCTGAGCTCCAGGTATTAGCGGAATGCGGTGATCGCACGCCCTTCGAAGTGGAAGCCCTACTGGTTCCGCAAACACATCCGAAAATTGGTCCAAGATTTCCTGAATGCACGCTGGAGTTTGCTCCAATTCCTCCTGCTGGGCAGCCACCACACAAAGGTGTATAATGTGTGTGATCGATCCGTTGCTGCACAGGTTTTGCAACTGCAAGCTGTTGATGGACTGACAATTGGTGGAAGTCGCGTCGTGCCCCGTGAGACGAAGCGGCCCTGCTGGAGTGGGAATCTCAATGAAACGAGCACGCCAGTCTACCTGCATCGGGCTGTGTTCCTCTAACCAATCCATGCCGAGTATAACATCGTACGTGCCCAGAGCCAAAACTTTCAGATCCGTGTAGAATTCGTGCCCTTGAGCATACCATGCGCATTGCAGCGCGACCTCAGTGCAGAACAGTTCTCCCCCATCTGCCACACGCACACGACTTGGATTAGGCAGAGGTCGAACCCCTGAAAGTCGACTTGCTAAGTGCAAGTTGATGAAGGAATTGGAGCTGCCCGAGTCGATCAGCATGAGTACTTCATGCCCTTGAAGCCACGCTCGCAGCTGAAAAGCTTTGGCCGAGACCCCTCCCGTAACTGCCGAAACTGAGATGGCCATGGCTGTATTCTAAACCTCATCCTCGGAGCTCATTTGAGTGTCGACGAAACTGTCAAGGCCGAAGATATCTAGCAGCTCCTCAACTACATGCAGCTGCACTGTGGTGGGGCATACATGATCGTGCCCCCATCGTTCACCGCACTTAAAGCACAGCCCCCGAGCTCGTCGGTAATCACGGAGGGTCTTGAGCTTGGACGCGTCAGCGCGGGCCGCGTCTGTACCGCGACGATCTGCTGCCTGCGCCGCTGGTACCGATTGCACCGGAGGTGGGTGAAGTGGCATGGGAGTGCCTCCCTGCTTGAAAGATCGTGGATGTCGCCTAGAGGGGGGGTGAATAGGCGTTTTAAAATAATTACGGTTTAGGCTTGAACAAATGCGGAATAAACCTAGCGGTTAATTTGCCAAGCACAAAACCTAAAACAACTAGGCTCACCTATGTGCACCAACAACTTATGCTAAGCAAGATAAGCAACTATGTGATAGCAAGATATATGACAAGAAACAATATGACTATCACAAAGTAAAGTGCATAAGTAAACGGGCTCGGGTAAGAGATAACCGAGACACGTGGAGACGATGATGTACCCCGAAGTTCACACCCTTGCGGATGCTAATCTCTGTTTGGAGCGGTGTGGAGGCACAATGCTCCCCAAGAAGCCACTAGAGCCACCGTAATCTCCTCACGCTCTCGCACAATGCAAGATGCCGTGATTCCACTAAGGGACCCTTGGGGGCGGTCACCGAACCCGTACAAATGGCAACCCTTGGGGGCGGTCACCGAACCCGTACACTTTGGCAACCCTTGGGGGCGGTCACCGGAACCCGTCAAATTGCTCGGGGCAATCTCCACAACCTAATTGGAGACCCCGACGCTTGCCCCGAGCTTTAGACCACAATGATTGAGCTCCGAACACCACCAACCGTCTAGGGCACCCAAGCACCCAAGAGGAACAAGCTCAAGGGTACCAAGCACCCAAGAGTAATAAGCTTCTCAACTTGTAACTTCCACGTATCACCATGAAGAACTCAAATCGATGCACCAAATGCAATGGCAAGGGCACACGGAGTGCCCAAGTCCTTCTCTCTCAAATCCCACCGAAGCAACTAATGCTAGGGAGGAAAATGAGAGGAAGAACAAGAAAGAGAACACAAAGAACTCCAAGATCTAGATCCAAGGGGTTCCCCTCACATAGAGGAGAAAGTGATTGGTGGAAATGTGGATCTAGATCTCCTCTCTCTTTTCCCTCAAAAACTAGCAAGAATCCATGGAGGGATTGAGAGTTAGCAAGCTCAAAGAAGGTCAACAATGGGGGAAGAACACGAGCTCCAAGGATAAGGTTCATTGGGGAAGAAGACCCCCTTTATAGGAGGGGGAAAATCCAACCGTTATGTGCTCAGCCCGCATACGAGCGGTACTACCGCTCAGGTGGAAGAAACAGGGAAAAGGAGCAACAAAACATGAACCTTAGGGTGGTAGTACCGCAGGAGACAGCGGTACTACCGCTGGGTTAAGCGGTACTACCGCTCCCTTCGGCGGTACTGCCGCGCAGAATGAAGGGTAAAGGGAAAGAGGGAACCGGGCGGTACTACCGCGGAGGAAGGGCGGTACTGCCGCTAAGGAGCGGTACTGCCGCACTACTGCCGCAGCGAGGTACCGCACAATCCGACACAGAAAAAGACCCCTCGAAACGACGTGGTAGGGACCTGGTAAGCCAACGGTAGTACTGCTGCGGAGTCACCGCCGGTACTACCGCTTCGGAGCGGTACTGCCGCTTGTGACCCCTCAGCGGTACTACCGCTGGATACCACGATACTACCGCTGGGACCCTGACAAAACCACACTCAAGAAAAGAAGAACTGCCATAACTTCTGCATATGAGCTCCGAATTGAGCAAACTCAAGCTTGTTGGAAACAAGATGACGAGTAGCATCAAAACAGCGACTGGTTATAGTAAGAAGAGGCAGGGGAGGTATGCATAACAAAAAGAGGAGTGAAACCTCCAACCGAGAAGAATCGACAAAACCTCCAACATCGAAAACATCATAGAAGAGGCATGCGAACTCCGTTTTCGATGAACTCAAGCTTGTCATCAAGATGACCATAAGCTCTAAGATTCACAAAGAGAACCAAACAAGAACCAAGAAATATGATGCAAGGATGCAATGGTTTGAGCTCTCTATGAACGATACGATCAAGCTACTCATCGAGAGCCCCCCTTGATAGTACGACAATCGATCCTATAACCCGGTCTCCCAACTACCATCATGAGACCGGTAAAATAGAAAACCTACCAAGGGCAAACCTTTGCCTTGCACATGGTCCATTTGAGCTAAATGATGACGATCTTGACTCCCTCAAGTTGGACCACCTTTCTTGATTGGGTTGACTCGATGAAGACTAGTTGATTGCTCCCCCATACTCCACTATGGGTGAGCCACTCTTCCGCACATCTTCACAAGTCCATTGTCACCACAAAGGACGGCAAGCTTCAAGCATTTGATCTCTTCGTGATGCTCCACTTGAACTTGCACACCGCAACCTTTCTTGATTGTGTTGACTCGATGAAGACTAGTTGATTGCTCCCCCATACTCCACTATGGGTGAGCCACTCTTCCGCACATCTTCACAAGTCCATTGTCACCACAAAGGATGGCAAGCTTCAAGCATTTGATCTCTTCGTGATGCTCCACTTGAACTTGCACACCGCAACCTAACCTCACAAAGAACCCTCACGAAGACCATGGGTCAGTACACAAAGCGTAATTGGCAATGCTTACCATACCATGGGATCACTTGATCCCTCTCGGTACATCTTCTACGCTTTGTGGGTTGATCAACTTGATTCACTCTTTGACTTAGTCTTGATCAACCTCTCACAAGACCAATCTTTAGGTAATTCCTTGAATAGCACCTTGGTCGACACAAACTCTCCTTGAACCCAACACATGTACTCCAAGAAAAGTCTATGGACAAAACCTTCAAATATAACTCAAGGCAACTATTAGTCCATAGAGATTGTCATCAATTACCAAAACCAAACATGGGGGCACCACATGTTCTTTCACCGCTGAGGCGCCTCTGGAGGTCGTGGAAGACTACCGAACGCGCCTTCAGCCACCTCCTCCTGAAGCAGTGCAAGCGCGCAGGCGGTATCCAGGTCCGGTGGCCTCTGAACGAGCACCACTGCCTGAATATCCTTCCTCAGCCCCTCGACAAAGCGAGTCAAGAAGTAGAAAGGATGAATCGTGTCAGAATATGATGATAAATGGTTTATGATCAATTCGAATTGCTCTATGTAATGTGCTACAGAAGAAGTTTGGCGGACAGTATAGAACTGCCTGATCAACGTCTGATGCCGATCGCGACCAAACCGGGTATAGAGTAAGGCAGTAAAAGCATCCAATCAAAATCTGCAAGTCTTTTTTGTATGGATTGAAGCCAGATGGCGGCCGACCCCAAGAAATTCAGGGCCGCCATGGGTACCCAAGGTAAGATGCCAAACATACTACTCGCACATAGTTTTCCACAAATTCGGGTTGTCGCCCGAGAACTGCGGAAATGCAATGGATGGGTGGGATTGACCCAGTCCAGACAGGAGTTGACTAGCATGAGCAAACGGCGAGAGCACGGGCGGAGACGCTGATAGAGAGGAGGACGGACCTGTTGCCGGGGGTGGCGGCGGTGTCTGTAAGAACACCGCGGCGTTCCCCCGTGGCAAATTGAAGACGCCGTGGCCACTGGGGCCTGGGATGTCGCTGCCCGCGCCGCCACCAGCCCCCGTGAGAACGCTGGTCGTCGCAGAAGGGCCTGACTTCGAAAGCGTCACGTGAGGGTCCTCGTCCCTCATAGAGGACGGCGGTTGCGCCATCTGGAGCGCCGCCACCGCGTCGCCGAGATCAGCGACCCGCTTCTCCAGATCCGGACGCCAATTGACCAAGTCATCGATCTTGGCCGTGGAAGCCTGGATCTCCGCGATTGCCTTGTTCTGGGCCTTGAGGGTGTTGTCGAGCCGCTCGAGGAAGGCCTCGATTGCAGGATCCATGGCGACAAGGTGTGTGCGAGCTTGGCGTAGACCTCGAGTCTCGATGAGCTGCGCCAGGATGCAGCGGAGGGGAATTACTGGTCTCTGATACCAGATGTTAAGGTACTGGTAGATACTCTCTCGATTACTAGTAGCAATCACTTGCGGATACAAGTTTGGTGGCGATTACAGGAACGATACAAGAATTTGCTTGCTAGGGTTCGACGCGAGACAGGAAGAGGAAAGGGGAAAAGAGCCGAGCCGCCGTTGCCGTGATCCTCTGGATAACCCTAGGACGCTGCCACTCCTCTCCTCAAGTAGCTTCCAGGACGGACTTCAGTTAACCCACGCTGGGCCGGAGACGCGTGGGTTGGGCTTCCTGGACCGGGCCGCACGTGGAGCCGTGGAGACCTGATCGTTGGTGTTGCCTTGCGGGCCGGCCCTGTCAGGGACGCTGACAAGTTGTGAGGATGGTCGACAAGCCGTCGGTTCGGTGGTCTCATTCCACCCGGTACATCCGACCATACTAGGTGGTGTACTGTCGACATTGTGGGAGCCATGGAACACATGGCAGCAGGCCAGTACTAGCTCCGTGTCGGTACATCCCAGTTTGCAGCCGTTTTCTTCTTCCATCCGAGAAATAGTTTTGCGGTTGGTTCTTTTCGTCCCTTCAATCATCCGGGTGCCGAACAGAGACGCGCCAATCCGACGGGAACGGGCTGTGGATTCTGGAGCGCGGGGCACACAGGGTTTTGGAATTACAGCGGGCGGTGCCCGTGACGTACGTGCATGTGAGGTGGTGTGGCGCCCTCCTTTCCTGTCTCCTTGCGGCTCATGCGGGGGTGGCTGGGAAACGCGCACCCAGATGCTTGTGACTTCGGCTGGAGTGCCCGCCGCCACTGGTGCTTCTGATTTTTTTTGAATCTTGAGAGCCCCGAGCAATTGATGGATCCAAGTTGGCTCTAGTCAACCGATGCAGCAACTAGCAAGATCCGATTATGGAATTATAAGATTAAGATGTGAGTATTTCCAGAAGATGGTCAAAGGATCTCTTTAGACTGGTCATAGGGAGGAGTAACTTAAACTAGTGTCATGCATATATATTATGACAATAGTCTAAGTTACTATCTTCACAGTGCAAAATAACATAGTAGCAGTGTCATAGATGACTTCATTTATCAGCTTATAGCCTCATCTTGCCTTGGGAAACGTTATGTTACAGTAAGGCTGCTGCCAATGCATGGGTGCTTATATGAGGTGCTAAGCACATTAAATAACTTAGAGCATCTTCAGCCGTTGGCCTTCCAGGGGGCGCCTAAAATCGTCGCCTGGGGTGAGCCGGCGCAAAAAATCGGCCTGGGGACGAGTTGGTCCCCAGCCGCCCGCCCCAGGCGCGTTCAAAAAAGGCAAAAATATAGCAAAGTTCGGCGAAGTTCGGTGAAGTTCGACATATATTACATAATAGTCACGGATTTTTATTACATAATATGTCTAAATTAAAAAACTGGCTGAACGCGGAGTAGTCGCCGTTGTCGCCGCCATCGTCGCCGCCGGGCTTCTCCTCCTTGACGCGGTCATCCCTGGTGGACCCCTGACCGGCGTCGCCAACTCGGACTGGTGGCGGCGGCGCGTCGTCGTCGTCGTCGCTATCCTCGATGACGATGACGCCTCCTTCGTCGCGGCCCCCGTGGCGCTGCGCGAATCGCTGCAGGGTGGCGCATGAAGGAAATATGCTCTAGAGGCAATAATAAAGTTATTATTTATTTCCTTATATCATGATAAATGTTTATAATTCATGCTAGAATTGTATTAACCGGAAACATAATACATGTGTCAATACATAGACAAACAGAGTGTCACTAGTATGCCTCTACTTGACTAGCTCGTCGATCAAAGATGGTTATGTTTCCTAACCATAGACATGAGTTGTCATTTGATTAACGGGATCACATCATTAGGAGAATGATGTGATTGACTTGACCCATTTCGTTAGTTTAGCACTTGATCGTTTAGTTTGTTGCTATTGCTTTCTTCATGACTTATACATGTTCCTATGACTATGAGATTATGCAACTCCCGTTTATCGGAGGAACACTTTATGTGTCACCAAACGTCACAACATAACTGGGTGATTATAAAGGTGCTCTACAGGTGTCTCCGAAGGTACTTGTTGGGTTGGCGTATTTCGAGATTAGGTTTTGTCACTCTGATTATCGAAGAGGTATCTCTGGGCCCACTCGCTAATGCACATCACTATAAGCCTTGCAAGCATTGCAACTAATGAGTTAGTTGCGGGATGATGTATTATGGAACGAGTAAAGAGACTTGACGGTAACGATATTGAACTAGGTATTGAGATACCGACGATCGAATCTCGGGCAAGTAACATACCGATGACAAAGGGAACAACGTATGTTGTTGTGCGGTTTGACCGATAAAGATCTTCGTAGAATATGTAGGAGCCAATATGAGCATACAGGTTCCGCTATTGGTTATTGACCGGAGACGTGTCTCGGTCATGTCTACATAGTTCTCGAACCCGTAGGGTCCGCACGCTTAAAGTTCGATGACGGTTATATTATGAGTTTATGTGTTTTGATGTACCGAAGGTAGTTCGGAGCCCCGGATAAGATCGGGGACATGACGAGGAGTCTCGAAATGGTAGAGACGTAAAGATCGATATATTGGACGACTATATTCGGACACCGGAAAGGTTCCGAGTGATTCGGGTATTTATCGGAGTACCGGGGAGTTACGGGAATTCACCGGGGAGTGTATGGGCCTTATTGGGCTTTAGGGGAAAGAGAGAGAGGCAGGCCGCCCCCCCCCCCCAAGGCCTAGTCCGAATTGGACTAGGGGGAAGGGCTGCGCCCATTTCTTCCTTCTCTTCTCTTTTCCCTTTCCTTCTCTCCTACTCCTACTACTTGGAAGGGCTCCTAGTTCTACTAGGAAAGGAGGAATCCTACTCCCGGTGGGAGTAGGACTCCCCTAGGGCGCACCATAGAGAGGGCCGGCCCCACCCCTCCTCCACTCCTTTATATACGTGACCAGGGGGCACCCCATAGAGACAACAATTGATCTCTTGATCTCTTAGCCGTGTGCGGTGCCCCCTTCCACCATAATCCACCTCGATCATATCATAGCGGTGCTTAGGCGAAGCCCTGCGTCGGTAGAACATCGTCATCGTCACCACGCCGTCATGCTGACGAAACTCTCCCTCAACACTTGGCTGGATTGGAGTTCGAGGAACGTCATAGAGTTGAACGTGTGCAGAACTCGGAGGTGCCGTGCGTTCAGTACTTGATCGGTCGGATCGTGAAGACGTACGACTACATTAACCGTGTTGTGCTAACGCTTCCGCTTTCGGTCTACGAGGGTACGTGGACACACTCTCCCCTCTCGTTGCTATGCATCACCATGATCTTGCGTGTGCGTAGGAATTTTTTGAAATTACTACGTTCCACAACAGTGGCATCCGAGCCTGGTTTTATGCCTTGATGTAATATGCACGAGTAGAACACAAGTGAGTTGTGGGCGATATAAGTCATACTGCTTACCAGCATGTCACACTTTGGTTCGGCGGTATTGTTGGATGAAGCGGCCCAGACCGACATTACGCTTACGCGAGACTGGTTTTACCGCCGTGCTATGCACACAGGTGACTAGCGGGTGTCAGTTTCTTCAACTTTAGTTGAACCGAGTGTGGCTACGCCCGGTCCTTGAGAAGGTTAAAACAACACTAACTTGACAAACTATCGTTGTGGTTTTGATGCTTAGGTAAGAACGGTTCTTGCTCAGCCCGTAGCAGCCACGTAAAACTTGCAACAACAAAGTAGAGGACGTCTAACTTGTTTTTGCAGGGCATGTTGTGATGTGATATGGTCAAGACGTGATGAGATATAAAGTTGTTGTATAAGATGATCATGTTTTGTTGAAGTTATCGGCAACTGGCAGAAGCCTTATGGTTGTCTCTTTATTGCATAAGATGCAAGCGCCAAATAATTGCTTTACTTTATCGCTATGCGATAGCAATAGTTGCAAGAACAATAGTTGGCGAGACGACCATGTGATGACATATTGATATAGATCAAGATGATGGAGATCATGGTGTCATGCCGGTGATGATGGAAATCATGACGATGCTTTGGAGATGGAGATCAAAGGCACAAGATGATGATGGCCATATCATGTCACATATTTTGATTGCATGTGATGTTTATCTTTTATGCATCTTATTTTGCTTAGTTCGACGGTAGCTTTATAAGATGATCTCTCACTAATTATCAAGGTACAAGTGTTCTCCCTGAGTATGGACCATTGCGAAAGTTCTTCGTGCTGAGACACCACGTGTTGATCGGGTGTGATAGGCTCTACGTTCAAATACAACGGGTGCAAAACAGTTGCACACGCGAAATACTCAGGTTAAACTTGACGAGCCTAGCATATAACAGATATGGTCTCGGAACACCGAGACCGAAAGGTCGAGCGTGAATCATATAGTAGATATGATCAACATAGTGATGTTCACCATTGAAACTACTCCGTCTCACGTGATGATCGGACATGGTTTAGTTGATATGGATCACGTGATCACTTAGAGGATTAGAGGGATGTCTATCTAAGTGGGAGTTCTTAAGTAATATGATTAATTGAACTTAAATTTATCATGAACTTAGTCCTGGTAGTATTAGCATATCTATGTTGTAGATCAATAGCTCGCGTTTAGCTCCCCTATTTTATTTTTGATATGTTCCTAGAGAAAACTAAGTTGAAAGATGTTAGTAGCAATGATGCGGATTGGATCCGTGATCTGAGGTTTATCCTCATTGTTGCACAGAAGAATTATGTTCTTGATGCACCGCTAGGTGACAAACCTATTGTAGGAGCAGATGCAGATGTTATGAACGTTTGGCTAGCTCAATATGATGACTACTTGATAGTTTAGTGCACCATACTTAAACGGCTTAGAATCGGGACTTCAAAGACATTTTGAACGTCATGGACCATATGAGATGTTCCAGGAGTTGAAGTTAATATTTCAAGCAAATACCCGAGTTGAGAGATATGAAGTCTCCAACAAGTTCTATAGCTAAAAGATGGAGGAGAATAGCTCAAGCAGTGAGCATGTGCTCAGATTGTCTGGGTACTACAATCGCTTGAATCAAGTGGGAGTTAATCTTCCAGATAAAATAGTGATTCATAGAATTCTCTAGTCAGCATCACCAAGTTAGTAGAACTTTGTGATGAACTATAATATGTAAGGGATAACGGAAACGATTCCCAAGCTCTTCGTGATGCTGAAATCGATGAAGGTAGAAATCAAGAAAAGCATCAAGTGTTGATGGTAAACAAAACCACTAATTTCAAGTAAAGGGACAAAGGGAAGAAAGGAGAACTTCAAGAAGAACGGCAAGCAACTTGCTGCTCAAGTGAAAAAACCCAAGTCTGGACTTAGTCTGAAACTGAGTGCTTCTACTGCAAAGGGACTGGTCACTGGAAGCGGAACTACCCCAAGTAATTGGAGGATAAGAAGGATGGCAAAGTGAACATAGGTATATTTGATATACATGTTATTGATGTGTACTTTACTAGTGTTTATAGCAACCCCCCAGTATTTGATACTAGTTCAGTTGCTAAGAATAGTAACTCGAAACAGGAGTTGCATAATGAACAGAGACTGGTTAAAGGTGAAGTGATGATGTGTATTGGAAATGGTTCCAAGATTGATATGATCATCATCGCACACTCCCTATACTTTCGGAATTAGTGTTAAACCTAAAATAAATGTTATTTAGTGTTTGCGTTGAGCATGAATATGATTGGATCATGTTTATTGCAATACGGTTATTCATGTAAGTTAGAGAATAATTGCTGTTTTGTTTACATGAATAAAACCTTCTATGGTCATACACCCAATGAAAATGGTTTGTTGGATCTCGATCGTGTTGATACACATTTTCATAATATTGAAGCCAAAAGATGCAAAGTTAATAATGATAGTGCAACTTATTTATGGCACTGCCGTTTAGGTTATATTGGTGTAAAGCGCATAAAGAAAATCCATGCTGATGGGCTTTTGGAATCACTTGATTATGAATCAATTGATGCTTGCGAACCATGCCTCATGGGCAAGATGACTAAGACTCCGTTCTCCGGAACAATGGAGCGAGCAACAAATTTTTTGGAAATCATACATACTGATGTATGTGGTCCGATGAATATTGAGGCTCGCGGCAGGTATCCTTATTTTCTGATCTTCATAGATGATTTGAGCAGATATGAGTATATCTACTTGATGAAACACAAGTCTGAAACATTTGAAAAGTTCAAAGAATTTCAGAGTGAAGTGGAGAATCATCGTAACAAAAAATAAAAGTTTCTACGATATGATCGCAGAAGTAAAATATTTGAGTTACGAGTTTGGCCTTCAGTTAAAACAATGTGAAATAGTTTCACTACTCATGCCACCTGAAACAGCACAGTGTAATGGTGTGTCCGAACGCCGTAACCGTACTTTATTAGATATGGTGCGATCTATGATGTCTCTTACCAATTTACCACTATCGTTTTGGGGTTATGCATTAGAGACAGCTACATTCATGTTAAATAGGGCACCATCTAAATACGTTGAGACGACACCGTATGAACTATGGTTTGGCAAGAAACCTAAGCTGTCGTTTCTTAAAGTTTGAGGTTGCAATGCTTATGTGAAAAAGTTTCAACCTGATAAGCTCAAACCCAAATCGGAGAAGTGCGTCTTCATAGGATACCCAAAAGAAAATATTGGGTACACCTTCTATCACAGATCCGAAGGCAAGTTATTCATTGCTGAGAATGGATCCTTTCTAGAGAAGGAGTTTCTCTCGAAAGAAGTGAGTGGGAGGAAAGTAGAACTTGATGAGGTAACTGTACCTGCTCCCTTATTGGAAAGTAGTTCATCACAGAAATATGTTCCTGTGACTACTACACCAATTAGTGAGGAAGCTAATGATGATGATCATGTAACTTCAGATCAAGTTACTACCGAACCTTGTAGGTAAACCAGAGTAAGATCCGCACCAGAGTAGTACGGTAATCCTGTTCTGGAGGTCATGTTACTTGACCATGACAAACCTACGAACTATGAGGAAGCAATGATGAGCCTAGATTCCGCGAAATGGCTTGTGGCCATGAAATCCGAGATGAGATCCATGTATAAGAACAAAGTATGGACTTCGATTGACTTGCCCAAAGATCGGCGAGCCATTGAGATTAAATGGATCTTCAAGAGGAAGACGGACGCTGATAGTAGTGTTACTATCTACAAAGCAATAATTGTCGCAAAAGGTTTTCAACAAGTTCAAGGTGTTGACTATGATGAGAGTTTCTCACTCGTATCTATGCTTAAGTCTGTCTGAATCATGTTAGCAATTGCCACATTTTATGAAATCTGGCAAATGGATAAACAAAACTACATTTCTTAATGGATTTATTAAAGAAGAGTTGTATATGATGCAACAAGAAAGTTTTGTCAATCCTAAAGGTGCTAACAAAATATGCAAGCTCCAGCGATCCATCTATGGACTGGTGCAAGCATCTCGAAGTTGGAATATACGCTTTGATAAGTTGATCAAAGCATATAGTTTTATACAGACTTGCGGTGAAGCCTGTATTTACAAGAAAATGAGTGGGAGCACTACAACATTTCTGGTAAGTATATGTGAATGACATATTGTTGATCGGAGATAATGTAGAATTATTCTGCAAAGCATAAAGGAGTGTTTGAAAGGAGTTTTTCAAAGAAAGACCTCAGTGAAGCTGCTTACATATTGAGCATCAAGATCTATAGAGATAGATCAAGACACTTGATAAGTTTTTCAATGAGTACATACCTTGATAAGATTTTGAAGTAGTTCAAAATGGAACAGTCAAAGAAAGAGTTCTTGCCTGTGTTACAAGGTGTGAAACTGAGTAAGACTCAAAGCCCGACCACGACAGAAGATAGAAAGAGAATTGAAGTCATTCTCTATGCCTTGGCCATAGGTTCTATAAAATATGTCATGTTGTGTACCAGATCTATTGTATACCCTACACTGTTTTTGGCAAGGGGTACAATAGTGATCTAGGAGTAGATCACTGGACAACGGTCAAAATTATCCTTAGTGGAATAAGGATATGTTTCTCGATTATGGAGGTGACAAAAAGGTTCGTCGTAAAGGGTTACGTCGATGCAAACTTTGACACTGATCCAGATGACTCTAAATCTCAATCTGGATACATGTTGAAAGTGGGAGCAATTAGCTAGAGTAGCTCCGTGCAGAGCATTGTTGACATAGAAATTTGCAAAATACTTACGGATCTGAATGTGGCAGACCCGTTGACTAAACTTCTCTCACAAGCAAAACATGATCACACCTTAGTACTCTTTGGGTGTTAATCAGATAGCGATGTGAACTAGATTATTGACTCTAGTAAACCCTTTCGGTGTTGGTCACATGTCGATGTGAACTATGGGTGTTAATCACATGGTGATGTGAACTATTGGTATTAAATCACATGGCGATGTGAATTAGATTATTGACTCTAGTGCAAGTGGGAGACTGAAGGAAATATGCCCTAGAGGCAATAATAAAGTTATTATTTATTTCCTTATATCATGATAAATGTTTATAATTCATGCTAGAATTGTATTAACCGGAAACATAATACATGTGTCAATACATAGACAAACAGAGTGTCACTAGTATGCCTCTACTTGACTAGCTCGTTGATCAAAGATAGTTATGTTTCCTAACCATAGACATGAGTTGTCATTTGATTAACGGGATCACATCATTAGGAGAATGATGTGATTGACTTGACCCATTTCATTAGCTTAGCATTTGATCATTTAGTTTGTTGCTATTGCTTTCTTCATGACTTATACATGTTCCTATGACTATGAGATTATGCAACTTCCGTTTACCGGAGGAACACTTTGTGTGCCACCAAACGTCACAACGTAACTGGGTGATTATAAAGGTGCTCTACAGGTGTCTCCGAAGGTACTTCTTGGGTTGGCGTATTTCGAGATTAGGGTTTGTCACTCCGATTGTCGGAGAGGTATCTCTGGGCCCACTCGGTAATGCACATCACTATAAGCCTTGCAAGCATTGCAACTAATGAGTTAATTGCGGGATGATGTATTATGGAACGAGTAAAGAGAATTGCCAGTAACGAGATTAAACCAGGTATTGAGATACCGACGATTGAATCTCGGGCAAGTAACATACTGATGACAAAGGGAACAACGTATGTTGTTATGCGGTTTGACCGATAAAGATCTTCGTACAATATGTAGGAGCCAATATGAGCATTCAAGTTCCGCTATTGGTTATTGACCGAAGACGTGTCTCGGTTATGTCTACATAGTTCTCGAACCCGTAGGGTCCGCACGCTTAAAGTTCAATGACGGTTATATTATGAGTTTATGTGTTTTGATGTACCGAAGGTAGTTTGGAGTCCCGGATGAGATCGGGGACATGACGAGGAGTCTGGAAATGGTCGAGACGTAAAGATCGATATATTGGACGACTATATTCGGACACTGGAAAGATTCCGAGTTATTCGGGTATTTATCGGAGTACCGGGGAGTTACAGGAATTCGCCGGTGAGTGTATGGGCCTTATTGGGCTTTAGGGGAAAGAGAGAGAGGCAGGCTGCGCGCCCCCAAGGCCTAGTCCGAATTGGACTAGGGGGAAGGGCTGCGCCCCCTCCTTCCTTCTCTTCTCTTTTCCCTTTCCTTCTCTCCTACTCCTACTACTTGGAAGGGCTACTAGTTCTACTAGGAAAGGGGGAATCCTACTCCTGGTGGGAGTAGGACTCCCCTAGGGTGCACCATAGAGAGGGCCGGCCCCTTCCCTCCTCCACTCCTTTATATACGTGACCAGGGGCACCCCATAGAGACAACAATTGATCTCTTGATCTCTTAGTCGTGTGCGGTGCCCCCCTCCACCATAATCCACCTCAATCATATCGTAGCGGTGCTTAGGCGAAGCCCTGCATCGGTAGAACATCATCATCGTCACCACGCCGTCGTGCTGACGAAACTCTCCCTCAACACTCGGCTGGATCGGAGTTCGAGGGACGTCATCGAGCTGAACGTGTGCAGAACTCGGAGGTGTCGTGCGTTCGGTACTTGATCGGTCGGATCGTGAAGACGTACGACTACATCAACCGCGTTGTGCTAACGCTTCCGCTTTCAGTCTACGAGGGTACGTGGACACACTCTCCCCTCTCGTTGTTATGCATCACCATGATCTTGCGTGTGCGTAGGTAAATTTTGAAATTACTACGTTCCCTAACAGCGCACTGGCGCTCCCTCGCCATCTTCTAGGAGTCCGCGCGCGCCCATTCCAGGGCCGCGTCATCGTCGAGCTCGACGTCGCCGCCGTGCTCCGTCTTCACCGCGGGGAGGAGGCTCGGCTCCGTCTTCACCGCCGCGAGCCTCGGCTCCATCTTGGGCTTGACGAAGCGCGGAGGAGGAGCCGACGAGGAGGCGCGCCGGCCGCCCTCATTGATGACGATGCCGACACTGCGAGTGCGCCGGCCGAGCGGCGTCTCCGCCGCGGGCTCGGCCTTGACGCCGAGCAGCACCAGAGAGCCGGAGGAGTGCGAAGAAGAGTGTGATGAGGAGGAAGAAGAGGAGGCGCCGAACCTCCTGGGCAACCATTACCCGTCGCGTCGGCGGTGAGCCGTGGCCGTGGCGGCCGCCCTCGCCGGGGGGTACGCCAACGGCGGGTGGTTGCCACCCCCGAGGTGCGTCAGCACGCCCTCGAGTGTGCGGCCGGGGACGCCCCACCATAGACGGCGCCCCTTGCTGTTCTTCATGCTGCCGACCACCGGTGCACCGTTGGTGGACGCCAGCCGCTGCTGCTGACGACGTTGGAAGTACGCCGCCCAAGCCGCGTGGTTGTCGGCAGCGTACTGGGGGAGGGAGAGCTGGGCGTCGATAAGGGAGGCACGCACGACCTCGACCTCGTCGGCGAAATACGAGGGTTTAGCCACGGCGTCTGGCAACGGGGGAATGGGCACTCCCCCATTGCTGAGCTTCCAGCCCGTCGGCCCGGCGCGCATGTTCGGCGGCGCCGGGATGTTCGCCTGGAACAAGAGCCAAGACTCTTGTTCGCGGAGCGAGCGAAGGCCGAAGCCGTTGGCCGCCGCCTCATCTCCGGGGAAACGCTCGGCCATCGAGAGAGGGAGGGAGAGCGAGGGCTCGACGGCGGCGCTCGGGAGAGGGGGGCTCGGCAGCGACTCTCGGGAGAGGCAGAGCTCGGCGGCTAGGGCTAGGGCTGGTGTGGCCAGAGGCGAGGGAGGCCGCCGGCTTTATATTGCCGCGGCGCGCCCGTGTGTACGCGTGCGAGGGAGGGGAGGCGTCGGCGCGCCGTCCCGTGACACGCCGCCCGTGAGGAATCAATGGTAAGGCTGACCGGCGGCAGCCTTGCCATTGATTCCCGCGGGAAACCGAGGCGTGGGGGGAAGACGACGCAAGGTGTCGCTGACGCGGCGGGCCCGTGGCTCTTTCACGCCAAAACTGCTCGCCCCGGCGTCCCCGAGCCCCCCCCAGCGCGCCGGGTTCGGCCTGGGTCCACCGGCGCTAATTTTGGCCCAGGCCGACGAAAATCGGGCTCCTGGGGCGCGACTGGGCCGATTTTTCTGCGCCGGCGCGAAAAAATCGCCTGGGGAGGCCTTTCTGAGGGCGCGACTGGAGATGCTCTTAGCAACTATACTCCCCAATGCATAGGTGCTTAGCTTATGGTTGCTAGGCTTGCTTCATTTAATGATTTAGCAATTAAAGCTCTTGATGTATTGGTGGGCTTCCTTTCTTTAAATGTTTTGCCTAGGTTCACACGCTTAGCATTGTTTCTTTCTGGGTCACCACACTCATCTATCTCTTCTTAAATAACTTGTCACATCAGATTTTTTGCCTACATGGAAGGCTTAGCACCTGTACAAGGTGGAATATTGGGAGGGGCCTAACATACCATGTTACCACCTCTCATTAACTACTTGCCACATAAGCAAAATTTTCTTGAAGTACGCTATGTTATTAGCTAAGTTACTCCCATTATGACTAGCCTTAGGCCTCATTCGGTTTGAAGGATTTTTATAGGAAAAACATGGGAACAAGGATTTCAGATAAAAATTTCCTATATATGCATTCGGTTTGTAGGAAATGCGTACATGAATTTCGTAGGAATACTATTCATTTCCTATGCTTTTGGAGGAAACTACACATCCACTCAAAACTCATTTTACGCGTAGGAACGAGGCAAGTCAATTCCTTAGAGTGATAAGTGACATTCTATCAAATTCCTATACTACTCCAAATTCCTACGTTTAGATTTTCTCCAAACCGAATGAGCCCTATGTATGTTGTGCTTTGGAAGCAAGAGCAGCTCCAACCGTTTCCTTAAAAAACTCGGTGGTTTTGCCGGATGACCATAACTTAGAGGAAGTTGTCCGAAAGCAGCTTTTGTCATTTTTTTGGCAATTTTCTTTCCCTATTTTGTTCTTTCATTTTTTTCATTAAACTTTTGTAGCTAATGGCCGAGGGCCTGCAAGTCAATGGTGGAGCGACGACGTGAGGTTAGTGGACAGGCGGCAACAGCGACACGTGGCTAGCAGCGCGGTCGTAGTTGTGAGGCAGCGTGAGGCTAGTGCATCGCGAGGTTGGCGAGGTCATGGGGCAACAACGCGATTGCTCGGTCCGGCGGGGCGGCGATGGCTCATAAAGTTTCAGTTTTCAGGCGGTTTCTAGCCCTCTAGAACTTTATGGGAAGATGATCTTCCTGTAAACCTGACGGAGCATTGGTTTACATGACCCTCTAAAGTTACAGGTTTACGAGATCTGTTGGAGGGTGTTTTTTCTTCAACTTCCCGTAAATGCCAATTTTTTTTACATACATGGGAGCTGTTTGAAACGCTCTAAGGTCGAGTGAATGTGCCCAATTGTCAGCTCATTGTACTTCTCAAGGAAAGAGAGCATCAAATGTGGCAGGGTCGTTGTTGTATTTTTCGTTCTTTCTTATTCTCCGCGGTAAAGGTTCGACAACACCAAGGGCCTCTTTGATTCGCCTCTTTGAATCGCGGGATTCTAAAGCCGCGGGAATAGAGAAAACATAAGATTGGATTGTGTTGCTCATCTCAATCCAACATGATTTTGGGTTGTTTGATTGTACTAGTAAACGTGTACATGCAACGCACGTATAACTATACAAAAAATTCCTTATTCATCTGAGTTAATTAGCAGCCAATAATTTAATAATGCACTAATACTTTCATGGTATGTGATCAGTACTGTTAAACTTGGCCATACCATGAAGCTCTTTTTATATCTTATTATGTCTCAATCTTCAATTTTGCATAGGTACAAGAAATAAGGAGTTAGACTGTGACATTAGAACAATGGTCAGATATATAGCAGCTAAAAATATCAGCATGAAATGTCATGCAGCAACCAGCAACAAATATAAGTGTGCACGGAAATGAAACATTATCATTGGAATGACAAGATAGAAATGAAAACATCATCATCACTTGAACTGAAAAATTATAATAAGCATGACTTTATTGCAGTAGTAACATAGAGTAAAGAGAGAACCAAGTTTGCATTCTGATACAATGGATGAGATGGTCTAGACTATGTTATCAGTCCAAAGCAAACTCGAAATTTTTGGCAAAAAAATTTAATAGCTAAGCATTCTCTATCATATGCCGAGAATTAGAATAGCATTTAAATTAGCACAAGAGTGTAAGAAAGAGCATGTCTGTAGATATTGATATCAAATCAAGCAAAGGGTTCGCTAGGAAATACATTTTACTGTATAGAATATTATACATATACATGCTTATTTTTGCGAGAAAAATACATAATACATGCTGGACAGGTAAGCACGAGAACAAAAAAAGGCATCTTATATAGCCACTTGAGCATTGCTGGACAGATAAGCACAGGAGTATACAGATTGAAGAAAGTAGCATGCAGATTTGGCTGCTTATGTAGATTGATCAGCACACTGTAAAATACTAGCTAAGTGTCCGTGCGTTGCCACGGACTAACAAATATATATATACAAAGAGAAAATTCATGTGACATGAGAGTCAAAGGCCATTTTTATGGGATGATATCTCATGGTCATGATCTAGTAGGTACATACATCTCGTCATTGTCTTTCTTCCACACTCCATGTCTGAGCTACCACACGACACTCGACTTCCTTCTCCCACCATGCATGCTTTTATCTCCTATTTCTCCTACCTCTACCTTGCACGACAGTACCAAATTTCTTGTCCAACTATCATAATCTTCTCCGGTAGGGCACCCCCTTAGATTATTACTGACTTGTACATGTTGCAAATAAGATCAACGAAAATGGATACTAAATTTCTGATGAGAAATGAGAATTCAGGGCAATATCTTCCCAAGAAAATAATAATTCCAAGACAATCTTTTTATACCTTCTGTCAATATTGGGACACACATTCCACGCAATAAGCATGCAATGATGTTGATACTTGATTAATTGTCAATATATGTCTATAGTAAAGATAACTTTACTCAAAACATGTTTTTCTAAGAAGGAAGGATAATTCATATTAGAAAAAAAATAAAGGTTTGGGTTCATCCCACCAATGTTTCTCTTGCGCAACTCATCTCCGCACCTGCTCACGAGATTGGCGTGTCTCGAGCACACCACTCCCACATACCCTCACAAGAGCGGCACAACCAATCTCTGAGTGCCACTGACACACATGCATGGAGCGCTCACTCCAAGCCTGACTATACACATTCCCACAGTAGCCGAATTCAAAGAGAATCAACGGGGCATCATCCACTGCTTTCTCAGGGTCCTATTCATCATGAAATCATAGACCAAGATATTCCTCCCATCCATTTTTTAGGGAAAGGATTTTTCTCGATGTTCCTCTCATCTTCATGGTAGTAATAACCTAAAAACGCCACCAGTCAACTCCGAAGAACATGCAACATTGTGAGAGTAAAGTCATGGTCAGTCAACTCCGTCAAGAATTTCAAATTATGTGCTATCCAATACGTACTTGTTGTCGATGGAATGACCACATGGATAGCTCCTACAATCTTCATGCAGGTTGCACAAAATTACGCCATAGGAGGTTTCAAACCTTCAATGGGCCACCCTTGGCCATCCAGCTGGTGGTTTTCCATCCTTCCTTACGCCTGACGTCTTGTGGAACCAGGCGCATCCCAGATCCACCGCCTTCCATTCAGGTCGCCACACAGAGGGGAAAAATAGAGTAGGCGGTGGCGCGGAGGAGGAGGCGTTGGTTTTCTATGTCACTGGTGTTTGTGTAGTTGTGCGTTGGAACTTCACAACGTGGGGAGGACGAGGAAATGGGAGAGCAGATTGTCGATGGTGGCATGGGAAAAAGAACGCGGTCTGGGGAGGGGGTCGGTGGCTAGAACTTTGGAAAGGAAGGAAACCTGATTGTGTTTCCCTTTATTTTGTATATGGAAGTTATCGTATGGTTCATGTATGGCAACAAGTCCTATAAAAGAGAACCAAGGATTGATTGATGATTGTGTTTTATTTCATATGGAAACCGATCTGTCGGGGCTATATGTAAGTGCATTGTGACTAAGAAAGGATCAATAGATTGAAGTAGATTAGAAAAAAAACCAGCAGGAGGGTGGAGTTATTAATTAAGAAAAAAGTCAGTAGTGGGAGGTGGGATGAAATAAAACCGGACGAAAAAAAGTCAGTAGTGGGAGGTGGTAGTCTTCGCCGGCCAATTTTCGTCCCACCTCCACTGGTGTTTTTTCGTCCTAAAAAAATCTATAAAATTTCGTAGGTTAACCAGGGACAACTCCCACCTCTCAGGTTTTTTTTCCGTCTCACCTTCCATGATATTTTTTTGTACCTCGCCCCACCTCACACTGAGCCGCCAAGAACCGCAAAAACCGCCTACCTTAGCCAAATCAACAAATCTCTCTCATTAATGCAATTTTCTTTAGGAAACAAATAATAGATTCTTGCCTACCTTAGCCAAATCAACAGATCTCTTTCATTAATGCAATTTTCTTTAGCAAACAAATAATAGATTCTTTCCTACCTTAGCCAAATCAACGGATCTCTCCCATTAATGCAATTTGCTTTAGGAAACAAATAATAGATTCGTTCCTACCTTAGCCAAATCAACGAATCTCTCTCATTAATGCAATTTTCTTTAGGAAATAAATAATAGATTCTTTCCTACCTTAGCCAAATCAACGGATCTCTTTCTTTAATGCAATTTGCTTTAGCAAACAAATAATAGATTCTTTCCTACCTTAGCCAAGTCAACGGATCTCTCCCATTAATAC
>NC_041382.1:646907858-646963646 GCF_002162155.2 Triticum dicoccoides
TAATAGATTCTTTCCTACCTTAGCCAAGTCAATGGATCTCTTCCATTATTGCAATTTGCTTTAGGAAACAAATAATAGATTCTTACCTACCTTAACCAAATCAACGGATCTCTCTCATTAATGCAATTTTTTTTAGAAAACAAATAATAGATTCTTTCCTACCTTAGCCAAATCAACGGATCTCTTCCATTAATGCAATTTGCTTTAGCAAACAAATAATAGATTCTTTCCTACCTTAGCCAAATCAACGGATCTCTCCCATTAATGCAATTTGCTTTAGGAAACAAATGATATATTCTTCCCTACCTTAGCCAAATCAACGGATCTCTCTCATTAATGCAATTTTTCTTTAGGAAACAAAGAATAGATTCTTTCCTACCTTAGCCAAATCAACGGATCTCTTCCATTAATGCAATTTGCTTTAGCAAATAAATAATAGATTCTTTCCTACCTTAGCCAAATCAACGGATCTCTCCCCGGTTCGCTGGGCGCGTTTCGGTGGGTGGGCGTGGGGGTGGGGGTCATTTGATGGAAAAACCGGTTGAAAATAAACCGGTTGAAAATAAACCGGTTGAAAGTGGGGGGGACTATTCAACCAATTCGTCAATTAGGAGTAGAGATTAGCCAAATCAACGGATCTCTTCCATTAATGCAATTTGCTTTAGCAAACAAATAATAGATTCTTTCCTACCTTAGCCAAATCAACGGATCTCTCCCATTAATGCAATTTGCTTTAGGAAACAAATAATAGATTCTTTCCTACCTTAGCCAAATCAACGGATCTCTCTCATTAATGCAATTTTCTTTAGGAAATAAATAATAGATTCTTTCCTACCTTAGCCAAATCAACGGATCTCTTTCTTTAATGCAATTTGCTTTAGCAAACAAATAATAGATTCTTTCCTACCTTAGCCAAGTCAACGGATCTCTCCCATTAATGCAATTTGCTTTAGGAAACAAATAATAGATTCTTACCTACCTTAGCCAAATCAACGGATCTCTCTCATTAATGCAATTTTTCTTTAGGAAACAAAGAATAGATTCTTTCCTACCTTAGCCAAATCAACGGATCTCTTCCATTAATGCAATTTGCTTTAGCAAACAAATAATAGATTCTTTCCTATCTTAGCCAAATCAACGGATCTCTCCCATTAATGCAATTTGCTTTAGGAAACAAATAATATATTCTTCCCTACCTTAACCAAATCAACGGATCTCTCTCATTAATGCAATTTTTCTTTAGGAAACAAAGAATAGATTCTTTCCTACCTTAGCCAAATCAACGGATCTCTTCCATTAATGCAATTTGCTTTAGCAAATAAATAATAGATTCTTTCCTACCTTAGCCAAATCAACGGATCTCTCCCCGGTTCGCTGGGCGCGTTTCGGTGGGTGGGCGTGGGGGTGGGGGTCATTTGATGGAAAAATCGGTTGAAAATAAACCGGTTGAAAATAAACCGGTTGAAAGTAAGGGGGACTATTCAACCAATTCGTCCATTAGGAGTAGAGATGTGTAGTGCATTGTACTCACCTAATCATGGGAAAATCATCAGACATTCGTGCATGCCATCCTCGATTGCCCTGCGGTTTTACATCCCGCAAATTCTCATCCACGTGATTTTCAATCCCGGTTGTAGACTTGTTGTAAGGTCCCTAAACTGGGAACGATTGCCTGATCGTGACGGAGAAGCACCCAAATAACTATTTCCATCTGCCTGATGTGTGTACAAAATAAGTGAAATCAGTATAATATGATCATTGGTGAGCAAAAATTACAAGCAATGAAAATCAAATTTGGGTAATGAAGCTGAACTGCTGAATGTGTGCATTCAAATAACCAATCGAAGAGTTTTTAAAACTCTGGTAACAAGCTTGGTTTGGCTGGCTTCAGTTTTATCAACGTGAATCAATTACCATATACGAAAAACAGATAGTAGATGTGAAAAAATAAATTCAAATGCGAAGCAGCAAGTCACTGAAAAAACAATGTGAACAAAACAAAGTAGAGAGGAAAGACCTCCGGTCCGATGGCTGCGTGTCCCCTGGCTGTGCGAGATGAGGGGGAGGTGTGAACTGGCGTCCCCGACGACGGCAAGGCGGTTTAGGCAGCGTCTCCTCGACGGCCGGCCAGGTGGTGTAGAGGCAGCGTCCCCAACGGCCGACAAGGTGGCATCTCCCCGGCGGTCCACCGGGCGGTGTAGGAGGCGGCGTCCCCGGCGGACGGCCTGCCAGGCGGTGTAGGAGGCGGCGTCCCCGGTGGACGGCCGGCCAGGCGGTGTAGGAGACGGCGTCCCTGGCGGACGGCCGGCCAGGCGGTGTAGGAGGCGGCTTCTGGTCGACGGTGTCGCCGGCGGCCGAGGCCAGGCGAGGTGATGGGTGGGCGGCACGGAGATGTGAGGGTCGGCAGATCGAGGCGATGGGGGCGGCTTGTGCGGCGGCTGGATGAATGGATCGGGGTCGTGAACGTGCAGCGGTTTCCCCGTTAGTTTCCTTTCGTGCAATAGGAAGGGGATCGGGGAAGGGAAAGGAGTGTTTAGCGCTAAACGTGTTTAGTCACTCATAAGACAATGACAACAGTTGGATTGATGCGAACGGGTGGCTGAGATGTGTTGGATCTGCTTCTCTCGGTCTTTTTATATTGGTATAAATATAGAAAGAACAAAGAATTCCTTTAAAGAAGTTAGACTAGATGCTAGAAATCATGCGCGAAGTAGTAAAAAAAATCCTTTTTTTGTGAAACTAGAAAAAAAAATCTAAGGATTCTAACTATTCAAAATTTCGATCAATTTCTTTGAATTAAAGGAGCCCTTAGTACGTCTTGCGCCGGTGCGTGTAGGGATAGTACGTGTTACCCGAAAAAAAAAGTACTTCCTTCGTCCGAAAATACTTGTCGAAAAAATGCATAAAATTATTGTATCTAGAACTAAAATATATCTAGATACATTCATTTCTCTGACAAGTATTTCTGAACGAAGAAAGTATGTGTTACCGTCAAAACCCGAAACGGCAGGTGCCCAAGAAGAAACGTTGCTTCAGAGCGGAAAGCAAGTGTGTAGCCGAAGCATGATCGATTCGAGTCCGACTATGCGCTGTTGCTTCCTACTCCACTTGTTTTGTGTCTTGCGCAAACCGGGAGGGGTGGGGAACGGCGAGACCGTCGACGAACACAGCGCATGATGGGCTCAACGGTGCCTCACCCGGGCCGGGGCTGGGGCCGCGTCCGCACGCAGCAGCGTCGGAGGCCCACCGTCGTCGTTTCCAGCCCGCACGGGCCTAGCTTTGAGCAGATGCGCCCTAGGCCCGTTTGAAACACTTTTGGGCCCATCATTTTGAGCCCGAATTGTTGTTTTTATTTCTCGGAGCCTACGGGGTTACACACTTTTGAGCCTAAAAATAGTCGCTGCACTTGTAAAATCCCAGTACCTGTCTAAATAAAAGCTTGTAAAAATCCCAGTACTTTTTTTTGTCGACTTTGTTGTCTGAAAAAAGAGGTCTTTTTTGCCGACCATGTAGGCCGAACTCGACAGCATTGACTAGACTGTTGCGTGGGCGTTTTATTATGCGTGCGACATCTTACTGTCCGTGGATGAACGGAGAGCACGCGATCTGGTAGCAGGTACTGTAACCACGAGGGCCACATCAGCGCTGGCAACCTGCAGTTTGACGTGGACGGGCGCACGGCTTCGAGCCACGAAGCGCAGGCAGGCACAGCCGCTCGTCACGATCGATCGGGACGCTCGCATATTCTTCCTAGCTTTGCGTTGGCGTGCACACGCATCGCTGACTCAGCACACACGACGACGGCCTATCTTTATTTTTCCTTTTCCCTTTTCGTTGCCCCCTTCCGCTGACCTGATTTTCACGCTGCCGGTAATAATGGTACACAATTCTTGTTTGAACACAATAGTGATACACAATTGAAAATAAGATAAATGATGATAAGCATGGGACCTCCATGCGTGAGACGATTGAAGAAACACTAGGTTTCAGTTGATTTCATCACGCCGTTGGACTGAAATCCAGCTGTCGCCTTTCTTCTTTCTCCTCGGGACAATGTATAATGTTGATCTTCTTCCTCCTCTCCACTGCATCGGCTCGGACGAGGTTATCTCCAAGCCCTCGCCGGTAACACCGCGGCCCCATCGCCCTCGGGTTTCGTCCAGTCCTATCGTCCGTGAAATCAAAAAGCCCCCCCTCCCCCTTCACGCGCGCATCGGTTAACACTTATCCTCGCCTCCACTGCAATGTCGTGGACATCTGTGTTGCCCCTGTCTCCGACGAGGCTTGACCTTGTGAGAGACGTCCCGGCTGGCCGCATCGCCCACATCTCTTCTCAGGGCTACAGTACTACTCCACGCGGAGTCGACTGATCTGAATCCTATTTTTTACCTTTCCACACAACTGATAAATAGCAAAAACATGCAAGTTTTTGCAATACTTTGGTCAGTATGCACACCCTCTCTAAATTTAAGCTTCGATTTTCCGAATGCACGTATTTAATAAACTATCGTACCTTCATCGAGTTAGGTCTCGTTTTTTGGTGAGATACATACTTCACCATTTTTTGTGTGGCTATGACCAAAACTTCAGTCTTTGTAGATTGGTGAAAAATTCATGGTTTAAGATATGAGCATTGCCCTTCTTCTAGGTGGATCATTGGACCAGGATGACTAAAAAGTTCTAGCACTTCACACCCAACGAATGCAGTGTGGCACTCTTGTAGTGGGTGAGACTACAAAAGAAAGACCTACATGCTAGAGGGTCCTAG
Source organism: Triticum dicoccoides (assembly GCF_002162155.2). Taxonomy (NCBI): domain Eukaryota; kingdom Viridiplantae; phylum Streptophyta; class Magnoliopsida; order Poales; family Poaceae; genus Triticum; species Triticum dicoccoides. The sequence goes on from NC_041382.1 coordinate 646,912,627, forward strand.
ACCAGACAATGGGACAGAAACAACAGTTGTCCAGAAGGTGAATCATGATATAATTCTAATTAAAAGAGTATATTGCATCAAAGGGAGGGCACTCGATGGTCGATTCTTAGGGCCCTCTCGGTGTGACACAGGTGACTATGCCATGGGGATGCGAGAACATTTCAACGAGAAAGAAGAACAAAACCAATAATGAGGAGAACAGTATAATGAGCATGTCTATGACTCAAGAGGACACTAATACACCTCAGGTTTTGTGAAGTATTGCGAAGCAAAGGGAATATCACATGATAACAAAAGTTTACTCGAATGTCATTCTTGTACTCATAGGGATCGGTATGGACCTCCATGTTTCCGCTATCGGTTATCGAACAAAGGGGTTTTGTTCATGTCTATGTTTACAGAACCTATAGGGTCACAAGCTTAAAGTAATCATGATCTACTAAGTGTTAGTAGGACATGAGTAACGAGGATCTATTTGTGAAATAGTTTGATTAATATTCAAAATAGTTTCAAGAGGAACCAAAAGCGTTTCAGGGTCGCCGGAAGGGTTTCAGAGTTTATCGGGCAATACCGGGTATTATCGATAAATAATATATATATATATATGTGGAAAATGTTTCTGGAGATAATAAATTAATAATAAAAGTCTCTAATAATTGTTAGAAGACTTTTATATTTAATTAAATATCAACGGACCTTAAAAAGCCAAGTAGTGAAAGGAGAATTTGGGCCACGGGCCAATAAGGGAGGCGCCCAGTTTTTCCACGTGGGGAGGTTGAATTGGACTAGGGGAGGGATTCCTCTCACCTCTAGGCCGGCATACCAAGGAGGGATTCCTTCTCTCCTTGTGTTGGCCCCTCCTTCTCCCTCCAACCTGTATATACTAGAGGATTTGGTGCTTTTAGAAAACACAAGTTTTGGAGCTTCCTCTTGTTCTCTAGTTCTAGTTCTAGTTCGTCCTAGTTGATCAATTAGAGCTTGACCTAGATCCTCTAATCCTCATAATTAGAAGCCTGGTATGGTTCTAGTCTCCTCCCTCTAATTCTCCGACGATGATTAGCTCTGCATGGCGAACGCTGCCGGATCATGAAGACCGTCCGCTTGAAACTCGTAGAGAGACCGTGCTTTTGGTCTTCTATTCGAGGGATTGTTCATGGGTGGTTCACGGGATCGTTCATCTATGTTTCGAGGGACTCCAAGTACGATCTATATCGACTCGTCTTCTTCCACTGCAACTCGGAGTCGGCAACGATTGAATCTAAACCGTCAATGCATCTTTATATTGTTCTTGGGTGATCATAGGGTGATTTTTTTGTTTTCTACTACGTTTCCCAACAGGGGAGCGCTGTGGGCCCCACACGCCCCCACCAGGATGCGAGAGGACGCGTGGAGGGGTCGTGTGGGACCCCTAGTGCTTCTTTCCACCGCATATGAATGCCTATATTTTTGTTCGCTCCAAAACCCCTAACCATCGAGAGTTTTTCTGTTTTTGCTGCCGCACCTCTCTGTTCTGTGGCGATCCAATCTGGAGGCCTTTTCTAGTATAGTCTATTCTGGAGGCCTTCTCTAGTATTATGTAGGAGGGAAAATCATCAAGGTGGCCATCTCCATCAACTTGAAGGTCACCATGACCATTCGCGAGTTGTTTCCTTTGGATTACGGGTCCATAACAGTACCTAGATGGTCTTCTCTCCCTTACTTCTGAATACAAAGATCACATGAGCTGCCATACACGATTGTGATCCATGTGATGTAATATGTTAGTGTGTTTGTTGTAGCGTGATGAATTGTCACTTTATGGTCAAATTTATCCATGAATCCTTTTGAGATCTATTTGGTTTATTTGTTGCATAATTCTTATTCACATATGCTCTTCGATCTATTTGTCTTCCTTTCGCCAAGTTTGATGAGACTTGCATTGTGTTGCACTCTTGCAAATAATCTAATGCAGTGATAGAAAAGGCGTGTATTGTGTTGTTGCCACTAGGGATAAAACGATGACTGCACAGTTTTTGTTTGAACACAAAGTGAAGACAATATATCATCTACTTCATGTCATCATACTTAATGCAATACTCTAGTTATTACTTAATACTTTAATATGCATGCTTGGAGTATTAGCTTTAGTTGCAGTTGGATAACGGTCTATAGATGTTTGGATGTGATGCTCATTTGTTAGTTATGCCATGTATAATCATAGTTATAAAAATGTATTTTAATTACGCAACTATAATTTGTTCACCAGACCATGCAATCTTTTGGCGAGAAGCCAGCAGTGAACCTATGGATCCCGGTCCATTCTTGTTTCTATTTCTTTCAACCTTGATCGAACACTCCTTTTAAGATTCTTGTTCTTGTTCTTTTCCGTTGTAATCAATCTTCCATAGACACTTCCATTTAATCCTGTAATTAGCGAGGCTAGTGAGACTGAGAACCTAGCTAGTTTCGTTTGGGGCCAAGGCAAATTTGTATTTGTGTGTGCATGTACTTGTCGTTGGCTGGGTTGCAAACTCCTAATGGTTCAATAAACATTAAGGTCATCCACTTTGAGGGAAAATTGTTGTTTGCTACAAACTCTTGCACTTGGGGGCCCAGCACGCACCTTCCTAGTCTAGAGGAAGAAATGATCATGTGGCTCGCTGGAGAGAGGCACATCAAAAACACTTTGACAATCAAATTGAATAGACATTCCTTAAAGAAAATCATACTAATTTCATTGATGTCATATTCACCCGCCCTTTTGGCGATGAGAGTTAGAACCCCAAAGTTAGACACTTCATGGACACCAGACCTCTATAGAAAGCATTAAAAATATGGAAAACTTGCTCGTATGGAATAGACAAGAATTTCTTATAGAATAAGTTCAACATCTATCTAAATCAGGCGTGGTGTTAGATTTGGTTGCTTTCAAAGCCCCCCCACCTCTGATGGAGCAATTGGTTGTTAAGAAAATGTATTTTGCATCCGAGACTAAGCCGCAACCCTCCCAGGTTGAAGAGGCAACTGAAACCCATTCTTGGGCCATCAATCCAAGGAGCATGATGTAGAAACTGTATATGTGTGTTACATGCTCCTTAGGATCATAAATGATATTGTCATCGTTCCGTAGAAGGTGAATTATGCATCTCTAATGCCACCCATTGGCAGCCGCGTGGATGAAGGTCGTTTAGTGTCCCCTTGGTAGGTCCTGATAGTAGGATCCCCTCGGGGTAGGTTAAATACAAGGACTCAATCCATTAGGCATGGGATGGCCCAAGACCTATCGAGAAGCCCACTGGACCGAGCCTTTTCCACGAAGTGCACTCGACTGGGTCATTGGTGCGCTATCAAGACATATGTTGTGACGCCATGAACCGAGCATTACCACAAGATACTTAATCAAGAGTAACGACACGAGATCAATGATCCATTACCACGCCCAAACGAGTCGACCATTGTAAAACCCTAGCCTTGTTAGCCCTTTATAAGGCAAGGTCAGGGCGCCCTCACGCGGTATGCAGACACAAGCACACAGAGACACACTTGTACGATCTTTGTATTGAGAATTCCTTGTACGAGGCCATACAAATATCGAACAGGAGTAGGGTAATACCTCTTCAACAGTGGGCCTGAACCTGGGTAACCCCCCTCATATGAACCCCGTCCTAGATCATCTTGTTGTGCTCCCAAATCCATAACAATGTGTATTGTCGCCAAATCCCACGACATGTCTAGTGCCCATTTTGTTGCAAAAATAAAAATAACTCACACTTAAGAGTGTATTCTGTTTCCCCCTCCTAAAGGCAATACATCAACACCCGCCCCATTTGAAAGGAGAGACTAGGTTGTTTGGCTCTCCAATCCAAGCAGGGGCAGAGCGTCATGGGGACCAAACTGGGCCATGACCCATGCGTCCCTCTCTAAAGTTAGCACGAATTTGGTCTAAGAATCACAGATGGCCCGATGAGTAAGTGGCTGACCCGTCCATGACTTGTTCTTCAATCTAATTGACGCTCCACCGCTATATTTGGCGGGTTCGAGCCATTGCCTCTTGAAAAAGAGTGGTTTGACCAAGGCTAGGATCCCGGATGACTTAAAATAAACCTCCGTTCAGAAATAAGTGAGGTGGTTTCACTTGATAATTGAAGAGTTTGTGCAACGTGTGCTTAAATAGAGTTTTTTTCCCCTCGAATCATCACTTGAGTAGAGTTTTAGGGCATCTACAATGCAGACGCTTAAAACGGGCGCTAGGGTGATTTTCCTGGCCGTTTCGTCCGATTCCTGGCGGAGTCCAGGATTTTGGCTTGCGTCGGCGCAATTCCTGTCGTCGGGCGCTTGCCCTCTTTTTTTCCGCTTGCAACGAACTACTCCCTCCGTTCCTAAATAATTGTCTTTCTAGAGATTTCAACAAGTGACTACATACGGAGTAAAATGAATAAATCTACACTTTAAAACATGTTTACATACATCAGTTTGTTGTAGTCCATTTGAGATGGCTAGAAAAACAATTATTTGGGAACGGAGGGAGTAGGTGGTAGCGGGCGCTAACCTGATAGCCAGAATTAGCATGGAGATCTCAACAGAATCAACACAAACTACGCCCGCTACTTTTTTTGCTGCGTTGGGGAGAGCTAGCGCTTGCGTACGTCTTTTGAATTGTGAGGCGTCTATAGATTACTAGGAGCGTTGGAGGCAGGGACTCTTAAACGAGCGCTACACGAAAAAACAATTTCTTTTAATTGCTTAAGCGCCTCAACAAGCGTTTAGCGTTGAAGATGCCCTTGTGGTAGACTCTACCTAGAGTTGGCTGAGATAAGCAAATTAATTGTATCAGCTTTCTCCATCAATACCATATGCCACGAGAGTCTGTCGATAAGAAAATGAAGCAGGCTGCGGTCCCATACTCAGCCAATCCGAGCATGGTCAACTGATAAAGCACTCTATTTTACTCGACCCGATCCCCCATCAGAGCCGTCGACAAACAAAGATAAGGATCCAACGGTCCGAATACGTAGCCAAAGCGTACTGCAATGGCACTATGCAAGCATAGCATACATCCCCAGGTTCCTCCCGGCTCCACCGGATGGGGACGGTCGGCACGCCTGCGGGAAAGGGGGACACACCACCCCCACCACAGTGCGCGCGCAGACCCGTCGCATCCTGCAAAGCCGTGCAAGAAAAACACGTGGATGCCTTATCCCCTCGACCCACTCCACGGAGCCTGACTGCCGCCGAGATGATAACCATCACGCCCGTATTTATCATCATCGTTTTTTAATTCCTGCTATTCTATTCTGCTACGAACTGACTTCTTTATCCCGTCCCGCGCGCATCCTCCTCTGCCACGGCTCGTCATTCATTCTTATCCTCCTCCTCCCCCGGTACCTTTATAGCTTCCGATCCCCCGCTCCGTCCTCCAAGCCATCGTCCTGCTAGCACCCGTGAACTCCAGCCATTCACGCTGCGTCGATCGTTTGGTTTGGTTTCGTGCGTTGCTGTGATCGTCTGATCTGCTCGGGAGATGGAAGCCTACATGCTGTTCCCGCGGAGCAATGGAAAGAGCTGCGAGGAGGAGCAGGAGGAGGACATCGGCTGCCCGTCCGAGTCCGGGATGTCGGCGGCCGGCTCCATGCTGTCGTCGGACGAGGAGCTCGACGACGACGCCACCTCCAGCTCCGGCTCCTCCGGATCCACCGACAACTTCCAGATGTCCTCCCTCATGGCGCAGCTCCCGCTCAAGTACGTGCTCTGCCCGGACACCGCGGTTCTTTGTAGGCTCGAGCTCGATCTTGATTGAAGCTGTGGTCTGACATGGCGTTCTTTTTCTCTTGGCGCAGGAGGGGTCTGTCCAAGTTCTTCGACGGCAAGTCGCAGTCGTTCGCGTCGCTCGCGGCCGTGGGCGGCCTGGAGGACCTGGCCAAGCCGCCGGGCAAGCGGATCAAGGCGTCCCGGAGCTGCGAGGTCGGGCTGCAGGACGCGCACCGCCGGCGCTTCGCGCGCCGCAATGCCGCGGCCTTCAAGAAGGTGTCCAAAGGGCGGCTGTCCGCGCTCGGTAGGGCGCCGGCGCTCCGGCCGCTGACGGCGAGCGCGGCGAGGCCCAAGGGCTTGCCCGTGCGGGCTCCGCTCTTCGTTTAGGAGATTTCGCCCGCAGATTAGTCGTGTCGTCGGTTGTGGCGTGCTCGAAGAGCAGTTGGTGCGGTTGTTACGTGGATTTTGACATGGTAACTGACCGGATGGTGGCCGGCTGGTCAATGGATGTGTAAATACAGAAATGAGAAACATGCCTTGTTCCGTTTCGAATGCCAACTTATGGCTCTCGTTTTGATGAACTAGTCAAAAATGTGGCAAAATGTGAAATGCTAGTCCTAGAACCAAATAACCCTTTAGTTTCACCACTCGTCTAGTAAGCAAGTTAGACATAGTATCTATGTTGTTCTTCACATTAAGGACAACTCTAATCAATCTCAAAAGTTAACTCAAACCCCAATTAACTTCTAAAGCGGGGTCCCAGAACTGTTAACTCCCCCAAAACTCAGTATATTGGAAGGTTGGTTTCTTTGAACTACGAAAACGAATATATTTAGGAACCAAAGGAGTAATCAAGTAATCAATCCCTAAAACTTAGCTCCCAATATTGTTCTTTTCCAATTTGTCTCATTATTGTAGATGTAATCTTATTTCGACTTCATTCCAACGACATACTCCTTTCGTTTCTTTATATAAGGTGTATTTGTCATTTCTTTTAGTTCCTCGTAATTCCAGTTTTAGCCCTCCAGAAAAAGAAAAATATTTTTTTCCGATTGTGTGCATCTCTTTTTATAGCAAAAGAACGGAAGTCTCACTCTCTCGATTGCATGTATCTCTTACTTTTCTGAACAAGTTGATTTACTTACCACAAACCAATATATTTGCTAAAGGTAATTTCATCCTAACATGTGTATAATTATGTGCCTTGGTCATCGTATCAAAAATAATACACCTTAAATAACGAAACAGAGGAAGTATTTAATAAAACATTGATGTTTGGAGGTACGCGTTTCAATATTTCAAATGTCAATGTACGAGATAAAATTCAAATCACACATATTCATAGATTACGCTGGAAGCAACAACATAGTTTAACCACCGGCAAGAACATAAAAGGGTGATGTTCATCGAAAAGAAACGGGAGGAACATTGAGTGTAGACCAACCACTAGCATTGTGGTTTCGAGTTCCCCGAAAATCTCACGATGCGGTTACTCAAATTATTTTGCCATGTCATCCAATCGTTAAACATGCATGAGCAGGGGCGCTTATTCTCGCTCCTTCATCCTGTTCGTCTCTGCCTCGGCGACAATCCTCAACCTTTCCTCCTAAAGGGAAAGCTTCTTCTCCTCTATCGCAAGCTTCTTCACCTCGATTGTCGCCTTCCTCTCCCCGGTAGCTCCCATCACCTTCGGCCGTTCCTCCTCTAGCAGCGTAAGTCCATCCATACACCTTGCCATCTTATCTTCCTTATCATTGACCATTAACTGTGTCTTCCTCTGCAACATTTTATTTATCTCCTCTTGTACGCATCACCCATGACATGACCATTCCTCTTCTCATTACCTATCCGGCCTAGAGGTAGGAGTGGGGCTTCTCCCCCTCTCCTTACTTTCATCCTCTTAGTAGAAGAAGTGCTCATCACCGTTGCCTCCCAATCCCCCCTGCCCACTTCTCATTATCTCGGAGAATTTCCCAACAACGCTACAAAGTCAAGGCCTTCTGGCCATTTCACTTGTCTTTTTTCCTTAAAAAGTGCTAAGATGTAGGCTTCATGTTATTGAGTGGCACACCACTTGTCGGTATTTTTTCCACTTGCTCAACACAACCCTCTCACTGGCTGCATATGTCTTGAATCATTGCCCAATGGTTTGAGGGTGAGGATTTTGTGAGGTTGGACTTAATGCACGCCGATAGTACCCATCAATTCATCTTCAAAATGTTTATTTGCTCTTGTTTGTGCATGTAGCCGCATCAAGAAACAAATTCATCATGGCATAACACACTGTTATGTCCTCCTCCACATTGTAATTGCTCATTCTTCCCATCTTCTTGTTTGTGGTTTGGCTCAGGATCTCAAAGTCATCTTCCTCACTTGTTCTATCACCAGTGCCTCCATCTCGAAGTTGAGGTCATGAATGCCAACTAGATCCACTAGCGCCGACTCACTAACTTTTTACCTAAACATATCAACTGCCACATCATGTGCAAAGCCCTGCTCATAGGGGGGGGGGGGTCAATGTACGGGTCAACGCAAGCGAGAGCATCATTTAGGGCGACATGTGCTTTCCTTTTCCTCTATGCTTCTTCCTCTTCAACGGTCGTCTCGTCGTCCCATTTTTTTAGCATGATTGTGTTGTTCCTCCTCTTGTTCGCCCCAGGGACCGGTTGAATATCATGTTGACCCTTGGTGGGCACATCTCTGGTGGGAGCGATGGACATGCGCATGATGCCTAGTTGGTGTCGCTTGACCATGGCCACCTCAACGGGCACATCCTTTTCCGGGGTTGTCAGGGTTGGGTAAGTAGGGGAAACAGTGTTGAGGTCATGGGGAGGCTACATACTCCATTCCCTAAAAATGGACGGAGGGTTGGTAGCGATTAATTTTCTCTAAAATTTGCTATGTGCCCGTTTTGATAGGATTGGGACGGTTATTGACGTTCATGCTTTCCGCGCAATATTTTGGGATGGGGTATGTTGCTTTGGGTTCTCCCAATATTTTTGGGGACTTAAAGGCGTTTCAAGGATTAAAGTGCGTTAATTTCCAATAATGATAGTCTTTTTTAAAGTTGTGATTTTAAAAATTGGTTTGAGTTGTCCTAAGCAAAGATTATCCCGGACTCTCGACCATTATTTTGATCTCTTTTCTTTTGTTGGCAACGAGGGGTGAAAAAATTCTAGGTGTAAACAATTTGATCTTTGTCCTTACTTTGTCATTGTTGTCGTTGGTTCTTCAAGTATGTTCTTAGTGAAAGTGGGGTTTCTCAGGTTGTGGATGTGCTATGCCTTTTCACACAATGATCCATTCAATGAGTGACACAAACTAAGACCAGAGAGGGCCATGGTGTCGCCCGAGTGCTACCCCTTTGTGACCCTTTTGTTATATGGCATGCTGGATTGATGATGGTGGATGGCCATGTATGTACACATACAAGGACAAACAAGTGTACACCATCTAATTTTCTTGCATTCACTTTCATCAATTCCCCATTATATTTATCAAATTTCATAGCAAAGATTGTTCTGACAAATAATAGCAAATAAGTACCAATAGAGCACCGAGCATGTGTATAGTCATTTTTTGATACAATATTTAACAAATTAGCCATCTAGTAATGCAAGATTCTCTCCTGAATCGCGTCGTTAACATACTGAAAGGACATCTTGCCCCTAAGGAGGATTTTAGTGTTAATGACATTATGTTTAGAAAATTAAGTACGTTTTGAGTGCTTACACATGACACACATTATTTGAAATGAAACATAAAGTTCTTTGGTGCCCCTATAAGCAAAAAACGATAAAAGAAGACGACATATCAGTTAAAACCAACAAAGGGTCAATCTGCTGACGCCCACTAAGCCGACATAACAATGAAAATCGTCATCAATCCAACAGGTTCTCCTCGCCACCAGAAAGCAGGAGATGCGACCTACCAGATGATAGCCTTGGAGGCAGGAGCTTGGACCTTGTCTCGCGGTTGAGCGCCCCACACCACGACACACACATGGGGTAGACAATGCCTTACTCGGTGTCATGCTGGTGAGGTGCTGCCGATGGCAAGCTAGTTATCTTTCAGGATGTTGGACGACATCACATGCCTGTATGCTAGTTAGTTTTCACATCAGTCTAAATGCATGAATTTTGATGTGCTAGACTATTCATCGATTTTTCAAGTTCGGTTGCGCAATCTATACTAGTAGTGTCTGAACTAAAGCAAGTAAAGGAAAAAAAATACCAACTTGACAAAGAACGTGAACGTGAGCAATGACAACCGGAGAGGGCGAGGGGAGGGGATTCAAGAACAACCCACTTGTCGACACCTCATGCACTCTACATTCATACTAGTAAAAGCTAATCTAGAAAATTGTATTCTACTTATATTATCTCTCTAAGATATTTGTTAGACTTGTGTAATCGTAGCCCTTTATTAGTAAATCTGTAGGTACAAACACATATACAATGCATTCCATATGTGGATGTGATCGTGCCATCATTTTAACTTGTTTAGATTTAATTGAATTTAGTTCAGCAAAATATTCCAAACAAAAGTTTGAGAGAGAAATACCAATTCCGTGCAAAAACATGGATATTTGGCTTCTACAGTAGTAAGCTATCATATTTTATATTACTAACACGATACGTGTTTACAAAACGGTGGATACAATAAAATCAATAGTGACGGTTTTATCGCAAATATTGTATTAAAAATTAGTTAAGACCTAGTTACAATGAGTTGTGCAAAGGTAAAAAAGCTTAGTATAAATATGTGGCAATCATTTAACCAGATTCATCATGGGACCAACAATTTAGAAAACAATGATAAATTATCCAACATGTTGCGTGAATTTCATGATCAAATTTGTAACAACAATCTGCATGTGGCAGTTGATGGCAATCACGATGAACTAGAGGGATTCAAACAAGTAAGACATTTGATTAGTAGAATCTCTGACATATTTAGGTCATGTTGTATACTCATTTATTCCAAGTCTCTAATATATGTGGGTTATAGGCGATGCAATTTTCGCTACATATCTAAAACAAAATCTCCAATATATGTGGGTTACATGAGATGCAATTTTTGCTACATGTCTAAAACAAAATGATACACCTCGTTATTATGTTAAATTTAAGGTTATAACCAAAAAAAGTGGATGTCACTATAAAATGTGTATGTATAAATATATAAATACACAACGTGAAACACGTTGTACATCATCTATATTTATTGTAGTTTAGCTTCGTCAAGCTTGTTAAATTCATTCATACCATGGATAATCTTCTAGACACCTTTAGATGGGTAACCTTCCTTCTTTAGCTACCCAATATTCATCAAGTTTAGTCGCCAACGCATTGATGTCTTTCCTTCACTTGTTGCTAATGCTGTTGGTTTTCACACGTATGCTCCATGCAGAGCCAAAGTTTTTTAGAGTGGTGGTCGAGCATCTTTCATCACATTTTTCAGTATATTTCACGTTGGAATGGCGTGCTAGTTATGAGATGTGCATAGAGCAAAGAGGGCTAGTGCCATATGGTCAATGGTGGATCATTCAATCTTTGCATTATTGTACCTAAACTATTTTTTGGGTTGTTCTTGGATTAAAAGCCTAAACTGCAACAATGTCTCCTGAAAACAACAATATAAAAAATAATGTTTATTTAGTGTAAAAAGTTACCAATATATTTTCATTATATATCTGGCAATGCCAATGCCCAAGTGTATCTCTTTCGTGAAGTCACCATCCTCCCCTGAAGGGTTGTTGTTTATCTATTTTATTACTATTTAAGTGGTGCTAGTTATAGGAGTACCATACTGTTGGGCTACCAACAGCGTGTTCAGGGTAACCACAATTTGGTATATGATGCTATTTTGTTAGCCAATTTGGAAATTGGTGTATTTAGTTGTTAGATGAACAAAATATCTCGCGCTTAAATCAAAATGTAGGTCCCTATCAATGTGCTTTCCATTGAAAAAAACAAGTGAGTGTCGACAGATTGTCTATAAACAATTAAATTTTTGAGCAAGATATAGATCTAACGGAAGTGACTTGAACATCTCTCACACCTATCTTTTCGTGGGACGTCACATTAAGGTCATTATGTGCCTCCCGACCAACCCCAACCCCTCCTTATTTTGTCACCTTTAGTAACTGTTGAATCATCCATGGTTGCATTTGTCACCACCTTCTTCACATGTTCAATGTTTTCAGGGCCTATTAATCCACCTATGCCTTCGTTGGCCAACTACCTCTGCTTCCACCTTCCACTACATAATAGCTATATCATTGTCTCCTCTCGCGTGTCATCAACGAGCCCAGTTGTTGTCATGCCATGCCCACCACTGGTGCATTGATGTGTCGCATCACCACCCAACCCTAAGCAATTGCCAAGGAGTGTAACCGTATGGACCGTAATTTTCTACTCTCGCACAAGCGAACGATGCCACCCTGACCCTAACCGATGCACATCAATGATGACTTCTCCACGGGCCACCCTCTATTCTGTTATTGTTTGCTGCAACAAAAGACACGAGGACCAGTGGCCTCACCTCAACTCACCTTGTGCTTTGTCATCGTTCACTTCTACCACATGGCATGTGGATGTAGGTCTATCTCAGAAAGAGAGGTGTTTTGGTATCCGGGTACCTGAGATCTATTGAATTTCAAAAATAATAACAAAATCATTTGCAATGTTCCAGACAAATTTGAAAACAATCTGACATGTACATCTAAGTGTGATCTATATACACATTGTCATTAATAAATGTTTCCATTTGCAGGTTTCACAAGAAAAACATTTTTTTTGGATAAATGACACTTTTATTATTTGAAATTGTAACATCAAGCGGATATAAAGCATTATGAGTAACACCCGGACCCTGCATAATTAGGATGCACACAACCAAACCTCAAAATTGTGTCAATAGGAAATAAAACAAAACCGACAAATCGGCAACAATAGTGTCCTATAGACCGACACTATGCCTATGTCGAAGGTGGTGGTGGATCTATGAGGAGGTTATCCTGCCACCCATGTTGGGAAAATACCTCCGTAGCCACCTGCTCCAATCGCGTACATCCCGCCTTGAACAACGGTTGGTACTCCGCTCGTTATAGCGTAGACCACACATGAAATGATTGCGTACACTGGAAAATAACCCGCAGAGGAGAAGCATTTTTGTCACTAAAACCAATATCATTTCTACATAGGCAAAACGACCAACTTAAGGCATACGCTCCCACCCTTATTAACGTTTTGAATCTATTTGAAATACGTGCAACCAATGACCAAAAATATTGGCAACACTTGTGAGCGGGTACAAATTTAATGCTATTTGGATGACTGACCGCGTAGAACATGCAAAAACAACACTTCTTACTCCCTTTCTAGTTGCTCGTGCGAGATTGTCTTTGGTTAGCACAACCCCCTTACAAAGATACCACATGAAGATTTTAACCTTTAGTGGGATCTTTGACTTTCAGATTTTGTTTGTCATTACTCACTCGTACCTCAGAATGCGTGAGTGCACGGTGCATAGAGTCTACTGTGAAAGATATTGATGTTGTAAGGTTCGAGCTAAACACATCCCGACCTTGTGTTAGGTTAATTGAATCCAGTTGGGATAAAATATTATGCCATGACATAAGATGGTTGAAAGATCATGATGTCGCCTAGAGGGGGGGGGGTTGAATAGGCACTTTAAAATAAGGGTTTTTATCAGTTATGCCACCGGTTGTGTCCCACTACTCAGTTTTGCCACTAGAAATTTCAACTGCTCAAGAATGCCATCGCTTCATTAGACACATGCTCAAAAATGCCACTAAACACCATTATTGTGATCTCAAATCTCTTTTGCCATGTTATAGTGACATAAATACCTATGAACCAACATGCCAGCAACATTCTTATTTTCCTACAATAAAGTATGGGGCCCACTTGATCCCAACAACGTTCTTATTTTCCTGTAAAATTATTCGCTTGGTTACTCCTGACAAGTGGGGCCACACATATCATTGTGAGATAGAGAGAACTGACATGTGGGTCTAGTCTTATTTTTGTCATAGAACATGGTCAACGGGTTTGACGTCAAAATAACAATGTCTAATGGCATTTTTGAGCAAACATCTAACAGAACAATGGCATTTTTTAGATATCTAATGGCATCTTTGAGCAAGCATCTCATGGATTGATGGCATTTTTGAGCAGTTGTAACTTCCAATGGCAAAACTGAGTAGTGAGACACAACTAGTGGCATAAATGATAAAAACCCTTAAAATAATTATGGTTTAGGCTTGAACAAACACGGAATAAACCTAGCGGTTAATTTGTCAAGCACAAAACCTACAACAACTAGGCTCATCTATGTGCACCGACAACTTATGCTAAGCAAAATAAACAACTAAGTGATAAAAAGATATACGATAAGAAACAATATGGCTATCACAAAATAAAGCGCATAAGTAAAGGGCTCGGGTAAGAGATAACTGAGGCACGCAGAGATGACGATGTGTCCCGAAGTTCACACCCTTGCGGATGCTAATCTCTGATTAGAGCGATGTGGAGGAACAATGCTCCCCAAGAAGCCACTAGGGCCACTGTAATCTCCTCACGTCCTCGCATAATGCAAGATGTCGTGATTCCACTAAGGGACCCTTGAGAGCGGTCACCGAACCCGTACAAATGGCAACCCTTGGGGGCGGTCACCGAACCCGTACACTTTGGCAACCCTTGGGGGCGGTCATCGGAACCCGTCAAATTGCTCGGGGTGATCTCCACAATTTAATTGGAGACCCCGACGCTTGCCCAGAGCTTTACACCACAATGATTGAGCTCCGAACACCACCAACCGTCTAGGGCACCCAAGCACCCAAGAGGAAAAAGCTCAAGGGTACCGAGCACCCAAGAGTAATAAGCTACTCAACTTGTAACTGTAACACCCATGATGCGGCTATATCTCCCACGTGTCGGGGCACGACTTAGAGGCATAGCTGCATGGTAGGTTTGTCGCAAGAGGGGTAATCTTCACACAATCCCATGTACTGAATAAGAAAGGGGTAAAGAGTTGGCTTACAATCGCCACTTCACACAAATACAAGTTAAACATACATCAACCAGAATACAATCAAGGTCCGACTACAGAACCAAAATAAAAGAAGACAACCCAAATGCTAGATTCCCGATCGTCCTAACTGGGCTCCACTACTGATCAAAAGGAAACAATACAAAACAATGAACAAGGACTTCATCGAGCTCCCACTTGAGCTAGGTTGCGTCATCTGCACTGGTATCATCGGCACCTGCAACTGTTTGGAAGTATCTGTGAGCCACGAGGACTCAACAATCTCACACCCGCGAGATCAAGACTATTTAAGCTTATGGGTAGGAAAGGGTAGTGAGGTGGAGCTGCAGCAAGCACTAAGCATATATGGTGGCTAACATACGCAAATAAGAGAGAGAAGAGAAGCAATGCACAATCGTGAAGCTAGAAGTGATCAAGTGATCCTAAAACTACTTACGTTCAAGCATAACACAAGAACCATGTTCACTTCCCGGACTCCGCCAGAAAGAGACCATCACAGCTACACACACGGTTGATGCATTTTAATTAAGTTAAGTGTCAATTTTTCTACAAACGAATATTAACAAATTCCCATCTGCCCATAACCGCGGGCACGGCTTTCGAAAGTTCAAAACCTGCAGGGGTGTCCCAACTTAGCCCATCACAAGCTCTCACGGTCAACGAAGGATATTCCTTCTCCTAGGAAGACCCGATCAGACTCGGAATCCCGGTTACAAGACATTTCGACAATGGTAAAACAAGACCAGCAAAGCCACCCGATGTGCCGACATCCTGATAGGAGCTACACATACCTCGTTCTCAGGGCAACACCGGATTGTCCAAACTTCCGGTAGGCGAGTCCAGAGTTGCCCCTGGTGGCCACCGGTGACTGACAAGTTCGGACCAACACTTAGACAAGCACTGGCCCGAGGGGGGGGGTTAAAATAAAGATGACCCTCAGGAGCGCGACTCCCAAGGGAAAAGCATAGGTGGTGGTGAGGCAAATGGTAAAACCAAGGTTGGGCCTTGTTGGAGGAGTTTTATTCAAAGCGAACTGTCAAGGGGTCCCCATAACACCCAACCATGTAAGGAACGCAAAATCAAGGAACATAACACCGGTATGACGGAAACTAGGGCGACAAAAGTGGAACAAAACACCAGGCATAAGGCCGAGCCTTCCACCCTTTACCAAGTATATAGAAGCATTAAAATAAATAAGATGTATTGTGATATCCCAACATATCCATGTTTCCAAAAAGAAACAAACTTCATCTTCACCTGCAACTAGCAACACTATAAGAGGGGCTGAGCAAAGCGGTAACATAGCCAAACAACGGTTTGCTAGGAAAGGTGGGTTAGAGGCTTGACATGGAAATATGGGAGGCATGATATAGCAAGTGGTAGGCATCATGTCATAGCAATAGAGCGAACAACTAGCAAGAAAAGATAGAAGTGATTTCGAGGGTATGGTCATCTTGCCTGAGATCCCGCAAGGAAGAAGAACGAGTCCATGAAGAATACAAATTGACGTAGTCGAACGAATCCTCACAAACACGACGTTATCGGAACCAACCCGAAGAAGCAACACCGGAAAGAAGCAAACAACCATCACATAAACATGGCATGATGCACAACCAAGTATGATGCATGTCCCGTTTAATGAGGCGTGGCATGGCAAAATGCATAAACAATCCTATAAATTAAGTGGAGCTCAATATGCAACTCCGTTGCATATTAACGAAACACCACGTGACTTATTTAGTTCTCTCTCGTTTAGGTACCCAACAATATTAAATGTTGATTAACATGGCAAGGGGTGAAGCACAATAAAACTACTTAACTATGCAAGTTTAAATGAGGCCGGATATAACAAACAACAAATCCGGAAAATCCCCATATGCATATTTCAAAGTTGGTACTGTTCTGCCCTATACACAATTTTAGAGTTATTAAACATGCAAAGAAAAGCCACCATGTTAAACTAGGCATTTTTCTACCCCATTTACATATAAAGTTTATTAAATTTGGAGCTACGGTTATTTAGTTATGAAATAAATCATTTTAACATGTCATAGGAGCAAATTTAACCAAACAACATTTTAAACATATTGAACATGCATGAAAGTTGGATATTATGAAACTAGATGAAATTCTAGTCAAGTTACATATATAATTTATTTAGATCCGATGGACGGTTGGTGAGTTATGATATGCATGATTTAGGGGGACTATTCTATAAAACTGGTGGTCTCAGGAAAATTAGGAAAATCGCAGAACAGGAAAAAAACCCTATCGGGCCGAATCTGAAGCAAGCTGGGTCTACAGAAAAAAAACAACGGAGGCTCCGCTGGGGCCTCACCATGGGCTTCGGCCCAGATCTGCGAAGCAGCTGGCCTGCGGCTGAGGCGCGATGCGGGCAGGCTGCGGAGGAGGCTGGGCCCTCCTGGCGCTGGCTGGGCCTGCAGTCAACGCGTCGAGCGGGGCAGGCGAGCTGCTCTGCTCGTCTCTGAAGAAAAGCGGCAGCGACAGGTTCAGAGCGACGCCGGTCGGGAACGAGCAAGGGTGGCGGAGGTGATGGCTTGCCGGCATCGGGGCTAGAGGCGGCCAGGTGCTGCATCCTCCGGCGACGGGGATGACGCCAAAGCAGTGGAGGCGAGCCGAACTGGGCGTCGGGGCCCCATCTCCGGCGATGGTGGCGGCCGTTGGTGCTCCTAGATAGAGAAAAACGAAAGGGATGAGAGATAGTAGGGAAGACGAGTAGGAGAAGGTCGGGAGGAGGAGGCACGGCGACCTGCGGTGCTCCTGCGTCGCGCTCGCCGGCACGGCGGAGGAGGAGCGGTGACGCGGTGCGCGAGGTGAAGACGAGCAGGGGTGATGGAGCCCTGCAGCAGGGGAAGCAGAAGAAGGCTCGGCAGCGGCATTAACGGGAAACAGGTCAGGCGGGGTCGCGGACTTGACGGATCCGACCGTGGGACAGCGGTTCCCGACAGCGGCGAGGAGAACTCGAGCTCGGGGAGGCATCCATGGCGTGCCCCTGCTCATCGCCGGCGGGGACGGCTGGCTCCATGGAAGTGCTTGAGAAGAAGCAGAGGAGGCTGTGGACTCTGGCTGCTGGTCGAGATCGAGTTTGCTCGATCTGAAAGCCGCCCGGTACGGGTGCTTCTCGAAGAAGGAGGAGCTCGGGCAGTGGTTGGCTGCGGTTTGGATCGAGGAAGATCGAGCGAGGGGATTTGGCTAGGTGGGATCTGGATCGATCCCGAGGAAGGAGGAGACTTGTTCGAGCGCTTCGGTTGGGCTGGTGGGGAGACCGAGGAGAAGGTGGAGGCTCTGGTTGGTTCGCCGGTGATCCCGAGGGGAACCAGAGAGTGGCGGCGGAGGGATTCGGAGGATGGGACAGGATAGGCTAGGGTTTGACTGATATTTATATCAGATGAGTTTAGGTTAGGGGCTAACTCGTCCCTCCGATCGAAACCGGGCGGTCGAGAAAAATAGGCTAGGGAGTCTGATAAATAAAACGAAGATGAGTTATAGATGTACGGGGATGATCTGGACCCGTTGCTAACGACAGAGCGGGTCGGGCCTGGGACAGTTTCGGACATGGACGATGGGTCGATGCACTGTGCAAAGAGGGGGTAGGTGGTTTGACAAGAGGGAATCGCTAACCTTGGTGGTCTCGAAACGGTCAACGAAGGTGAGGGGTTTGATGGGCTCAGAAAAGAGAGAGAAGAGAGATGCCCGACAGCAGTTTCGGAGACCGAAACATCCGACGAAAAACCAGCTACTATTCCCGCTATAGTTTAACGGCTGAGGTGTCAAACAGACTCCAAATGTGATGAAACTTGGCAGGCGGTCTACTGAAAACATAACAACACCGGAAGACAACTTTCCCCATTCTGAGAACATTTTCCGGTCACTTATAAAATACTATATCGGACATGCCGCGGGCGCGTGCGAGTGTGTCTGGACTCAGAACGGACAACGGAAGGAACGAGGAGACCGGGATGGATGCAAGTTTTGAAAACATGATGATGCAATGCACATGATTACATGACAAGATGCAACACGCAAGCGAATGACATGTCAGCAACACCGAATAATTGGAAGACACCTGGCGCGACGGTCTTGGGGCATCACAGTAACTTCCTCGTATCACCATGGAGAACTCAAACCGATGCACCAAATGCAATGGCAAGGGCACACGGAGTGCCCAAGTCCTTCTCTCCCAAATCCCACCAAAGCAACTAATGCTAGGGAGGGAAATGAGAGGAAGAACAAGAAGGAGAACACCAAGAACTCCAAGATCTGGATCCAAGGGGTTCCCCTCACATAGAGGAGAAAGTGATTGGTGGAATGTGGATCTAGATCTCCTGCCTCCCCCCCCAAAACTAGCAAGAATCCATGGAGGGATTGAGAGACAGCAAGCTCGAAGAAGTTCAACAATGGGGGAAGAACACGAGCTCAAAGGATAAAGTTCATTGGGGAAGAAGACCCCCTATTATAGGTGGGAAAAATCCAACCTTTATGCTCATAGCCCGCACGGAGCGGTACTACCGCTCTTCCTCATGGTACTACCTCAAAGGGTAGCGGTACTACTGCTTGCGAGCGGTACTAAAAAATACATCCGTGCCTACCACCGCTGGACTTAAGACGAGTTTTTGGTCCAGAGCGGAAGTAGCCATGGAAATATCCGCGGTAGTACCGCTCCCAAGAGTGGTGGAAAAAAATTACATTCCCTCCAAGCGGTAGTACCACTCCCATGAGTGGTAGTACCGCTGCAGCCTTTTTAAGGACACCAAAACTGACACAACTTCTGCAAACGGACTCCGAATTCAACGAAACCAAGTTTGTTGGAAAGCTACCGACAAGGGCTAACACAATCTTGATAGAAATAACAATAATAAGGAAATTAGATAAGGCCCATAAGAAAATGGTGAGAACCCTTCCTCGAATAAGACCGGTAAAACCTCCAACACCGAAAACGCAATAGAAGAAGCATGTGAACTCCATTTTAGATGAACTCGAGCTTGTCAAGAAGATGACCATAAGCTCCAAATATCACAAGGAGAAAACCAAACAAGACCCAATAAAGATGATGCAAGCATGAAATGGTTTGAGCTCTCTACAAACGATACGATCAAGCTACTCACTTGAGAGCCCCCTTGATAGTACGACAATCGATCCTATAACCTGGTCTCCAAACCACCACCATGAGACCAGTAAAATAGAGAACCTATCAAGGGCAAACCTTTGCCTTGCACAAAGTTCACTTGAGCTAGATGATGATGATCTTGACTCCCTGAAGTTGGACCGCCTTTCGTGATTGCATTGGCTTGATGAAGGATAGTTGATTGCTCCCCCATACTCCACTATGGGTGAGTCACTCTTCGGCACACCTTCACAAGTCCACTGTCACCATAATGGACGACAAGCTACAAGCATGATTTCTTCGTGATGCCCCACTTGAACTTGCACAACACAACCTTGATTTGATGTCATCCTCCATGGGTTGTATGTGATCCTCCTCTTGACGCAAGCCCATGGAAGCAAACCTAACCCCACATAGAACTCTCACAAAGACCATGGGTTAGTACACAAAGTGAAATGGACAATGCTTACCAAACCATGAGATCACTTGATCCCACTTGGTGTATCTTCTACGCTTTGTGTGATGATCAACTTGAATCACTCTCTGTACTTAGTCTTGATCAACCTTGACTCTTTCCAACTCTCTTCATTTGGATGATGTCTTGAAGGTAAACATGAATGATCACACAATCTTCTTCTTCAAGACATGCTTGCAATAAGCTCAATACTCACATGACCAATCTTTGGATAATTCCTTAATAGCACCTTGGTCAACACATAAACTCATTGAAACCAACACATGGACTTCAAGAAATGCATATGGACAAATCCTTCAATATAACTCAATGCAACCATTAGTCCATAGAGAATGCCATCAATTACCAAAACCACACATGGGGGCACTGCATGTCCTTTCAATCTCCCCATTTTGTATATTGATGACAATCACTTTCAAGAGAGTTTATATAAGGAATTATGCATCACCATGTAATGCAACAACCAATGATGCATGAGTATGAGATGCAAATGCTTAGGAACAAAACCAAAGCAAGAAGAAACTTTGAAAAATTCTCCACAAAACTCTGTGAAACTTCTCCCCCATTGGCATTGATTACCAAAATGGGCGAAAAGCTTAGAAGGCGAATATAAAAAGTGTTCCTCCATAAGTTGT
Source organism: Triticum dicoccoides (assembly GCF_002162155.2). Classification (NCBI taxonomy): domain Eukaryota; kingdom Viridiplantae; phylum Streptophyta; class Magnoliopsida; order Poales; family Poaceae; genus Triticum; species Triticum dicoccoides. Next base: position 646,933,667 of record NC_041382.1, read on the forward strand.
GTATTTCTCAACAAGAGAGTTGAATGAAACACACATATCCAAAGGTAAATACTTGGAGGAAGATAAACTATATCGAGGCACAAAGATTGCTAAAGAATGATATGCCACGAAGACATAACAAAGAGAGACACATGCAATCAAGCAATCAAAAGATATCAATTGAAGCAAGCAATCAAAGGGTATCAATTCAACCAACTAGACCAATGATCCTACGAGCCACATGAAGAAAACATATTATGATACACGAAAGGGAGTGTTCTAAAGAAACTAGGGAAGCTCCCCATGATTTGTGCACAAATAAGAATATTTGTAATGGGATACAACATGCACAAAATAGGATCATCACTCCCCCAAAATCAATAGAACCTCACAACTAGGGAAAGTGAGCATGTAGGAAACAAAGCCTAGCAGAAGCAACAAATGAATGGTTGAGCAACAAGTAAAGGAGGCAACTTAGGAAAAGCCTCAACCAAAATGATGTGTGTGAGTCATGCCAAAGCACTTGTGAAGACTAATATAAGGATGAGCATGAAGCATCAACATAGTCTTGAATAAATGAGATACAAGGTGCAAGACATGTCCTTCCCCCACACACCAAGCAAAGGGGTTCAGAAGCACACTCAAAATACAAAATGAAAAACTAAAGATCGTGACAACCCAAGGTGAAGAAGGAAAAAGATAGCTTTGTCATGAGGAGGGATACCAATCGAAATGGCAAAAGCCTCATCAAGACAAGCAAGAGAGAAAAGTAAAAAAAATGAAAATCTTCACCACACATGAGTGCATCAAGATGCAACAAGATAAGATCCACACTCAAGACAAATCCTTTCACGGAGCCACCTAGGCAATACAAAGGAAAGAAAGGTGGATGTGAAAGAATAAGGATATCCACTAAAGATGTAACTTATCACAAGTTATAAGATTCTAGGTAGATGAAAATCATGATGATATCTATCTACAAAGAAGGATGTACACCCGAAATAGTTACAACACGAAGGAAGAAGATATCCAAAAGGAAGTCATAAATATACCAACAAGATATTTGCTTGAAAGCATAGCACATGGCTAGATATGGTCTTATTGTATATAAATGAATTACTACAACACAACCATCAAGGACATCACAACTAGAAACATGAGATCATTGTTGACATGCTTTGAGAAGGGAAACAAGTATCACAAGAACTAATCAAGAAATTCATGCCATGATGCAACCTACACAAGGTTGTATGTAAGAAATGTATGCATGAGTAGATACTTGTTACCGAGATAGCATTGGAAGGATGTAGTAGATACCAATTGAATGTAAACGATAGTAGTTCATTGAACGTCCCAGCTTGACTCCAATAAGCACATGGTGACACCACCTTCATTTTGAATGAGCCGAGCATCCAATGCATCTCTAGTTGTTCCTAGAACAACACCACAAACAAAATTGTACCCAAACTCATAGGTACCAAAGAGTTAGCAAACAAACAATACATATGACAAACTTCACATAAATATGTGCATATAGATATGAAATAGAATCTCATGCACAACTTATCCAATTAGAGACTTGGTGGAGTTTCCCTTATATATTGGGTCAAAGTAAGAAAACATGCCAAAGAAACTACATGAAGTTAATATGCATGATCAAGACTTTCAAGAACCGATACCAATTGACAAAGAAATGCCACATGAAGAAAAGATACCAAATGAATAAATCATCACTTGGAGGATATCACTTGAAAGATTCAACAAGGAATGATATATCCATTGAAACACACAAAAAGAGAGATATCGAACTCCCAAAAGAGAGGATGGTTGCAAACAAACCAAGCCCTCTACTAAGTTTCATGATGGCACAACATACCAAAAAGAAACGGCTTGCCTTCCACCAAAACACACTTCATAAAGATCACAAGATGAGAGTTTTATAGAAAATAGGATAGCTCCCCCAATAGTAGTGCATTATAGAGAATTTGCATTTCAATACAAAATGCAAAAGGTGGGATCACCACTTTCACTATATCTAGAAAACACTAGGGGAGATCAAGAAATTAACAAGATCCACAAGTGGTATGGAAGATAACGGGAGTTGACACAATCCTTGGCAAGAGATAAGGCAAATAAAAGCAAAGGCCAATGTAAAGATGATCAACAATTTCTACCACATAAATGATTACCAATTGTCAAGACATAAGAAGTATTTGGAAATGATTCCCGGTGGTAGATTTCAATGATATCCATCATCATCTTCACACCAAATACAAAAAAGCAAATTGCAACTTGTAGAGCTAATATGCCACCTAGGAACAAGATAATTTACAATATCAATTCTAGGTGACAATATCTCAAATGAACACATTTTCTAGGCTTGTAATACGCGCATAACATATTACTCCCCCACAATATGATACCAATAAATCTTAACAAGAGGCAATAAGGGAATCCAACAAGATATAATTAATGGACTATTTAGAATTTGAATTTCTCATGAGAATAAATACCACATAGCGACTAAATAATCTTGTAATATCAATACTAGATGGCATTACTCATGTACACACATTTATAGGATTGTGAGGTGCACAAATCACATCACTCCTCCACAATGGGATATTGAAGGAAATATGCCCTAGATGCAATAATAAAGTTGTTATTTATATTTCCGTATGTCATGATAAATGTTTATTATTCATGCTAGAATTGTATTAACCGGAAACTTAGTACATGTGTGAATACATAAGAAAACAGAGTGTCACTAGTATGCCTCTACTTGACTAGCTCGTTAATCAAAGATGGTTAAGTTTCCTAACCATAGACATGAGTTGTCATTTGATGAACGGGATCACATCATTAGAGAATGATGTGATTGACTTGACCCATCCTTTAGCTTAGCACTGTGATCGTTTAGTTTATTGCTATTGCTTTCTTCATAACTTATACATGTTCCTATGACTGTGAGATTATGCAACTCCCGAATACTAGAGGAACACTTACTGTGCTATCAAACATCACAACGTAATGGGTGACTATAAAGATGCTCTACACGTGTCAAAGATGGTGTTTGTTGAGTTGTCATAGATCAACAATAGGATTTGCCACTCCGTGTACCAGAGAGGTATCTCCGGGCCCTCTCGGTAATGCACATCACTATAAGACTTGCAAGCAATGTGACTAATGAGTTAGTTGTGGGATGTTGCATTACGGAACGAGTAAAGAGACTTGTTGGTAACAAGATTGAACTAGGTATTGAGATACCGACGATCGAATCTCGGGCAAGTAACATACGATGACAAAGGGAACAACGTATGTTGTTATGTGGTTTGACCGATAAAGATCTTTGTAGAATATGTAGGAACCAATATGAGAATCCACGTTCCTCTATTGGTTATTGACCGAAAGCGAGTCTCGGTCATGTATACATAGTTCTCGAACCCGTAGGGTCCGCATGCTTAACGTTTGATGACGGTCGGTATTATGAGTTTATGTGTTTTGATGTACCGAAGGTAGTTTGGAGTCCGGGATGTGATCACGGACATGACGAGGAGTCTTGAAATGGTCGAGACATAAAGATCGATATATTAGAAGGCTATGTTTGGACATCGAAATGGTTCCGGATGAGTTTGGGCATTTACCGGAGTACCGGGGGGTTACCGGAACCCCTCAGGGAGTCAATGGGCCTTAGTGGGAGAGAGGAGGAGGCGGCTAGGTGGAGGGCGCGCCCCCAAGCCCAATCCGAATTGGGTGGGGGGCCAGCCCCCCTTTCCTTCCCTCTCTCTCCCTCTTCCTTCTTCTCCTACTCCTACTAGGAAGGGGGGAAACCTACTCCTACTCGGAGTGGGACTCCCCCCTTGGGCGCGCCCTATGAGGGCCGGCCCTCCCCTCCTCCACTCCTTTATATACGGGGGAGGGGGCACCCCATAGACACACAAGTTGATTGTCTAGCCGTGTGCAGTGCCCCTTGATACGTCCATTTTGCATCATGCTTTTATATCGATATTTATTGCATTATGGGTTGTTATTACACATTATGTCACAATACTTATGCCTTTTCTCTCTTATTTTACAAGGTTTACATGAAGAGGGAGAATTCCGGTAGCTGGAATTCTGGGCTGGAAAAGGAGCAAATATTATAGACCTATTCTGCACAACTACAAAAGTCCTGAAACTCCACGAAAGTCAGTTTTGGAATATATTAAAAATATTGGGTGAAGAAAGCACCAGAGGGGAGCCAACCACCGTCCACGAGTGTGGGGGCACGCCCCCTGCCTCATGGGCCACCCGGCAGGCCCCGATGCCCATCTTCTGGTATAAGGTGTCTTTTGACCTCGAAAAAAATAAGAGGGAAGCTTTCTGGATGAAGCGCCACCGTCTCGATGCGGAACCTTGGCGGAACCAATCTAGGGCTCCGACGGAGCTGTTCTGCCGGGGAAACATCCCTCCGGGAGGGGGAAATCATCACCATCGTCATCATCATCGATCCTCTCATCGGGAGGGGTCAATCTTCATCAACATCTTCACCAGCACCATCTCCTCTCAAACCCTAGTTCATCTCTTGTATCCGATCTTTGTCTCAAAACCTCAGATTGGTACCTGTGGGTTGCTAGTAGTGTTGATTACTCCTTGTAGTTGATGCTAGTTGGTTTACTTGGTGGGATATTATATGTTCAGATCCTTTATGCATATTAATACCCCTATGATTATGAACATGAATATGATTTGTGAGTAGTTACGTTTGTTCCTGAGGACATGGGAGAAGTCTTGCTATAAGCAGTCATGTGAATTTGGTATTCGTTCGATATTTTGATGAGATGTATGTTGTCTTTCCTCTAGTGGTGTTATTTGAACATCGACTACATGCCACTTCACCATTGTTTGGGCCCAGGGGAAGGCATTGGGAAGTAATAAGTAGATGATGGGTTGCTAGAGTGACTGAAGCTTAAACCCTAGTTTATGCGTTGCTTCGTAAGGGGTTGATTTGGATCCATATGTTTCATGCTATGGTTAGGTTTACCTTAATTCTTCTTTCGTAGTTGCGGATGCTTGCGAGGGGGGTTAATCATAAGTGGGATGCTTGTCCAAGGAAGGGCAGTACTGTAACACCCCATACGTAACTTGCCATATTTGTATTCCAACTCTTGTCATTTCCGGCACTAAGTTATGATATTTCCTCGTTGTCGGGTTTTTGTCTTCGTGTGCTTTTGTCTTTGTCATGCATCTCATATCATGTCATCATGTGCATTGCATTTGCATACGTGTTCGTCTCATGCATCCGAGCTTTTTCCCCGTTGTCTGTTTTGCATTCTGGCGCTCCTATGTCCTCCGGTGTCCCTTTCTACCTCTTTTCGTGTGCGAGTGTCCAACGTTCTCGGATTGGAACGAGACATGTCATGCGGCCTTGGTTTACTACCAGTAGACCGCCTGTCAAGTTTCGTGCCATTTGGACTTCGTTTGATACTCCAACGATTAACCGAGGAGCCGAGAAGGCCTCGTGTGTGTTGCAGCCCAACACCCTTCCAAAGTGGCCCAAAACCCACCTAAACCTCCTCCATCATCTAGATCGTTCGATCACGATCGCGTGGCCGAAAACCACACCTCATTTGGAGCATCCTAGCTCCCTCTACCTATAAAACTAGCCTCCCCCCGAAAATTCAGGGTCCATTCGCACCCTAACCCTAGCCCCGCTCCTCTTCGCGCGGCCGGACACGTCCGCCGCGCCGGACAGAGCCGCCGCCGCCCCGCGCCAATCAGGCGATGCCACGTGTCCTCCCTCCACCTACCGCCGCCGAGGCCCAGGGAGCCCGCAGCCGGCCGCCCGATCCCATCTCCTCGCCCCGCCTCACGCCCGCGCGCCTCGGCCGCCGTCCTCGCTCCGCCGCCTCGTCGCCGGCGCCTCCTCTCTGGTGCACCGCCGCCGCTTGCCGCTCGGCCCGCACCTCGCCGCCCCGACGCGCTCCAGCAGCCGCGCCCATGTCCGCCATCACCGCCTCGCCGCCCCGGCGAGCTCCACCGCCTCTCCCTCGAAGCTCCGGCGAGCTCCACCGCCTTTCCCTCGTCTCCGGCGCTGGTTCCGGCGATTTCGATGATCATCGAAGTCCGTGCCGCTACAGTGCTCAGATCTGGATCCAGGTCTGAAATTATGATTGGTTGACTTTTGACCTAATCTCAGATATTTTTAGCATTTTTCCGCATGTCATAACTCTGCAACCGTGGCTCCGTTTCGGGCGTGTAGCATATCGAAATATTCGCCTCGACGACTACTTCATTTCATCTCATTGCACCATGTTCATTTGAGTTCATCTTGATGCCCTAAATGCTGGTGGAAGAGTGCTGGTTTCTGTTAGTTTCAGATTATTATCAGCAATTGGACATTTGTTATTTTTGCCATGATTGATGTGTGCCTCCTATGAACTTGAGCTCTACATGTGTTTTGAAGTATGCCATGCCATCTTTACAGGGGTGTATGCCATGTATTTTTGTGATCTCTGTGGTGACTAGCACAAGCATGCAAAGTATCCTTCTTAATGTTGCTGATTTCAGGGACTTAGAAATATTCTAAGTCTTGGCTATCGGTGTCAAAACCGGCGGATCTCGGGTAGGGGGTCCCAAAATGTGCGTCTAGGCCGGATGGTAACAGAAGGCAGGGGACACGAAGTTTTACCCAGGTTCGGGCCCTCTTGATGGAGGTAAAACCCTACGTCCTGCTTGATTAATATTGATGATATGGGTAGTACAAGAGTAGATCTACCACGAGATTAGAGAGGCTAAACCCTAGAAGCTAGCCTATGGTATGATTGTATGTTGTCATTGTTGTCCTACGGACTAAAACCCTTCGGTTTATATAGGCACCGGAGAGGGTTAGGATTACACAAGGTCGGTTACAAAGGAGGAGATATCCATACACGTATTGCCTAGCTTTCCTTCCACGCCAAGTAGAGTCTCATCCGGACACGAGACGAAGTCTTCAATCTTGTATCTTCATAGTCTAACAGTCCGGCCAATGGAGATAGTCCAGCTGTCCGGAGAGCCCCTAATCCAGGACTCCCTCAGTAGCCCCTGAACCAGGCTTCAATGACGACGAGTCCGGCGCGCAGTGTTGTCTTCGGCATTGCAAGGCGGGTTCCTTCTCCGATTACATCACAGAAGAAGTTGAATACGAGGATAGTGTTCGACCCTGCAAAATAAGTTCCACATTCCACCGTAGAGAGAATAATATTTCCGCAGATCTAATTTGCTGGCTTGTTCTGGCAACATGACGTTATGTCATGGCCCGGTGATTATTCGAACCATTTCTTTTAACCAGCCCCGCACATAATGCGAGGCAGTTTTTCGACACGTCTTGTCAAAGCAGAGATCGTGTCCCCTTATTACGGGATTCTCATCAATACGGGCGTGGGTAACCCAATCACGCCAACAATTGCGGCGCTTGGGGGATAAGCGATTTTTACCAGGCAAGTGGGGACGCTCGGTTTCGTCCGCCCATATAAAGGGATAAGGATTCACCTTTCTATCCACACCTTCTTCCTCCTTTGCTCATCCGCTCCCGCACACTTGAGCTCTAGCGCCGAAGTCCTCACTTCCACCTCAACCCTCTCCAACCATGTCCGGAGCAGGAGGCAAGTGGATGGTCTCCTCCGTCACGGAGGGAGACATTAAGAAACTGAGGAGAGTCGGATACCTGCCCGACGACATCGCGCACCGGCTCCCAGATGAGGGGCAGCTCATACCCACCCCCAGGCCCCATGAGAGGGTGGTATTCCTTACCCATTTCCTCCGCGGACTAGGATCCCCTCTTCATCCCTTCGTCCGGGGCTCATGTTTTATTACGGCCTGGATTTCCACGATCTGGCCCCAAACTTCATCCTTAACATCTCGGCGTTTATCGTCGTGTGCGAGGCTTTCCTCCGCATCAAGCCCCACTTCGGCTTATGGCTGAAGACCTTCAGTGTCAAGCCGAAGGTGGTGGGCGGCCACCAGGCGGAGTGCGGAGGCGCCATGGTGGGCAAGATGCCCAAAATAACATGGCTCGAGGGCTCCATTATGGAAACCATAAAGGGGTGGCAATCAGGGTGGTTCTACATCACCGAGCCGCGCGACCCCGCATGGGTAGCGGCCCCCGAGTTCTGATCTGGCATCCCCATGCGGCTCACCTCCTGGAAAGAGAAGGGCCTGTCCTGGGGTAGTTCGAAGGAGCTGACCGGACTCCAAACATGTATTCAAAACATGTTGGACAAGAAGCTCAAGCTGGTCAACATAGTCCAAGTCATGCTCATCCGCCGGATACTCCCGTGCCAAGAATGGGAGTTCACCTTGTGGGAGTTCAATCAAGCGTAGCACCAAACTCTGAACAGGCTCTTCGACATGACTCATGAAGACGCCTGGAGGGTGCTGTTCAAGAGTGCCGAGGTCCCTCCCCCTATCACCGAGGATCGCGGATTCAGCGGGAAGCGCCAAGCCAGTGCGGTAAGCTGCTTTACCTTTTACAGGATACTTGTTTTTATATAGATTGACTCTATGCGGGATCTAAACCCCCGTAATTTTGACAGGACTGGCAAAAGATGGCCGGACAGATCGACTGTCCGGCTCCCTTGCCCAAAGGCCCCGCAGATGCTCTTCTGACGAAGATGCTGACTCCGGCCCCTTATAAGGTGCCGGAGAAGACCAAGAAGGCCAAGGGAGCTCGAAAGAGTTCCCGACGCCAGGCGTCGTCAGACTCGCCGTCCGATGACTCTGCGACCCACTCTTCCCCCGAAGATGAGGAAGAAGAGGAAGAAGATGCTCCCCCACCGACTGGGGGAGACAAGAAAAGGAAGGCCGCCCCAACCGGGGAGGTCGGAGGGTCCAAGAAGGGAAGGACTCTCCTTCCGAACAGTTCCACTGCCGCCGATGAAGGCGAAGGGGAGTGGTTGCCCAGGGTCAAGCCCCCGGGGAGATCGTAAGTATTCATATGCCAAAGTTACCCATAGGATTCCTTTGTCGCACTGCTTTCCCTAAAGCCGAACACAATTATGCAGGCCGCCCCGAGCCAATATCGAGGTATCATCGGACGGCTCCCTGGGCTCGTCGGACATGGATAGCGATCCAGTCCCGACAGCCACCTCCCCTCATCCTGCCGACGACGCTGAGGTTTGTCTCAAGAGGCACCGGATCGAGGGGAGACAGTCCCGGAGGCACCTCAAGGCGACCTTCCGGACTCCGGGAGCCGCGGGGATGGGGCCCCCGAGAGCTCCGAGTTCGGCCCTAAGCCGAACACCGTGCCGGACCCTCCAGCGGTTCCGTACTCGGGCAGGTGGCCTCCTTCTAAGAGGGGCCAGACACCTGTGCCGGTGACCTCTACCCATCCAGAGGCACCGGACAATCTGCTGGAAGCGCTTCGCAGCGCTTCCATCGACGAGGAGCACCACACTATTATGAGTGCGGTGATCCAGAAGGTTCAGTCCGCCAAGAGCGGATTGACTGAAGCCTGTGCCAGCCTTCTAACAGGCTTTGAGGTAAGTGTGTTTAAAATGTAGTAGAAATATTACCGCATAGATAGTAGCCCCTGATGCTTTGTTCGGTGTTCACAAAGAAAAGCCGAACAGAGGATCAAATAATATCGCAGGAGTCTAATATAAGTATGTCAATATGCATATGCAGGCTTCGCTGCTGGCGTCCGCCGCACTAACTGCGGAGGTCGCCGTACTGAAGGAGGCCCTCGAGGGGTCCCGGAAAGAGCTCGGCCTTGCTAAGAGGCAGCTCAAGGAGAACAAGGGTAAGTAATACCCCGTCTATAGATATGTATATATGAGAAAAAGGACACGATTGCCAAATGACAGGATCATTGTATGTTTGTCAGGGGCCACGACCGAGGTGGCGACCCTGAAGCAGGCGCTGTCCCAGGCCGAAGAGAAGGCGGCCCAGGAGCGCACTGAGCGAGAGAAGCACGAGGCTCGGGTGCGCGAGGTGCAGCAAGAGCTCCAGGCTCTCGTGACAAAGCACGAGGCATTGGAGCTTGACCCGAAGACGCGAGAGTCTGAGCTTGCCGCGACCCTTGAGAGTGCGAAGAAGGCCAAGGCCAAGGCCCAGAAGGCCCTCCAGGAGATCGATGCAATGAAGAAGATAGCGGCGGGTAAGGCTTTCTATATGCAAAGCAAGCATGTAAAAGCAAATTACCGATTACTTACCCGGATCCGGAGCCCTTCAGGAGCATTCGCAGATTTGCCCCGCAGTGTGTCCGATGCCGCACGATTTTACCAGGCCGAGGACGGAAGCTCGACGGAGAAGCTGTTCTGGTCTCAGTATGCTGAGGCCGAACATCCGGTGCCGATGAGCGACCAGCTGAAGCAGATGGTCGAGCTACATAAGGCGGCCGATCATGCCATGAAGGGCTTTATAGTCCGGCTGTGGCCTGGCGACGCCCTTCCGAACAACTTCTTCGGCCTGGTGAGGCGGCTTGTGGATGCCTGCCCACGGCTGGAGGTCGTCGAGCGACCCGTCTGCATTGAAGGTGCACGCCGGGCTTTTACCTGTGTGAAATTGCAGTGGGTCAAGCTAGACGCCGTGAAGCTGGTCAAGGAGGGGCTGTCGGTGGGCAAGGAGGACCACCACCCCGAGATGTACTACGAGGGTGTTCTGCCGGGTGCCCGTCTCATCGCGGATGAGTGCTCGAAAGATGTAATATTTGAGTAAACTCGCTCGTTTTATCCTGTATTTATGAAAACATGTTTCATATGCGCTATGCAACGCTTGTTTGAATTTAAAATATTACCTTCTGTTTGGCTGTTTATCCAATCTGAGAGATGGCTAGTCCTCGGCTTCTGCCCCCATGCCACGAGTGCTGGGGTGTTCGGGATAAACCTGAGCACTCTTGTTCCCATATTTGGGTCCTTCGAGGGAGGTGCTCAGCACAACGAAGAAGGCAACCGGACTAATAATGCTTTATCACTCTCACTTAGCCATAGAATTCTATAATTTTAAATTTCGGCGAAGCCCCTGGTATTCGGAAGGCCGAATTCGGGACGCGATACACGCCTGTAAGCCAGACAGGGCCGGCCCCTCGCCCTAAGCGGCATAAGTCTTTAGGGACTCGAAAAACCTCGCCGAACAGCGACCAGTCTCTCGCCTTATCATCATAGTCAGTTTTAGCTTTCTCTACCGAGGTGCTCAGCCCAGCAGAACCGGGGCACAATCGCAGTAGTTCTCCTAGCGCTACCTTAGCCGATAGAGTGGAGCGTAAGGTACCAAAACATAGGAGCCGGGCAAACCCAACATTTGACCAAAGACATGATTCGGAGCTGATGCATATAATGCTATAAGTTTGGGGTGCCGCACTTGTGAAAGTGTTCGGACTTTTCACACCGCATTGTGGGGTACGTGAGCCCCTGGTGTATTGGCCGTACCAAAGTGTACGGTTGCAAGGCGTCATTAATGAACACACACATATATATGTAAAAAATGCAATAATGGTCGTAATGTAATGCATTGTTTATAAAAAGCCATGTTAAAGCAGAGTGATACAGATAGTGCGATAAGCAAAAAGTAGGACTAAGTCCCTTCCAAGGGCGAGCTGAGGGATGATATGAAATCTGAGATCAACCTGGGAATTTCGTTGTATAACGTAGCTGTCTGCCTTCTTGGTTGCTGCATCATGCGTTCAGCCAAAGTGCTGCCGGACAGTGTTTCCAGAGATTAAGGTCCTGAAAAAAGAAAAAATAACCAAACGGGAAGCCCCTAGTGCGGTTTAGGCCATGTTTTGGGGCATGTCGCAGTTGTGCCCCCTCCCCACCTGTGCTCATGGTATTTTTAATGCGTAATTATGTACGCGCGGCGCGAATATCGCCGTTGGGCTTGGATTGGGGTGGCCGCCGCATTGCTACGCGAGCTCAGATCGCGCCAGGCGGTCTATTTGCCGATTGCCCCGAGCGCGCTTGAAGGTGTCCGGGATTTGAAGCGCCGAACTGGTTGATTGCCTTGAGAGGCTGCTTTGCGCTTCTGCTGCGAGGGCCACGGTGTGCTCCTCAGTTCGGAGAGAGCGTTCTGTGTTTCCATTGACTGTAATAACTCCGCGAGGTCCTGGCATCTTGAGCTTGAGGTATGCATAATGCGGTACCGCATTGAATCTAGCAAATGCGGTTCGCCCGAGCAGCGCGTGATAACCACTGCGGAACGGGACTATGTCGAAGATTAGCTCTTCGCTTTGGAAGTTATCCGGGGATCCGAAGACCACTTCCAGTGTAATTGAGCCTGTGCAATGGGCCTCTACACCTGGAATGATGCCCTTAAAGGTCGTTCTCGTGGGTTTGATCCTTGAGGGGTCTATACCCATTTTGCGCACTGTGTCCTGATAAAGCAGGTTCAGGCTGCTGCTGTCGTCCATAAGGACTCGAGTGAGGTGAAGTCCGTCGATGGTTGGGTCTAGGACCAGTGCGGCAAATCCGCCATGACGGATACTAGTGGGGTGGTCCCTGCGATCGAAGGTGATCGGGCAGGAGGACCAAGGGTTGAACTTTGGGGCGACTGGCTCCAACGCATATACGTCCCTGAGCACACGCTTCCGCTCCCTCTTGGGGATGTGGGTTGTGTATATCATGTTCACCATCCGCACTTGCGGGGGAAACCTCTTCTGTCCTCCAGTGTGCGGCTTGCGGGGCTCCTCTTCGTCATCGCTATGCAGCCTCTTGTCCTTGTTTTCGGCAATTAACTTGCCGGTCTGCTTGAACACCCAACTATCCCTGTTGGTGTGATTGGCTGGCTTGTCTGGGGTGCCGTGTATTTGACACGAGCGATCGAGTATACGGTCCAAGCTGGACGGACCCGACGTACTTTGTTTGACGGCTTTTTCCGCTGACCGGGTTTAGAGCCTTTGAATCCGGCATTGACTGCCGTATCCTCAGTATTTTCATTGTTAATGCGGCGCTTATGCTTGTTGCAACGTGACCTGCTATTGCCGTCCTTGGTATCTGAGGTACCATGGTTCTTTGATATGTTATTACTGTGAGCCAGCCAGCTGTCTTCTCCCGCACAAAAGAGGGTCATGAGCGTCGTGAGAGCTGCCATAGATTTCGGCTTTTCCTCACCAAGGTGCCGGGCTAGCCACTCATCTCGGATGTTGTGCTTGAAAGCCGCTAAGGCCTCCGCATCCGGACAGTCGATGATTTGATTTTTCTTTGTAAGGAACCGAGTCCAGAATTGTCTGGCCGACTCTTCTGGCTGCTGAATTATGTGGCTTAAGTCATCAGCGTCTGGTGGTCGCACATAAGTGCCTGGAAAGTTGTCGAGGAATGCGGCTTCCAGATCTTCCCAACAGCTAATGGAGTCCGCTGGCAAGCTATTAAGCCAATGTCGCACTGGTCCTTTGAGCTTTAATGGGAGGTATTTGATGGCATGCAAGTCATCGCTGCGGACCATGTGGATGTGGAGGAGAAAATCCTCAATCCATACTGTGGGTGATGAAGCTATGTACCTAGGGTAGGGTCACGGACGTGTCCAACATACCCTCCCCAAGGACATCTCTGCAAAGAATCAGAAGCAGTCAAAGAGAAACCATCGTCCACTCGACCGTGGAGATGCACTCACTCGACCACCTTGAAGACACTCGACCACCAGAAGATGAAGAACCCTCCAATCTGCAACGGTCAAGATTTAAACCATAGCATTATGAGCATTTATGACACTTTACTGTAGACGTTACCAGTAACGCCTTTCCTTTATGAGCATTGAACCTTGTGTAATGGAGGGGAGCTGGGGTCCTAGCGCACTCTATATAAGCCACCCCCCTCCTCTGGGACAAGGGTTCGCACTTTCTGTAATTCACACACATATATTCAGTCGACCGCCTCAGGGCTCCAAGACGTAGGGCTGTTACTTCCTCCGAGAAGGACCTGAACTCGTAAACTCATGCGTACAACTCCTCCATGGCTAAGATCTTGCCCCCTCATACTTACCCCCCATTCTACTGTCAGTCTTAGATCCACGACAGTTGGCGCCCACCGTGGGGCAGGTGCCTTAGCGACTTATTGGAGAAGTTGCAATTTTTCCGATCCCCACCATCATGGTTCCAGGCGGAGGTTTGGCTAAGGGCCGCGAGATCCGTCTCGGCGCGCTCGTGTTTGTCGCCGACGACTCCGCTTGGCTTTAGGAGGTACCACTCGACGTCAATGCGCTCCCCGCCCGTGGGGCGACGCACTTTCACGCGTGCGTCCGCGGCGTCCTCCTGCGGCAACCGTCGACCCAGTACCAGTCGACTCCAATGGCTTTCCCCCTCCCTGCGATCCGCCGGAGCAAGTGCACCGGCCGGTCGAGGATTCAACGGTGGGTGAAGCATGCGGTGGCCCACCAGTCGGCTGTTGGGGAACGTAGCAGAAATTCAAAATTTTCCTACGTGTCACCAAGATCTATCTATGGAGAGACCAGCAACGAGTAGAAAGAGAGTGCATCTACATACCCTTGTAGATCGCTAAGCGGAAGCGTTCAAGTGAACGGGGTTGATGGAGTCGTACTCGTCGTGATTCAAATCACCGATGATCAAGTGCCGAACGCACGGCACCTCCGCGTTCAACACACGTACAGCCCGGTGACGTCTCCCACGCCTTGATCCAGTAAGGAGAGAGGGAGAGGTTGAGGAAGACTCCATCCAACAGCAGCACAACGGCGTGGTGGTGGTGGAGGAGCGTGGCAATCCAGCAGGGCTTCGCCAAGCACCATGGGAGAGGAGGAGTAGGAAGAGAGGTAGGGCTGTACCAGAACTTCGTGTATAGCTCCCATGCGCCTCCCCACTATATATAGGGGTGGAGGGGCTGGTTTCTTGCCCTCCAAGTCCATTGGGGCGTTGGCCAAGGTGGGAGGAAAGAAATCTCATTATTTCCTTCCCCACCGATTGTTATCCCCCCTTTTTAGGGATCTTGATCTTATCCCTTCGGGATATGATCTTATTCCTTCTAAGGGGGGATCTTGGTGCACCTTGACCAGGGGTGTGGGGCCTTGCCCCCACTACCCACGTCCATGTGGGTCCCCCCATGCAGGTGGGCCCCACTCCGGAACCTTCTAGAACCTTCCCGGTACAATACCGAAAAATCCCGAACATTTTCCGGTGGCCAAAATAGGACTTCCCATATATAAATCTTTACCTCCGGACCATTCCGGAACTCCTCGTGACGTCCGAGATCTCATCCGGGACTCCGAACAACATTCGGTAACCACATACAAACTTCCTTTAAAACCCTAGCGTCATCGAACCTTAAGTGTGTAGACCCTACGGGTTCGGGAGACATGTAGACATGACCGAGACGTTCTCCGGTCAATAACCAACAGCGGGATCTGGATACCCATGATGGCTCCCACATGTTCCACGATGATCTCATCGGATGAACCACGATGTCAAGGACTTAATCAATCCCGTATTCAATTCCCTTTGTCTATCGGTATGTTACTTGCCCGAGATTCGATCGTCGGTATCCAATACCTTGTTCAATCTCGTTACCGGCAAGTCACTTTACTCGTTCCGTAACACATCATCCCGTGATCAACTCCTTGGTCACATTGCGCATATGATGATGTCCTACCGAGTGGGCCCAGAGATACCTCTCCGTTTACACGGAGTGACAAATCCCAGTCTCGATCCGCATAAAACAATAGATACTTTCGGAGATACCTGTAGCGCACCTTTATAGTCACCCAGTTACGTTGTGACGTTTGATACACCCAAAGCACTCCTACGGTATCCAGGAGTTACACGCTCTCATGGTCGAAGGAAGAGATACTTGACATTGGCAAAGCTCTAGCAAATGAACTACACGATCTTTTGTGCTAGTCTTAGGATTGGGTCTTGTCCATCACATCATTCTCCTAATGATGTGATCCCGTTATCAACGACATCCAATGTCCATAGCCAGGAAACCATGACTATCTGTTGATCACAACGAGCTAGTCAACTAGAGGCTCACTAGGGACATATTGTGGTCTATGTATTCACACGTGTATTACGATTTCCGGATAATACAGTTATAGCATGAATAAAAGACAATTATCATGAACAAGGAAATATAATAATAATACTTTTATTATTGCCTCTAGGGCATATTTCCAACAGTCTCCCACTTGCACTAGAGTCAATAATCTAGTTCACATCGCCATGTGATTAACACTCACAGGTCACATCGCCATGTGACTAATACCCAAGAGTTTACTAGAGTCAGTAGTCTAGTTCACATCACTATGTGATTAACACTCACAGGTCACATCGCCATGTGACTAATACCCAAGAGTTTACTAGAGTCAGTAGTCTAGTTCACATCACTATGTGATTAACACTCAATGAGTTTTATGTTTGATCATGTTGCTTGTGAGAGAGGTTTTAGTCAACGGGTCTGAACCTTTCAGATCCGTGTGTGCTTTACAAATCTCTATGTCATCTCCTAGATGCAGCTACCACGCTCTATTTGGAGCTATTCCAAACAACTGTTCTACTTGGAGCTATTCTAAATTATTGCTCCATTATATGTATCCGGTCTCTCTACTCAGAGCTATCCGGATGGGTGTCAAGCTTGCATCATCGTAATCTTTACGACGAACTCTTTTACCACCTCCATAATCGAGAAAATTCCTTAGTCCACTAGTTACTAAGGATAACTTTGACCGCTGTCCTGTGAGCCATTCTTGGATCACTCTTGTACCCCTTGACTGACTCATGGCAAGGCACACTTCAGGTGCGGTACACAGCATAGCATACTGAAGAGCCTACGCCTTAAGCATAGGGGACGACCTTCGTCCTTTCTCTCTATTCTGCCGTGGTCGAGCTTTAAGTCTTAACTTCGTACCTTACAACTCAGGCAAGAACTCCTTCTTTGACTGGTCCATCTTGAACACCTTCAAGATCATGTCAAGGTATCTGCTCATTTGAAAGTATTATTAAGCATTTTGATCTATCCTTATAGATCTTGATGCTCAATGTTCAAGTAGCTTAATCCAGGCTTTCCATTGAAAAACACTTTCAAAATAACCCTATATGCTTTCCAGAAATTCTACGTCATTTCTGATCAACAATATGTCAACAACATATACTCATCAGAAATTCTATAGTGCTCCCACTCACTTCTTTGGAAATACAAGTTTCTCATAAACTTTGTACAAACCCAAAATTTTTGATCATCATCAAAGCATACATTCCAACTCCGAGATGCTCACTCCAGTCCTTAGAAGGATTGCTGGAGCTTTGCATACTTATTAGCATCTTTCGGGATTGACAAAACCTTCCGGTTGTATCACATACAACCTTTCCTCATTAAAATCGTCGAGGAAACAATGTTTTGACATCCTATCTGCAAGATTTCATAAATAATGCAGTAATCGCTAATATAATTCCAACAGACTCTTAGCATCGCTACGAGTGAGAAAATCTCATCGTAGTCAACTCCTTGAACTTGTCGGAAAACATCTTAACGACAAGTCGAGCTTTCTTAATGGTGACATTTACCATCATTGTCCGTCTTCCTTTTGAAATCCATATGTACTCTTTAGCCTTACGACCATCGAGCCGTTCTGCCAAAGTCTACACTTTGTTTTCATACATGGATCCTCTCTCGGATTTTATGGCCTCAAGCCATTTATCGGAATCCGGGCCCACCATCGCTTCTCCATAGCTCGTAGGTTCATTGTTGTCTAGCAACATGACCTTCAAGACAGGATTACGTACCACTCTGAAGTAGTACGCATCCTTGTCATCCTACGAGGTTTGGGAGTGACTTGATCCGAAGTTTCATGATCAATATCATAAGCTTCCACTTCAATTGGTGTAGGTGCCACAGGAACAACTCCCTGTGCCCTGTCACACACTAGTTGAAGAGACAGTTCAATAACCTCATCAAGTCTCCACCATCCTCCCACTCAATTCTTTCGAGAGAAACTTTTCCTCGAGAAAGGACCCGATTCTAGAAACAATCCATATTGCTTTCGGATCTGAATTAGGAGGTATACCCAACTGTTTTGGGTTTCCTATGAAGATGCATTTTATCCGCTTTGGGTTCGAGCTTATCAACCTGAAACTTTTTCATATAAGCGTCGCAGCCCCAAACTTTTAAGAAACGACAACTTAGGTTTCTCTAAACCATAATTCATACGGTGTCATCTCATCGGAATTATGTGGTGCCCTATTTAAAGTGAATGTGGTTGTCTCTAATGCCTAACCCATGAACGATAGTGGTAATTCGATAAGAGACATCATGGTACGCACCATATCCAATAGGGTGCAACTATGATGTTCGGACACACCATCACATTATGGTGTTCCAGGCGGTATTAGTTGCGAAACAATTTCCACAATTTCTTAATTGTGTGCCAAAACTCGTAACTCAGATATTCATCTCTATGATCATATCATAGACATTTTATCCTCTTGTCACAATGATCTGCTACTTCACTCTGAAATTACTCGAACCATTCAATAATTCAGACTTGTGTTTCATCAAGTAAATATACTCAACATTTACTCGAATCATCTGTGAAGTAAGAACATAATGATATTCACTGCATGCCTCAGCACTCATTCGACTGCACACATCAAAATGTGTTACTTCCAACAAGTTGCTATCTTGTTCCATCTTACTGAAAATGAGGCTTTTCAGTCATCTTGCCCATGTGGTATGATTTGCATATCTCAAGTGATTCAAAATCAAGTGAGTCCGAACGATCCATTTGCATGGAGTTTCTTCATGCATATACACCAATAGACATGGTTCGCATGTCTCAAACTTTTCAAAAACGAGTGAGTCCAAAGATCCATCAACATGGAGCTTCTTCATGCGTTTTATACCATTATGACTTACATGGCAGTGCCACAAGTAAGTGGTACTATCATTACTATCTTATATCTTTTGGCATGAAAATGTGTATCACTACGACCGAGATTCAACAAACCATTCCTTTAGGTGCAAGACCATTGAAGGTATTATTCAAAAATAGAGTAACCATTATTCTCCTTAAATGAATAACCGTATTGCGATAGACATAATCCAATCATGTCTATGCTCAACGCAAACACCAATCTCGGTGGTAGAGGGAGCGTGCGATGCTTGATCATATCAACCTTGGAAACACTTCCAACATATATCGTCAGCTCACCTTTAGCTAGTCTCCGTTTATTCCGTAGCTTTTATTTCGAGTTACTAACACTTAGCAACCGAACCGGTATCCAATACCCTGGTGCTACTAGGAGTACTAGTAAAGTACACATTAACATAATGTATATCCAATATACTTCTATCGACCTTGCCAGCCTTCTCATCTACCAAGTATCTACGGTAATGCTGCTCCAGTGGTTGTTCCCCTTATTACAGAAGCACTTAGTCTCGGGTTTGGGTTCAACCTTGGGTTTCTTCACTAGAGCAGCAGCTGAATTGCCGTTTCATGAAGTATCCCTTTGTTCCCTTGCCCTTCTTGAAACTAGTGGTTTCACCAACCATCAACAATTGATGCTCCTTCTTGATTTCTACTTTCGCGGTGTCAAACATCATGAATATTTCAAGGATCATCATATCTATCCCTGATATGTTATAGTTAATCACGAAGCTCTATCAGCTTGGTGGCAATGACTTTGGGGAAACATCACTATCTCATCTGGAGGATCAACTCCCACTCGATTCAAGTGATTGTTGTGCTCAGACAATCTGAGCACAAGCTCAACGATTGAGCTTTTCTCCCTTAGTTTGCAGGCTAAGAAAATCGTCGGAGGTCTTATACCTCTTGACGTGGGCACGAGCCTGAAATCCCAATTTCAGCCCTCGAAACATCTCATATGTTCCGCGACGTTTCGAAAACGTCTTTGGTGCCTCTACTTAAACCATTTAATTGAACTATCATGTAGTTATCAAAACGTGTATGTCCGATGTTCGCAACATCGACAAACGACGTTGGGGTTCAGCACACTGAGCGGTGCATTAAGGACATAAGCTTTCTACTGATCGCATAATCGCTACTATCAACTTTCAACTATATTTTCTCTAGGAACATATCTAAACAGTGGAACTAAAGCGCGAGCTTACGACATAATTTGCAAAAGGTCTTTTGACTATGTCCAGGATAATTAAGTTCATCTTATGAACTCCCACTTAGATAGACATCCCTCTGGTCATCTAAGTGATCACATGATCCGAGTCAACTAGGCCGTGTCCGATCATCACGTGAGACGGACTAGTCATCATCGGTGAACATCTTCATGTTGATCGTATCTACTATACGACTCATGCTCGACCTTTCCGTCTCCGTGTTCCGAGGCCATGTCTGCACATGCTAGGCTCGTCAAGTTAACCCTAAGGGTTTTCGCTGTGTAAAACTGTCTTACACCCGTTGTATGTGAACGTAAGAATCCATCACACCCGATCATCACGTGGTGCTTAGAAGCGACGAACTGTAGCAACGGTGCACAGTTAGGGGAGAACACTTCTTGAAATTTTGTAAGGGATCATCTTATTTACTACCGTCGTCCTAAGTAAACAAGATGCATAATCATAATAAACATCACATGCAATTATATAGTTGTGACATGATATGGCCAATATCATATAGCTCCATTGATCTTCATCTTCGGGGCTCCATGATCATCTTGTCACCGGCTTGACACCATGATCTCCATCATCATGATCTCCATCATCGTGTCTTCATGAAGTTGTCACTCCAACGACTACTTCTACTTCTATGGCTAACGCGTTTAGCAATAAAGTAAAGTAAGTTACATGGCGTTCTTCAATGACACGTAGGTCATACAATAAATAAAGACAACTCCTATGCCTCCTGCCGGTTGTCATACTCATCGACATGCAAGTCGTGAATCCTATTACAAGAACATGATCAATCTCATACATCACATATCATTCATCACATTCTTCTTGGCCATATCACATCACAAAGCATACCCTGCAAAAACAAGTTAGACGTCCTCTAATTGTTGTTTGCATGTTTTACGTGGCTGCTATGGGTTTCTAGCAAGAACGTTTCTTACCTACGCAAGACCACAACGTGATATGCCAATTGCTATTTACCCTTCATAAGGACCCTTTTCATCGAATCCGTTCCGACTAAAGTGGGAGAGGCTGGCACCCGCTAGCCACCTTATGCACCAAGTGCATGTCAATCGGTGGAACCTGTCTCACGTAAGAGTACGTGTAAGGTTGGTCCGGGCCGCTTCATCCCACAATACCGTCGAAACAAGATTGGACTAGTAACGGTAAGCATATTGAACAACATCAACGCCCACAACTACTTTGTGTTCTACTCGTGCAAAGAATCTACGCAATAGACCTAGCTCATGATGCCACTGTTGGGGAATGTAGCAGAAATTCAAAATTTTCCTACGTGTCACCAAGATCTATCTATGGAGAGACCAGCAACGAGTAGAAAGAGAGTGCATCTACATACCCTTGTAGATCGCTAAGCGGAAGCGTTCAAGTGAACGGGGTTGATGGAGTCGTACTCGTCGTGATTCAAATCACCGATGATCAAGTGCCGAACGCACGGCACCTCCGCGTTCAACACACGTACAGCCCGGTGACGTCTCCCACGCCTTGATCCAGTAAGGAGAGAGGGAGAGGTTGAGGAAGACTCCATCCAACAACAGCACAACGGCGTGGTGGTGCTGGAGGAGCGTGGCAATCCAGCAGGGCTTCGCCAAGCACCATGGGAGAGGAGGAGTAGGAAGAGAGGTAGGGCTGTACCAGAACTTCGTGTATAGCTCCCATGCGCCTCCCCACTATATATAGGGGTGGAGGGGCTGGTTTCTTGCCCTCCAAGTCCATTGGGGCGTTGGCCAAGGTGGGAGGAAAGAAATCTCATTATTTCCTTCCCCACCGATTGTTATCCCCCCTTTTTAGGGATCTTGATCTTATCCCTTCGGGATATGATCTTATTCCTTCTAAGGGGGGATCTTGGTGCGCCTTGACCAGGGGTGTGGAGCCTTTCCCCCACTACCCACGTCCATGTGGGTCCCCCCATGCAGGTGGGCCCCACTCCAGAACCTTCTAGAACCTTCCCGGTACAATACCGAAAAATCCCGAACATTTTCCGGTGGCCAAAATAGGACTTCCCATATATAAATCTTTACCTCCGGACCATTCCGGAACTCCTCGTGACGTCCGGGATCTCATCCGGGACTCCGAACAACATTCGGTAACCACATACAAACTTCCTTTATAACCCTAGCGTCATCGAACCTTAAGTGTGTAGACCCTATGGGTTCGGGAGACATGTAGACATGACCGAGACGTTCTCCGGTCAATAACCAACAGCGGGATCTGGATACCCATGATGGCTCCCACATGTTCCACGATGATTTCATCGGATGAACCACGATGTCAAGGACTTAATCAATCCCGTATTCAATTCCCTTTGTCTATCGGTATGTTACTTGCCCGAGATTCGATCGTCGGTATCCAATACCTTGTTCAATCTCGTTACCGGCAAGTCACTTTACTCGTTCCGTAACACATCATCCCGTGATCAACTCCTTGGTCACATTGCGCATATGATGATGTCCTACCGAGTGGGCCCAGAGATACCTCTCCGTTTACACGGAGTGACAAATCCCAGTCTCGATCCGCATAAAACAATAGATACTTTCGGAGATACCTGTAGTGCACCTTTATAGTCACCCAGTTACGTTGTGACGTTTGATACACCCAAAGCACTCCTACGGTATCCAGGAGTTACACGCTCTCATGGTCGAAGGAAGAGATACTTGACATTGGCAAAGCTCTAGCAAATGAACTACACAATTTTTTGTGCTAGTCTTAGGATTGGGTCTTGTCCATCACATCATTCTCCTAATGATGTGATCCCGTTATCAACGACATCCAATGTCCATAGCCAGGAAACCATGACTATCTGTTGATCACAACGAGCTAGTCAACTAGAGGCTCACTAGGGACATATTGTGGTCTATGTATTCACACGTGTATTACGATTTCCGGATAATACAGTTATAGCATGAATAAAAGACAATTATCATGAACATGGAAATATAATAATAATACTTTTATTATTGCCTCTAGGGCATATTTCCAACATCGGCCACCCCTCAAGTCGAGGCGATCGAGCCCGACGAGTCTCTCTACGGCCTGTTCGATCTGTCGACTGGCTCCGTAGAGACTGCATCCGAGTGCGGCAACAATGACTCGGCAGCGGAAGTCCTGATGGTCAATGGACCACGTGATCCTCCTGGCTGCAATCGTGAAGACGGAGGTGACGGGAAGGGCGATCCATCGCGCGTTCACGAGGAGTACCGCCCCAAGCCTCTCCCCTCGCAGCAGAGAGAAGAACTTCATCGCCGTAACATGGATGCCCTGCATACTCCTATAGTTGGAGTAACACCTGAGGCCCAGGCCTTGGAGCAGGCTCACTTGGCCAATCTGGCTCAGCGCACTCGGGTGGAGAACCTCCTGCGCGCACTCGATGATCACGCTCGTCAACGTGCTCCTGAGTCCAGTCGACGCCAACTTTTTCCACCTCTGACTCAGGTATACCAAACACCGATCCAAAACCTAGCAGCTGCTTCCCGGATAGCAGAGTCGATTCAACCTTCCCAGTTAGAAGATGGCCGAGGTCTGGCGCAGATCAAGGCCTTGCTCCGGGCAGCGGGAGAGCAGAATACGGTCGTGTCTCAGTCGCGGAATAGGATCCATAGCAGATCCGTGGTCACAGATACAGTTCAGTCAGCCCATAGCCCGAGATCACCCCCGAGGCGTGAGGGACGTGGGGAGCGGCGAGATCAGTACAGAACCAGGAGCAGTATGATCGTCGAGCCGATCGTGATGGTCACCGTTGAGTGCCCACGCCTCCTCCCAGGAGTGGGTCATACGTGCCTCGGCCGCATGACGACATACGCCCTCACAGTGTTGGAAGAGGTGTTCCAGTCGACCCCAGGGAGCTAGGCTTTGATGCGAGATCTATTCTCGTGCAGGGCTTGGTCGACAGAAACAGAGCTCACCGAGATGGCCATGACAGAGGCCCGCAAACCAGCAACAGGGTGCATGTCTCTGGCCCAGAGTGCTTCAACAGAGCTACCAGAGCTGTGATGATTCCCCCCAACTTCAGGTTGGCGACTGGAGTCAGTAAGTTCACCGGAGAGTCCAAGCCTGACACTTGGCTTGAAGACTACCGAGTGGCTGTCCAGATTGGTGGCGACAATGATGAGGTGGCCATGAAACACCTTCCTCTGATGTTGGAGGGCTCGGCTAGAGCATGGCTGAATCAGTTGGCACCTGGCAGCATCTATACTTGGGAAGATCTGTCCCGAGTGTTTGTCAGAACGTTTGAGGGTACTTGCAAACGGCCAGCAGGTTTGACAGAATTACAGTGTTGCGTCCAGAAACCGAATGAAACTTTGAGGGATTATATCCAGAGGTGGATCACCCTGCACCACACGGTGGAGGATGTGTCTGATCATCAGGCAATTTGTGCTTTCAAGGAAGGCATCAGGTACCGGGAGTTGAATCTGAAATTCGGTCGGACAGGAAACATGACTCTGACTCGGATGATGGAAATTGCCACCAAGTATGCCAATGGTGAAGAGGAAGAGCAACTGCGGAGCAGCAAGCACAAAGCAGTCGCCCACGAAGCCGGAGGAGGAAACTCCAGTCGGAAACAAAAACGCAAGGCCGAACCAGCTGCTCCGGGTGAGGCCTTGGCTGTGGTTCAAGGAAAGTTCAAGGGGAAGCCCAAAGGGCCGTGGAACCCCAAGAAAGTAAAAGATCAAGATGGAAATGACGTGTTGGATCTGCCGTGCCATATCCACACCAAAAAAGATGAAGAAGGTAATTTCATTTACCCAAAGCATACCACTCGACAGTGTCGGCTCCTGATCCAGCAGTTCCGAGAGAAACATCCCAAGGAAAAGGAGAAGGAGGCAGACAAGGCTGAGAGTGAAGGAGAAGATGATGATGGTTATCCTCACGTGAATTCCACTCTGATGATTTTTGCTGATGTTGAAAACAAGAGTCGATTGAAAGTCATTAATGGAGAAGTGAACATGGTCGCTCCGGCGACACCCAGTTACTTGAAATGGTCGCAGACTGCCATTACATTCGACCAGTCTGATCATCCAGCGCACATCGCCACCCCTGGGAGGCAAGCGCTGGTGGTCGACCCGGTGGTCGAAGGCACTCGACTGACAAAGGTCCTGATGGACGGTGGCAGTGGCCTGAACATTCTGTATGCAGAAACGTTGAAAGGAATGGGCATTCCGATGTCCAGACTCAGTGAAAGCCATATGAGTTTCCATGGGGTCATCCCAGGCAAGAAGGTTGCGTCCCTCGGTCAGATTGCACTCGACGTGGTTTTCGATGATGCCAAAAATTACCGCAAAGAAAAGTTGACATTTGAAGTCGTGGATTTTCAGAGTGCATATCATGCAATTCTGGGCAGGCCAGGTTATGCACGATTCATGGCTCACCTTGTTACGTGTACCTCAAACTGAAGATGCCTGGTCCTAGAGGGGTGATCACTATCTCTGGTAATCGGAAAAAGGCGGAAGAGTGTTTCCAGAAGGGCTCAAAGACCGCCGATGCCCATATGGCCGTGGTAGAATTGCAAGAATACCAGAAAAATGCAGACCCGAGCGACTTGCTGTGAGCCAAGAAGCCAGCCACAGATTCAGCATTCCAGTCGTCTGGCGAGACGAAGTCTGTTCACATTCACCCGACGGACCCCAATGCGGCTCTGACCCACATTTCAACCACACTCGACTCCAAATAGGAAGAAGCGCTCATCCAGTTCCTCCGTGAGAACTGGGACATCTTTGCATGGAAGCCTTCTGACATGCCAGGTGTTCCCAGGGGACTGGCTGAGCATCATTTGCGAGTCGACCCAAAAGTGAAACTAGTCAAAGAGCATCTTCGACGATCCGCCGTCCAGAAAAGAAAAGCAATCGGCGAAGGGGTGGCTCGGCTTTTGGCAGCTGAGTTTATCCGAGAGATTTACCACTCCGAGTGGTTAGCCAATGTTGTCATGGTCCCAAAGAAAGATGACTCACTCCGCATGTGCATCGATTTCAAGCATATCAATCGATCTTGCCCGAAAGATCACTTCCCTCTCCCTCGCATCGATCAGATAGTCGACTCGACTGCTGGGTACGAGCATTTGTCCTTTTTGGACGCCTACTCCGGGTACCAGGAGATCCGTCTGTATGGACCCGACAAAATAAAGACAACTTTTATCACCCCGTTTGGATGCTTCTGTTATGTCACAATGCCATTCGGCTTGAAGAATGCCGGAGCCACATTTATGCGGATGATTCAGAAGTGCCTGCTCACTCAGATCAGTCAGAATGTGGAAGCATATATGGATGACATTGTGGTCAAGTCACGTAAAGGTTCCGACCTGCTGACCGACCTCGCTGAAACCTTTGCCAACCTCAGAAGGTATGATATCAAGCTCAATCCATCAAAGTGCACGTTTGGAGTTCCAGGAGGAAAGTTACTCGGTTTTCTTGTTTCCGAACGAGGAATCGATGCTAACCCAGAGAAAGTAGGCGCTATACTTCGAATGAAACGCCCTGTGCGTGTGCATGATGTCCAGAAGCTTACTGGTTGCTTGACCGCCCTAAGTCGATTCATTTCTCGCCTCGG
The DNA here is from genome assembly GCF_002162155.2 of Triticum dicoccoides. Classification (NCBI taxonomy): domain Eukaryota; kingdom Viridiplantae; phylum Streptophyta; class Magnoliopsida; order Poales; family Poaceae; genus Triticum; species Triticum dicoccoides. The sequence continues at coordinate 646,960,240 of NC_041382.1, forward strand.
TGAAAAGGCGCTGCCTCTTTACCGACTGATGAAGAAATCAGATAAGTTCGAGTGGACTCCAGAAGCTGATATAGCATTTGTAGAGCTAAAAGCCCTACTTTCCACCCAGCCGGTGCTTGCTGCTCCAATCAGCAAAGAGCCTCTATTGCTTTATATAGTAGCCACTGGACAAGTCGTCAGTACAGTACTTACGGTCGAGCGGGAAGAAGAAGGAAAATCGTACAAAGTTCAACACCCAGTTTATTATATTTCTGAAGTCCTGACCCCGTCAAAGCAGAGATATCCTCACTATCAGAAGCTTGTCTATGGAATTTACATGACCACGAAGAAGGTTGCACACTACTTCTCAGATCACTCTGTTACAATCGTCAGCGACGCTCCATTGTCAGAGATTCTGCACAACAGGGATGCAACTGGTCGAGTGGCAAAATGGGCGATTGAACTCCTTCCCTTGGATATCAAGTTTGAGGCAAAGAAAGCTATCAAGTCCCAAGCAATAGCAGATTTCCTCGCCGAGTGGATCGAATAGCAACTGCCAACTCAAGTTCACTCTGAGCACTGGACCATGTTCTTTGACGGATCCAAGATGTTGAACGGTTCTGGTGCTGGAGTAGTCCTGGAATCCCCCCAAGGAGACAAGCTTAGATATGTCCTCCAGATTCACTTTAATTCCTCCAACAATGAAGCAGAATATGAAGCACTCCTATATGGGTTGCGCATGGCCATCTCACTCGGCGTCCGTCGCCTCATGGTCTATGGTGACTCAAATTTGGTAGTTAATCAAGTGATAAAGGAGTGGGACATCAGAAGTCCAGCCATGACTGGTTACTGCAACACGGTGAGAAAGCTTGAGAAGAAGTTCGAGGGGTTAGAACTCCACCACATCCCCCGATTGAAAAATCGAGCAGCCAATGAATTGGCAAAGATAGGTTCCAAGAGAGAAGCCATTCCCAGCAATGTGTTCTTGGAGAATATTCACACGCCGACAGTTCAAGAAGACCCTTTCACTGAAGAGCCTCCGCAACCTAAGAGCGCCACGGATCCGACTGAAGTCGAGGTCCCAGCTGTGGTCGACCTGATCATGGAGGTTCTGGCCATTATTCCCGACTGGATGGTGCCCTACATTGCGTACATCCTTAGGAAAGATCTCCCAGAGGATGAAGAAGAAGCTCGACAGATCGTTCGTCGATCCAAGGCCTTTACTGTGATAAGAGGGCAGCTGTTCAGAGAAAGTGTGACTGGAGTCGGTCAGAAGTGCATAACACCAGAAGAAGGTCGAATGATCCTCAATGACATCCACTCAGGGACCTATGGTCACCATGCGTCCTCTCGGGCCATCGTGGCTAAAGCATACCGAGCTGGATTCTATTGGCCACGAGCAAATGAGATGGCGAAAGACATAGTCGACAGATGTGAAGGCTGTCAATTTTACTCCGATATGTCTCACAAGCCAGCGTCAGCCCTGAAGACCACCCCCCTCATCTGGCCCTTCGCTGTTTGGGGACTGGATATGGTTGGACCGCTAAGAACCGGCAAAAGCGGCTTCACTCACGTGCTCGTTGCAGTCGACAAGTTTACCAAATGGATCAAAGCTAAACCTATCAAGAACCTTGATGCTAGCACCGCTGTCAGTTTTATCAGAGAATTGACATTTAGATATGGAGTCCCACACAACATCATCACGGACAACGAATCAAACTTTGATTCCGACGAGTTCAGAGCTTTCTGCGCCTCTAAGGGCACTCGGGTCGACTATGCTTCTGTCGCTCACCCGCAGTCGAACGAACAAGCAGAAAGAGCCAATGGCCTAATTCTCAAAGGACTGAAACCCCAACTGATGCATGATCTCAAACACACAGCAGGTGCTTGGGTTGATGATTCCGTCAGTTCTGTGGGGTTTAAGGACAACTCCTAATCGGTCGACTGGGAGAACTCCTTTCTTCTTAGTCTATGGAGCCGAAGCTGTTCTGCCAAGTGACTTGCTCCACAATGCACCCCGAGTTGAACTCTTCTCCAAAGCGGAAGCAGAGCAGGCCCGGCAAGATTCAACCGCTCTCCTAGAGGAGGAAAGAGAGATGGACTTGATCTACTCGACCATTTATCAGCAAGACTTGCGTCGATTCCACGCCAGGAATGTGAGGGGTCGGGCCTTTCAAGAAGGAGACTTGGTTCTTCGAGTGCATCAGCAGAAACCACACAAGCTTGCTCCAACTTGGGAAGGCCCCTTCATCGTCACCAAAGTTCTCCACAACGGAGCATACCATCTTTACAGTACCAAGCATCAGAAAGACGAGCCACGGGCTTGGAACGCAGAGCTGCTCCGCCCTTTTTATACTTAAACACACGCTCGAATAAAATGTAATAAGAAACACCATTTGTAATTTGTTTATCAAAGACAAGAGCTTCCGGTTCTCTCATTCGATTGTGTTGTTCTTATTTGCTTTTCAAATCCCCCAGTGGGTGGGCTTAGTCGCGAATCCGTTCTGCCTAAGTTTGAAAAAATCCCACCGAGTGGAGAGCAAGCCTCCCACTCGGGGACTTAGCTACAGTCGAGCACTCGCCTAAGTTCTCTCACTAAGAGACTTAACGGTAGTCGAGCACTCGCCTAAGTTTGAAAAAATCCTACCGAGTGGAGAGCAACCTTCCCACTCGGGGGCTTAGCTGCAGTCGAGCACTCGCCTAAGTTCTCTCACTAAGATACTTAACGGTAGTCAAGCACTCGCCTAAGTTTGAAAAAATCCCACCGAGTGGAGAGTAATCCTCCCACTCGGGGGCTTAGCTGCAGTCGAGCACTCGCCTAAGTTCTCTCACTAAGAGACTTAACGGCAGTCGAGCACTCGCCTAAGTTCGAAAAAATCCCGCCGAGTGGAGAGCAACCCTCCCACTCGGGGGCTTAGCTGCAGTCGAACACTCGCCTAAGTTCTCTCACTAAGAGGCTTAACGGCAGTCCAACACTGGCCTAAGTTTGAAAAAATCCGACCGAGTGGAGAGCAATCCTCCCACTCGGGGGCTTAGCTGCAGTCGAGCACTCGCCTAAGTTCTCTCACTCAGAGACTTAACGGCAGTCCAGGACTCACCTAAGTTTGAAAAAATCCTACCGAGTGGAGAGCAATCCTCCCACTCGGGGGCTTAGCTGCAGTCATGCACTCGCCTAAGTTCTCTCACTAAGAGACTTAACGGCAGTCCTGCACTCGCCTAAGTTTGAGACCCATCCCTATCCGCAAGGACGACGAGGTGCAGGTCGACTGCAACCTTCTCCTTCGGAGCTGCGGCACAAATACAACGCCCGCTCCATCCCTATCCGCAAGGACGACGAGGTGCAGGTCGACTACAACCTTCTCCTTCGGAGCTGCGCCACAAATACAACGTCCACTCCACCCCTATCCGCAAGCACGACGAGGTGCAGG
>NC_041382.1:646964007-647032966 GCF_002162155.2 Triticum dicoccoides
CGCAAGGACGACAAGGTGCAGGTCGACTGCAACCTTCTCCTTCGGAGCTGCGGCACAAATACAACGTCCACTCCATCCCCATCCGCAAGGACGACCAGGTGCAGATCGACTGCAACCTTCTCCTTCGGAGCTGCGGCACAAATACAACGTCTGCTCCATCCCCATCCGCAAGGACGACGAGGTGTAGGTCGACTGCAACCTTCTCCTTCGGAGCTGCGGCACAAATACAACGTCCGCTCCATCCCTATCCGCAAGGGCGACGAGGTGTAGTGAGAAAAGTCCATCCGGAGGCAAACACAAGTACATTCGGAGATAAACCAAATTCAAATAAATCCTAAAAGGTTCCAAGCAGCGAATCAAAAGTACTCGGGCACCAAGCCCGAAGGAGTTTAACGGTTACAGAAACCACTCACAATTCCGAGGCAAATTTAAAGCGTATCCAAGTTTCATAAGATTGTTCACTCGGCCGGAGGAGGGCTGGCAGGCTCCACGAATGAGTCCAGATCGATCCCATTAGCGATCCGAGTGGCGTCCGCAATGAAAGTCTCCATGAAGGACTGGAAGTCGTGCTTTTTGGTGTTAGCAACTTTGATCGCAGCCAGCTTGTCTTCACGAGCCTCCTTGCAATGGACTCGCACCAAGGACAGCGCCACATCAGCACCACACCGGGCGGAGGATTTCTTCCATTCTTGCACTCGGTTAGGGATCTCGTTCAGACGAGTCATCAGAGATTCCAGATCATTCTGAAGCATCGCCCCTGGCCAAAGCGTTGAGTCGATTCGAGAGACAACCTCCTTCAGGCGTGCGAGGTAGCTTGTGGCGCTGGCGATACGGGACTCCAGTCGGAGCACGTTCATCGCAGTTTCGTCGCAGACTGGGGAAGCGATAGGGTCCAGAACCATCTCGACCCTTCCAGTTTCTTCGTCAAAGTCTTGGCAGAGTTCTGCAGCCAAAAGTCAGTCCATCAACTGAGCAAGACCCAATTGCAAGCATCAACGCAGTCGGATTAAAAGAAATACCTTCCAGCATGAGATAAAGCTTCTTGGCGAGGGTCCTCAGATAAGCTTCTGTGTCATTCCTCTTGCGGATCGCAGACTCCAACTTTTCGTTCAGGATGACCTTGTCCTTCTTTAGGCTGGTCACTTCACGGTTAGCTTCAATAAGACAAGATGTCAGTCAATTCACCTCTACTTCAAGCGTTCCGACTGAAGCAAGCTTCTTGTCTACGAGAGCGGTTTTGTCTTGGGCTGCTTTTTGCACGGCGGCGAGGTCCGAGTCCTTCTTGTCCAGAGCCAACTTCATTTTCTCTACAAAGAAGTAATTGAATCAAAGAAGAGATCAAAGAGATATATTGAAATTCAGTCGGCAATCAGTTACCTTCCATACCAGCGGCCTCGTCTTGAGCTTTTTTCAGATTTTGCTGATCCAATTCCAAGTCTAAGTTGAGTTGCCTCTGCTTCTCTTCGAGTTTAGCAAACTTGGAGATAAGAGTACAAGACTTCTGTAAGAGGCAAGAGACAGATCAATTGATAGGTTCGAAGGCAGTTCATTTCCGAGTGAATAAAACCTAAAGAAGTGGGCAACAAGCAGTTCAGACCCCAGTCGACTGCCAGCAGTCGACCGCGGTCTCGGGGACTGCACCCAGTGGGTGCACTTGGCGTGCCCCCACCGGTTCTGATCCGACTCGACCGGCCCGCCTCATCAGTCGATTCATCGCTCTCCTCGTCCTCCTCGGTTTCCAAATGCTCCTCGCCGCTCTCGCCCCCGCTCCCTTCTTCCTCAGCGCCTGTGTCCTGCACTCCGTTGGGCATCGAGTACATTTCGATGAGGGCTTGAAAGGATAACAATCAAAGGAAATTCAATCGACCACAAACAAGACATCACATGGTGAATCGGAAAGATACTTGATAAAACAGAAATATACGTGCTCCGGCTGGTGCGAGTTGTTGAATGGAATCACCCTCCTGGACCCCCGAGGGTTGTCTTTGTTGCCGGTGATTCCCCTCAACCAGTTCTCCAAGATATCCTCGCTGACCTCCTCTGGGTGGATCCGAGTGGTATCCTCGAGCCCAGAGTACATCCACATCGGATGATCGCGCGCCTGAAGAGGTTGGATGGGTCGACCAAGAAAGACCTCCAGTAGATCCATCCCGGTCACTCCGTCGCGGACAAGCTGGATGACCTGTTCAACCAGCACCTTGACCTGCGCTTTCTCTTCCGGAACTACCTTCAGGGGAGCAGGCTTCTCCACTCGAGCCAAGGAAAAAGGAGGAAGTCCAGTCGACTGGCCAGGGGTCGGCTGATCCTTGCAGTAGAACCAAGTCGACTGCCAGCCCCAGACCGAGTCAGGAAGGATCATGGCTGGGAAGGTACTCTTGCTCCTCATCTGGATCCCCAGACCACTGCACATCTGGATCACCCGCGTCCTCTCGTCACTCGACTTGGACTTTTTGACAGACGGGGAGCGGCAAGTGAAGATGTGTTTGAAAAGCGCCCAGTGCGGTCGACAGCCCAAGAAGTTTTTGCACATGGACACGAAAGCGTCCAGATAGACTATGGTGTTCGGAGTGAAATGGTGGAGCCGAGCCCCAAAGAAGTTCAAAAAACCCCGGAAGAAAGGGTGGGGAGGCAGTGAAAATCCGCGATCTATGTGGCGGCAAGGAGGACACACTCACCCTCTCTAGGCTGCGGCTCGGTTTCGTCCCCCGGGAGCCGAGCTGACTTGTGAGGGATCAATCCCCCCTCCACCAGGTCGTCGAGGTCGTCCTACGTGATTGCCGAGTGGATCCAGTCGCCCTGGATCCAGCCCGCCGGCAGGCCAGACCTTGACGAGGATCCGCCCCGGCTGGTCCGCTTGCCCTTCGCCTTCGCGGTCGCCTTCTTCACATGTTCCAGCGCCGCCTTCTTCTCCTTCCCCATGGTGGCGGATCGAGCTTGAGCAGAGGTCCGGCGACGAGGCGGAAGCGAGAGTGGCGAAGGGATCAGGAGAAAGAGAAGAGAGAATGGGAGCATGCGGAGCAGAGGCCTGGCCCAAGACCTTTTATAAGGCCTTTCACCGAGTGGCTGACTGGTGGACCCAAGCGATCTAAACAAATCCCACAATAGTCGCGCGCGCAATACGTGGCGAAAAAGGTGGCGCGGGGATCGATGAGACTTGCCTAATCCATCCCGATAACCTCGGTTCCGCCCGTCTGGCGCACTTCCCAAAATTCGAATCCCGCGAGATCCGCGGAGAGCAGAACAACCTGTCAGAGTAAAGACAAACACCTTCTACGTCATCATTCGGAATTCTACCATGAAATATAACTCGACAACAACCAAGAATGGACCAAGGCGATTGAGAAAGGAGTCGACGTCGTCACCTCGACTCATTGTTCCAGGACAAGGCATATTCATAGCACAAACAATGGGTCGGAAGTGTTCTCAACCCCTTCCTCACTCAAACCCTGATCCATTCGGGGGCTAATGATGAAGCTATGTACCTAGGGTAGGGTCACCGACCTGTCCAACATACCCTCCCCAAGGACATCTCTGCAAAGAATCAGAAGCAGTCGAAGAGAAACCACCATCCACTCGACCGTGGAGATGCACTCACTCGACCACCTTGAAGACACTCGACCACCAGAAGATGAAGAACCCTCCACTCTGCAACGGTCAGGATTTAAACCATAGCATTATGAGCATTTATGACACTTTATTGTAGACGTTACCAATAACGCCTTTCCTTTATGAGCATTGAACCCTGTGTAACGGAGGGGAGCTGGGGTCCTGGCGCACTCTATATAAACCACCCCCTCCTCTGGGACAAGGTTTCGCACTTTCTGTAATTCACACACATATATTTAGTCGACCGCCTCAGGGCTCCGAGACGTAGGGCTATTACTTCGTCCGAGAAGGGCCTGAACTCGTAAACTCATGCGTACAACTCCTCCATAGCTAAGATCTTGCCCCCTCATACTTACCCCCCATTCTACTGTTAGTCTTAGATCCACGATACCGGGGTCTGTTGTGCCGTCGTATGATTCAATGTTTACAGGTTTGAAACCTTCTAGGAATTGATGTTCCATTACTTCGTCTGTGAAGCATAAGGGGTGTGCGGCGCCTCTGTATTGGGATATATCGCGACACAGCTCGAATGGGTCTTGCCCACTGTGTTCGGCCCGGCCATATTTGATTTTACTGCATCCGGCGTGACGTTTGTCGTCTCGCAGAGTGGTGCGCCCTCGTGATCCGTAGATCAATCTTGAATGCTTTGCCTTGTCCTCCAATATGTCTTGTAGGTCTGGCATATCTCCCCATGCCTTTTTATTTGAATGGCATTGGGGTGGAGGCTGAGCTTTTGGCTGGAATGCCTCTCTATCGCGGCCACGAGGTGGCCGATCAGCCATATCATATGCTTCTTCCTCCAGTCGGGGAAGTAACCTGCGCCTTGGGTAACTCTTGGAGGGACGCTCGAATTTATATTCCTCCGCCGCGAGGACTTCAGTCCATTTGTCCGCTAGCAGATCTTGATCAGCTTGAAGCAGCTGCTGCTTTTTCTTCAGGCTGTTTGCCGTGGCCATAAGCCGGCGCTTGAAGCGCTCTTGTTCGACGGGATCCTCTGGGATGGCGAATTCATCGTCGCCGAGGCTTGCCTCATCTTCGGAGGGGGGCATGTGATCATCCTCCTTCTCTCCGTCTGCCGCTCTCTCGGGGGAGCTGGCTCCTTCATCCTCCTGCTCTAAATCTTGCTGGAGGGGATTGTTGTTGTCTTCAGCATTATCCGGAGTATTATTTTCTCCTGTGCCGGTATCACCACTTTTGCTTTGGCGGGACTTAGAGCGGCGCCGCTGACGTCGGCGCTTGGGTTGCTTCTTGGAGGGGCCATCCTCCGCTATCTTGTCGCCATTGCCTTCATTGGGTGTATCCACCACGTATATGTCATATGACGAGGTGGCTTTCCAGTGCTCTATAGGTGCTGGTTCGTGTTCGTCTCCTACATCGTCGTCCATACCGTCGATGTCTTCGGAGTCGAAATCGAGCATGTCGGTTAAATCATCGACAGTGGCTACGAAGTGGGTGGTGGGTGGGCGTCGAATTTCTTCATTGTCCTCATCCCAATCTTGCTGGCCATAATCCGGCCAGGGCTCTCCTGACAAAGAGAGAGACCTTAGTGAATTCAGAATGTCGCCGAAGAGTGAGTGCTGAAAGATATCCACGGCGGTGAATTCCATGATCGGCGCCCAATCAGATTCGATTGGCAGGGGCGCGGGCGGTTTGGAGTCAGAAAGAGAGTCTGACACCTTGGAGTCATGGGCTGCGCAGAGGGTTATGCTGGTGTTTGGCTCGATCGCCGTTGAGACTGCAGCCCCCGAGGCGGTGTCTAACAACCCGTCCTTGATTGGCGTAGTTTGCTCCGAGCTAAGGATCGGAGCTGATGTGGGCGCGACCTCTGGGATATTGTCCGGCGACAGAGCTAGGTCGTACCCACCGTGACAGTGCGGCGTGCCCGGCTGTGGCTTGGATCCGTCGAAAATCAAGTCTCCACAGATGTCGGCCGTGTAGTTCAAACTTCCAAATCTGACCTGATGGCCAGGGGCGTAGCTTTCAATCTGCTCCAGATGGCCAAGCGAATTATCCCGCAGTGCAAAGCCGCCGAATATGAAGATCTGTCCGGGGAGAAAAGTCTCACCCCGGACTGCATCGCTATCGATGATAGTAGAAGCCATCAAGCCTAACAGCGACTACACAGAGGAACTCTCAATGAAAGCACCAATGTCGGTGTGAAAACCGGCGGATCTCGGGTAGGGGGTCCCAAACTGTGCGTCTAGGCCGGATGGTAACAGGAGGCAGGGGACACGAAGTTTTACCCAGGTTCAGGCCCTCTTGATGGAGGTAAAATCCTACGTCCTGCTTGATTAATATTGATGATATGGGTAGTACAAGAGTAGATCTACCACGAGATCAGAGATGCTAAACCTTAGAAGCTAGCCTATGGTATGATTGTATGTTGTCATTGTTGTCCTACGGACTAAAACCCTTCGGTTTATATAGGAACCGGAGAGGGTTAGGGTTACACAAGGTCGGTTACAAAGGAGGAGATATCCATACACATATTGCCTAGCTTGCCTTCCACGCCAAGTAGAGTCCCATTCAGACACGAGACGAAGTCTTCAATCTTGTATCTTCATAGTCTAACAGTCCGGCCAATGTAGATAGTCCGGCTGTCCGGAGACCCCCTAATCCAGGACTCCCTCATTGGCCCTGTCATTATTTTATGCCATGTGTTCATGTTGCTACAGAGTGATCCATGCCTCTCTTGAGCATGATCAGTAAGGATGTTTTGTAGATATTGTGGTGTTCTATCCATCCATGTCTTTGTTTGCATTTACGGAGCACCCTAGCTTGAGTCAATCGAGCTCTACTTTTGCTATAAAATGTTCCTGGCAGGATGTTAACATGTTAAACAATTTTGCCGAGGTTGTTGTAGTTGATCCATAAATGCTATGATGTTGCTCTTGCCATGTTTAGCTTCCATGCCATGTCTATTTGCTGGGTGTATGTTTAGTTTGTGTTGCAATGCCTTGTGCTGAGTGCATCGAGCTCGTAAACATGCCTGCTTAATATCTATTTTGCCATGTTCTAGTTTTCACTAAGTCTAAATCTGTTAACGACAATTGCTATGTTCACATGGTTGCCATTGTATTTTATGATCCCTTTTGGCTTATGGTCAGTAAGGGACTTGTCGGGTGGTAGGTGCGACATATGCCAATGGGTGGCTTATCATTGTGGGAGCCAGTAAGACATCGCCGGTGCCTGGAAACGGGATAAGGCGAAGACATGCACGCCGGCGGATCTTACCCAGCTTCGGGGCTCTCCGTGGAGATAACACCCCTACTGCTGCTCTGCGGGGTCTCCGCATGATCACTAGATGAACAAGTAGCTACACAATGCTCCTTGAGCTGTTTGGTGGGAGGATGAAGAAGGACACGGCTAGCCTGCTTCTTCTCCTTGTGTGGTGTCTAGGACTAGCTGGGGGTCCAACCCTTTGCATGGGTGCCTCGGGGGGTTTATATAGGCCTACCCCCCGGGGGTACAATGGTAATCCGACTAGGCGCAGGGCCCAGCCGTCTGTGATTGCGCTCGCCGGCTTCCGCGCCGGCTGCTGGGGCCCGCCGACTGGTGGGTCCCGCCGGCTGCCGGCCCCTTGGTCGACAGGCAGGCCCCACTGTCCAGGGCCTGGTCGGCGGCTGGTTACTGTGGCTTCATCTTGGTGACGTGGGCTTCGTCATGGTAGGCGCGGCTACAGTGCCACCGCCCGTCGAGCGATCGCTGTAGCCTCACCGCGTCTTGTCTCCTTAATGGGGCGTCTCCTTCGAGGGAGGCGTCAAGCCGGCTGTGGGGAGCCGGCTCTGTCTTGGGCCGACTGGTTGGAGGCGTGGCCGCCTTCGGGCGTCTCTCTGCCTGAAGGGGCCCACCGTCTGTGGGCCGCGCTGGTGGCCCGTCGTGGGTGACATCAGGGTCAACATGGCAACAGTGCCGCGCCGGACGGGTCATGGCTACTCTGTACGGCGCACTGTGCCAGGCGTGCTCCGGGATACGGGGGTGGCAGGCTTCACTGTAGCCACGCCCCGTCGCACTGCCGTTAGGTGGGTGCAAACTTTGAGGGTACGGTCTTGACCGCTTTATGGGAACCGGCTTCTTGGAGTCGGCCTTCTCATGGCCGGCTTCCCAAAGTCGGCCCTCCCGTGGCTTCCTTCATGAGGGCTAAAGTCGGACCGCCTTCCGAAAGCCGGCCTGGGTGGCAGCCAGCAAGGGGGAAGGCGGCTCCATGTCTTGGATTCTTGAGAGCCGGACGGGCTCGTGATTTTTTCAGAAGGGCCAGGGGAAGCCGGCTAGGCTACCCATGGCTATTTACTCCGACAGTAGCCCCCGAAGCTGATCGAGCTTCGAGGCGGACAAAGGGACGAGAAGCTTGGTCTGCTTCCTATCCTGAAGAGCCGGCTTTGCTGATGTATGCCGTTTTCGGGGAGCCCTGCGTTTTGCAGGCGGGAAAGCTTTGGTCGACCCGCGTGCTGACCGCGGGCCCTCCCGCGGGCCACGTGGAAGCGAGACCCCGCCGTCGCACATGCGCGATGGGATGCCGCTGCAGGCCCGGCCCCGCCATTCCTAGGCCTCGACCCGAACGCTGATCTTCTGCGGCCCAGGTGGACCGCTCGCCTTCCCGTGACGATATTCTTTCGCCATTAGGGCGCAACAAGCGCAGGACGTGGGGGAGTGGGCACGATCGATCCCCACGTTTCCCCACGCCGCGCCTCCTCGGCTCCGCCACGCGAGCCTATAAGTAGGGGGAGGAGGGGGAGCGATAGAGGTTCGCACGCTCCTTCTCGCTCCGCCCCCTCTCATCCTCCTTTCTTCCTCTCGTCGCCGCCGCAGCCTCTCGTCTCAGCGCCGCCACATCGTCTTGCTCCTATGGCGCTGTCGAGCTCGTGGGACGGCTCCAACATCCATGAGGACCACGTTGAATTCCTCCGCCAGACTCGGCGCCTGCCCGACGCCAACCTCGTGCGGGTCCGCCTGGCGCCGAAGACAGAGATTTCGCCGGCGCCGGAGGAGGGCGAGCGGTCGTCTTCCGCTCGCACTTCCTGCGCGGCTTCGGCCTTCCGGCGAGCGGATTTCTGCGCTCCTTCCTCGAGTTCTACAACCTTCAGCCGCATCACCTCACGCCCAATGCGGTGATGCTGCTGTCGGCCTTCGTCTCCCTCTGTGAAGGTTTCTTGGGGCTGCTCCCCATGCTGGAGCTCTGGGGGGAGTTCTTCCAGAGCAAGCTCGGCCCCGTCGTTGCAGGCGTGCCCGCCCCCTGCGGGGCCTTCATCGCCATGAGGAGGGTGAGCGAGAACAACCCATTCCCGCCCATCCCCCTGATCCAGTCGGTGAAGATCTGGCAGAAATCATATTTCTACGTGAAGAACGTTGCCGAGCAAGGGGATCACGTCAACCTGCCGGCTTACGTAGCTAGCCCGCCGGCTGGGAGGCAGCCCTCATGGAGTTTCCGGTCCCGGTCACTGTCTCAGGCCGGGAACACCGCCGTCTCCCGGCTTCGGGTGATGATCCAGTCGGAAAACCTGAACGGCGCCGACTTGGTGGCCGCCTTCATGGAGCGCCGGATATCTCCTCTCCAAAGCCGGCCCCACATGATGTGCCAGATGAGCGGCCGCTTCGACCCAAGCCGGCTGAGCACCAGGGAGATGCCTCATGCGGAGGTATCGTATATGGTAAATTACATCTCAAATTGCAAGCTTGCCGAAGACTGGCGATACGGCAAGGCGCCGTATTCTCGCGCCAACCCTCCGCCCGTGGTAAGTTTTCTTTTCTTCCTTCTTTTCGTTGGTAGCCGGCTTTATGACGGCCGGCTTCTGATCAGTTGGTTCTTCTTAGCAGAACCCCCTTCTCCCGCCGACGACCGGGTTAGCGGGGATAGAACGCCAGTATGCCCCCGACCACACAGCAGATGACATCGACGATCCGGACTTTGGGGCAGCTGCCATGGAAGACGCCGTCGTGGGGGACGATGCCGAGCCCGGGGGCTCAAGGCTCACCGCGAGCTTCGAGGACTGGCCGGACGATGCTGAAGCCGAAGTCGCCCTGCGTCGTCAGCCGGCGGCCGACCATCAGGGCGTGGGCTCGTCCATCGCGCCGGCTGCCGGTGGTGGCGCACAGAAGCGTCGGGCCGCTTCAGGCCTCTTCGGCAGTCGGCCGAAGAAGTCCAAGGCCTCCACTGCGGCGACCAAGCAAGACGAGGCGGCCGCGAAAGCGGCCCGCTTCCGCAAGGCGGTGAAGCAGCCTCAGGCGGTCTCAGCGTAAGTCGTCAATTGCATTGTCGCATGCTCTTCATCATTCTCTTCTTGTTCGAGCATTTTTCTTAATTTCTTCCGCTTGCTGGGCAGGGCACCGCTTTCCCTTGAGCGTGGTCCGGGCGGCTCCGTAGTTGGGCCGACTGGAGGTTCTTCAAGCTCCCGCCGCGTGGACCCCCGTGCCGACCTCAAGGAGGCCACAGAGCGGAACACCCTTGAAGCGCGGAGGAGCGCGAGGCGGCGGAGAAAGCGGCCGCCCAGGCGGCGAGGGAGCAGGCCGACGTGGCAGCCAAGGCCCAGACGGAGGCGGTGACCGCGGAGCCGGAGGTGGAGGGTTCGCGCAACCAGCCTCTGCTGCTCGCCATTACCCTCCGAGCCGTGGCCCCCGACACCCCATTGCCCTTGGTGGAGGAGATCGTCCAAGACCCGCCGCTGATGGAAAGGGGGAGGACCCCGTGGCCTTTGCGAGGAAAGCGCCGCCAGCAGCGCCAACCGGAGCAGGCCAAGGCGGCCAATCGTCAGCGGCGCCAGAGGGGCCGACCGGGGGTGAGCCGGAGAACAGAGCCAGCCTCGAGGTGCAGCCGGCGACGGGCCGACGCGCAGGGGGAGGCGCCGCTCCGCCGGAGTTGCGCCGAGTCGCGGGCGCATGCCAGTCCGCGGAAGATCTGGAGGCGGCCAACACTGCCACGTCCGAGTGGACCCCCAGCGGGGGGACTGGCGAGCTGAATGTGGCGGCTCAAGGGGTCCGGAGCCGGCTGCAAGCTCAGGCCGCCCTGCTGCAACAGTTCACCCAGGAGTTCTTGTCGACGCGAGCCACCATCCGGGTGAGTCCTTCGTTCTTGGCTGCTTTGCTCTCTTAATTTCTTCCGTGGGGGCGCGTCAGCGCACCCACTGGGTGTAGTCCCCGAGATTCGGGCCGACTGCTGCACAGTCGGGTCGGATCTTTCTTGACGGCTACCTTATTTTTGCCTCTTGTCTGAATTTCCAGGAATATCACAACCTCTGTGCTGCCGCCTTCAACTCCCAGGCTCGGGAGTTGAGCCGAAGGACCGACGACCTGGCCGACAGCCGAAGTAAGTACTCGATTTTGTCTGTCTCCTGTGGGGGCGCGTCAGCGCACCCATTGGGTGTAGTCCCCGAGATTCGGGCCGACTGCTGAGCAGTCGGGTCGGATCTTTCTTGACGACTCTTTCCTTATTGGTTTTTCTTTTTCTTTGTCTTCAGGGGCCAACGCCGACTTAAGGAAGGAGCTCGGCGAGGCGAAGGCCGCCCTTCATACCAAGGATGCCGAGTATGCTGCCTTGGTCCAGGAGCGTGATCGCCTGGCCAAGAAGCCGGCCGACCAGGAGAAGAGCCACAAGGCGGCCCTGCGGGCGGCGCAGGATAGCGAAGCCGCCCTAAAGGCAGAGTATGAGACCAAGGCGGCGAGCTGGGCTGAGACCCGGCAAGCCCTGGATGAAGGCTTCGGCCGGATCGAGGATTTGATCGACGGTAAGCCGCATTTCTCGCCCCTCTCCTGCCCCTTGCCGCCTGGGTCTTTGGCTTAACTTGAGCTACTGCTTGTTTTTCGGTGCAGACTACTTCCCCGGCTAGTCCGCCTTCGCCATCCAAAGCATTGAGGCCCATCGCGAGGCGCGCCGTCAGGCGGGGGCCAACATCGCGCCGGATGCGAACCGGACGCTTGAGGAGCAGCTCTTGGCTGTCCAGGCGCGGTTGCAGCCGGCTCATCGGATGCTTCGCCGGCTCCAACGTGCCGGGGCGCAAGTGTTGGCCGCCCTCTAGCCCGGCGAGACGATCCCCCGCACCCCAAGACGAACTGCCGACTGGCTAGAGGTCGCAGTCGGTCGCTTTGAGGCTTGGAAGGTGTCGGCGGCCCGCCTCGGAGCCGGGCGGGCGTTGGAGTTCGGTCGGGCTTGGTACCCAGGGCTGAGCCTGGACCAGCTGCGCACTTGGCGGATGGAGGCCGACGCGGAGCTAGAGGAGGTGAGGCCGGCTATCGCCCAGCGAGCTTCGACGATTGCCGAGTGCACCGACATCAGCGTTTTCGCACCCGAAATCGATGATGACGGTGTTGCTCAGCCGGAGGAGTGGTTCGGGCTGAACCCGGCGGTGGGCGAGGACTCGGCGGAGGAGATTGCCTCCAGCGACGAGGGCGAGCATGACGAAGAGGAGGACGGCGAAGACGTCGAGCCGGCTGGTGGAACAACCGGCCGACCTCAGGCCGACCGTGCCTCCAGCAACGAGGCGCGTGGAAGCGCGCCCTCTACGGGAGGCGGTGACCAAGCCGAAGTTCGCCAACCGGCCGCTCCTTCAGCCGGCACGACCATCTCCGTCAACCAGTCCGGCTCGTCGGTCGCTCCGCCAGCTTGACCTGCCGTCTTTATCTTTCCTGCTTGTTGTCTTTTGAACAATCTTCATTAAGTTTTCGCAGTTCCACCCACTGGGGTGTATCCAAACTATGTTGAATGCTGGCCTCTCGGAGGTCTTTTATGTAAATATTGTTATGTGCATGTTTGGTTTCCATTCGCGTATGCTTTTTATCCTTAGGCCTTTTCCTTTGCCGCCTTCCCTCTTTGGGGAGGCAAGTACTTGAGCTTTCTTGGATTGAAGTGAAGTGAATGGAAACCGGCCGGCCGGCTACTCTGGTAGCCAGTCGGCGGTGGGAGAAAAAACCGGCTTTTGTTATATTAGTCTGTTAGTCCCTAGCAGTTTTTCGTGTGGGCGCCCGTTCCTGCCTTTAACTCTTGCCAGCCGGACAGCCGGTTCTTCGAACTGCGACTTTTGGCAAGAGAAGGCTTGGGGGCCGGCACACTACTTGTCTGACTGCGGGTAGGACTTCTAATATAACTCCAGTCGGCCAGTCCCCGAGCCGACTAATCGAACCCGGTGTCGGATGGAACAAGTAAATGAAATGACAAGGTCATAAGCATGATACTTTTCATTCATAAATAAGGGATGGCAGTCCCCGAGCCCTCCTCGGGGGGCCTATTGTCTCGTACTTAATACAAAAGTTAGCGTGATACATACTGTGTTTCAACTGTAAAATCTTCGAAGGAGGTTGGCGTTCCATGGTCGTTCCGAATCCTTGCCGGAGTCGTCTCTCTTGCGTGCCTTCGGCTTCTGTGCGTCGATCAGGTAGTAGGAGTCGTTGCCTAGAGCTCTGCTGATGACAAAGGGGCCTTCCCAAGGGGCCGAGAGTTTGTGCTGGCCGGCTGTTCGCTGGATCAGCCGGAGCACAAGATCGCCCTCTTGGAAAGATCTTGGCCTGACCTTCTGACTGTGGTAGCGGTGCAAACCCTGCTGGTAGATGGCAGACCGGCTGAGGGCTAATAGCCGGCTTTCTTCCAGCAGGTCGACGCCGTCTTCTCGTGCTTCCTTGGCCTCCGCTTCCATGTACATGGTTACTCGAGGCGAGTCGAACTCGATATCAGTTGGGATGACCGCCTCGGCACCATACACAAGGAAGAAAGGGGTGAAGCCGGTTGACTTGTTTGGGGTAGTGCGCAGACTCCAGAGGACAGCCGGCAGCTCGTCGAGCCAACAGCCGGCTGAACGCTCCAGCGGTATGACCAGTCGGGGCTTGATGCCGGAGAGGATGAGGCCGTTGGCTTGCTCGACCTGGCCATTTGACTGCGGGTGAGCGACGGATGCTAAGTCCAGCCGGATACCTTGGGCTGTGCAGAAACGTGCCAAGGCTCCTTTGGCAAAATTCGTGCCATTGTCGGTGATGATGCTGTGTGGCACGCCATACCGAGTTGTTATGTCTGCAATGAACGTCATGGCAGTCGGCCCATTCAGCTTCTTGATCGGCTTTGCTTCAATCCAGTTGGTGAATTTGTCCACGGCGACGAGCAGATGTGTCATGCCGCCGCGCGCCATCTTGAATGGGCCCACCATGTCCAGTGCCCAAATGGCGGAGGGCCAAGTGAGGGGAATGGTCTTGAGTGCCGAAGCCAGCATGTATTGCTTGGAGCTGAAGAGTTGGCACCCCTTGCAATGCTTAACTAATTCTTTGGCGTCATCCAAAGCAGTCGGCCAGAAGAAACCATGGCGGAAGGCTTTGGCGACAAGTGATCTTGAGGCCGCATGGTGGCCACATTCTCCTTGGTGAATGTCTCTGAGGATTGCAATGCCCTTGTCTTGCTCGACGCACCGTTGGAGGATTCCAGTGACACTGCGCTTGACTAGTTCTCTATTGACGATTGTGTATGCTCCGGCTCGACGTTGGACTTGTCTTGCTTCTGTTTCGCCAGCCGGCAGATCTTGGTTTACTAGGAAGTTGAGGATAGACTGAGCCCATGATGGAGCCGCGACTTCTTCTACTGCCAAAGTGGCTACCGCCACCAGGGTGGGCGGGCTGGGTGGTGAGATGCTGGAGTCGGTCGCCGTCTGTTGTGCTGGTGCAGTCCCCGGGCCGGCTACCGCAGTCCCCGAGCCGGGTGTGGCAGTCCCCGAGCCGGTTGCCGAAGTCCCCGGGCCGGCCGCGGGAGTCTCGGGGTCGCCTGCCAGGTTCTTCGAGCCGGACCCGGCCGCATCGGGGTCAGGCGGCACGAAGATGGAGTCGGACTCTGGAGACGGCTTGATGGACGGCTTGAGGAGGCATTGTAGAGCGACGCCGGTTGGAATTGCTTGCCGAGTGGAGCCTATTCGAGCCAGGGCATCGGCTGGCTCGTTGTCGGCTCGCGGTACGTGGAGGAACTCGCATCCTTCAAAGTATCCGCTGAGTTGTTGAACCAGGAAGCGGTAGCTCTCCATGTTTGCGTCCTTGGCGTCCCAGTCGCCGGATAATTGCTGGACCACCAAGTCCGAGTCGCCATAGCATAGGATCCGGCGAATGCCGAGTTCTTTGGCAAGCCGGAGCCCGTGTATGAGCGCCTCGTACTCGGCCATGTTGTTGGAGGCGGCAAAGTGGATCTGTAGCGTGTATCTGAGCTTGTCGCCTTTGGGAGAGGTAAGGACGACGCCGGCTCCCAAGCCGGTGCGCATCTTGGACCCGTAGAAGTGCATGCGCCAATGGGTGGAGTCGGGAGCCGGCGGCAGGTACTGGGTCTCGGCCCAGTCGACGAGGAAGTCGGCCAGTGCTTGGGACTTGATGGCGGTGCGGGGCTGGTAGAAGATTGTGTAAGGGGCCAGCTCGATGGCCCATTTCGCCACCCGGGCGGATGCGTCCCGGCTGCCTATGATCTCGGCCAGCGGGGCGGTGCATACGACCATGACGGGATGCTCTTGAAAGTAGGGCTTCAGCTTCTTGGCGGTGAAGTACACGCCGTAACACATCTTCTGGTAGTGGGGTAGTTCTGCTTTGAGGCGGACAACACCTCGCTCAAATAATACACCGGCCTTTGGACCGGCTGGGCTCGGCCTTCTTCTGGGCGTTGGACTACGATGACGGTGCTGACCACCCAGCTGGTTGCGGCGACGTAAAGGAGCATGGGCTCTTTCTCAGTCGGCGCCGCGAGGACAGGCAGCGTGGCCATCATCTTCTTCAGCTCGTGAAAAGCTTGGTCGGCCTGGTCGTTCCACTCGAAGTGAGTGCTCTTCTTCATGAGGCGATAGAGGGGGAGAGCTTTCTCTCCGAGCCGGCTGATGAAGCGGTTCAAGGAGGCCAAGCACCCAGTGAACTTTTGAATGTCTCGAAGCTTGGTGGGGATCGCCATTCTCTCGATGGCCTTGATCTTCATCGGGTTGCATTCGATGCCGCGTTCGGAGACCAGGAAGCCTAGGAGCTGGCCGGCTGGCACTCCGAACACACATTTCTCGGGGTTGAGCTTGATTTGGAACCGGCGTAAGTTCTCAAACATTTCCTTGAGGTCTCCCAGCAAGGTGCCGCGCTTCTCCGTCTTCACCACGATGTCGTCCACGTAAACGTGAGCGTTTCG
The DNA here is from genome assembly GCF_002162155.2 of Triticum dicoccoides. Lineage (NCBI taxonomy): Eukaryota > Viridiplantae > Streptophyta > Magnoliopsida > Poales > Poaceae > Triticum > Triticum dicoccoides. The sequence continues at coordinate 646,979,720 of NC_041382.1, forward strand.
GCCGAGTTGCTTGAGGAGGCACTTCTGCATGCAACGCTGAAAAGTGGCACCGGCATTTCTCAAGCCGAATGTCATAGTCAGGTAGCAGAAGGCTCCAAATGGCGTGATGAAGGCGGTCTTCAGGCGGTCGTCCGGATCCAGCTTTATCTGGTGATATCCGGAGTAAGCATCCAAGAAACTCAACAACTCGCATCCGGCTGTGGAGTCTATCACTTGGTCAATCCTTGGTAGGGCAAAAGGATCTTTGGGACAGGCCTTGTTGAGGCTCGTGTAGTCTATACACATGCGCCACTTGTTATTCTTCTTTAGCACAAGGACCGGGTTGGCAAGCCATTCTGGAAAGAAAACTTCCATAATGAAGCCGGCTGCCAGAAGCCGGGCTATCTCCTCTCCCACAATCATGCGCTTCTCCTCCGACACTCGGCGGAGGGGTTGTTTGACTGGCTTTGCGTCTTCTCGGACGTGTAGTTTGTGCTCGGCGAATTTCCTCGGAACACCCGGCATGTCCTTGGGGGACCATGCAAAGATGTCCCGATTCTCACGGAGGAAATCGGCGAGCTCGCCTTCCTATTTGCTGTTCAGGTTTGCCCCGATGACGGCAAACCTCTCTGGATGCTCGGGGTCAAGAGGTATCTTCTTCGTCTCCTTGGCCGTCTGGAAGGATCCTTGAGCATCGTGCTCCTTGGGGTCGGGGGACACGGCCGACTGCTTGCCGGCTATGGCAACGACTCGGTCCAACATCTTCTTTTCCGCGGCAATCACAAGGGACTCGGCCAGCCGGCTGCTGGTTGCAGCGCACTCAGAGGACTTCTTGTAATCGCCGGCTACGGTGATGACGCCTTTGGTGCTTGGTATCTTCATCTTGAGGTATGCATAGTGGGGAACTGCCATGAATTTGGCCAAGGCAGGTCGGCCAAGCAATGCATGGTAAGGGCTCTCCAGGTCCACCACTTCAAACCAGATCGCTTCCCGGCAGAAATGCTCCTTGTCCCCAAAAAGTACATCGATCTTGATCTTGCCAATGCGGGCGCAGGATAAGCCGGGTACGATGCCATGAAACACTGTCCGAGTAGGCATGAGCTGCTTCGTCTTGACGTTTAGCTTCTCCAGGGTGTCATGGTACAGGATGTTGATGCTGCTCCCGCCGTCTATCAACACACGGGAGAAGCGAGCAGCGCGTCTTTCCGTCGCGAGGGTGGCTTCCAGGACCAGGGCATAAGAACCGGGAGACGGCATCACCTATGGATGGTCGGCCCGGCTCCAGCTGATGGGCTTTTCTGACCAATGCATGTGTCTGGCGGGGTCGGCAGCGACCACGCTAACTTCCTGGTGCTCTCGGCGTTTGCTGCGCCGGTCTTCGGGCTGGCTTGTAAAGATGATGTAGGTTGCTTGCTCGTTAGGGAACTCGTCATGCACGGCTCCGACCGCGGGCCGAGCTGCCGGAGGCGGCGGGCCGGCAGGCGGAGGCGGCGCGAGCCCCTCGCCTTTGGAGATTCGGGTGAGCCAATGGCACTTCCGGGTTGTGTGGTTGGACGGCTTCACGCCGCTGTGGAACTTGCACGGGGCGTCGAGAGTTTTCTCGTAGGAGAAAGCCGGCTGCCAAGCCGGCCGGCCGCCCTTGGGTTTCTTGGGCGCGGGCCGCCCTTCAGGCGGCACGTCTTCAACTGTGGCCACCTGCCGACTGGCGGGAGGCAGCGCGGGGCCCTTGCGCTTGTGGTCATTCGAGTGGGGGCGTCGGCCGGAATCCCCAGCCGGCGTCTTGGGCGCCGGGTTGAGTACCTTTCCGGATGCGTCTACCCGAAGCTCGGTCTTCATCGAGGAATCGATGGTGGCGTACTTGTCCGCTATGTCCAGAAGCTCGTCGAGGGTAGCCGGCTCGTCGCAGAGGAGCTTGTGCTTGAGGAGGGTGCCTTCTCGGCATCCGGCTGTAAAGTACTCGATGGCTTGTACCTCGTGCACCCCCTCGCAAGAATTGCGGAGCTCGGCCCAACGCGTGAGGTAGTCGCGAGTGGACTCGGCGGGGCCTTGTACGCACAAGGAGAGCTGTCTGGGCTTGGGAGCCCGCTTGTAGGTGCTGGTGAAGTTGCGGATGAAAGCTTTGGTGAAATCTAGCCAGCTGTTGATGCTGAGAGGCTTGAGGCTGTTGAGCCAGGTTCGTGCCGTGCCTTGCAGCATGAGGGGCACGTACTTCACGACAACGCGCCGGTTGCCGTTAGCTATGCTGACCGCTGTGGAGTAGTCGATTAGCCAATCTTCTGGCTTCACGGAGCCGTTGTACTTGGGCGTGTCTCTTGGGAGCGAGAACCCTTTGGGGAAAGGCTCGTCGCGGATGCGGGGGCCGAAACAAGGCGGGCCGACATCGTCTTCTTCTTCCAACGCCAGGGATCGTGCCAGGCGGTTGCTCCGATGGCGGGCGTCGTTCTCGCCGACTCCTTCGCGGCGACCTAGTCGGCCGCTGAGAGTCGGGTGCGCCACTGGCGGCGGGGTGGGATATCTCTCTCCACGGGGTCGAGGTGGAGGCGGGTTGCCCCGCCATTCCATGGCTCGGGGATGGCCGTCCGCGTCTCGCTCGATAGAGATTCGGGTCCGGCTGCGGCTGGCAGCCGGCTCTTTCTCGCGCCGCGCGCGGGTGTTGCTCGTAGCCGGCGTCCGGGACATCGCGCCATGATCTCGGCGCGGGGGAGGGCTTCCCGCGCGGGCGTCTGCTTCATGTCGTTGCACGGCTGCGTCAATCAGTTGCTGGATGCGCCGGGTCATGTGGGGGAGGTCTTCGGCCCCCAAGCCGTCCAACTCGTCTACGGCCGCCTGGGCGGCACGCAAGTTCTCGAGCGGAGTGGCATAGACCGGGCGGTCGACTCCCAGCGTGTCGGCGATGACAGCACCGCGTTGCTTGACAAGGCCGGCCCGGCTTGGCCCGCCCGGGGCCGGCGTGCCGAATGCAGCATGGTCAGCTTCGCGCTGATAGGCCTCAGTGAGGCGTCTCACGGAGGCCAGCCTCCGGCCCTGTGCGAGGAGGGCGAGGCGGTGTGCCTCCAGTGCTTCGTCGTCGGCATTAGCCGGGAGGGGGGCGGACAAGTCGTGGGCGCTCTCGTCGGCCGGGCCGCCATGGCCGACAACCATCACTTCGGTGGTGACATCATCGCAGCCGTCGGCTCGAGGAAGCGGGTCATTGTAGATCGTGACGTTGGTGGGGAAGGTGTCGTAGGAGGCCGTGCCGGAGTTGACAGGCATCGGGTCGGTGGAGCCAACCGACTCCAGGTCCGCCGCGGGCTCGCTGGAGACATGGAGCTGACCGAGAAGGTTGGCGAGGTGGTCGGTGCCCGCATCGGAGGCGAGCTCGTCGGAGATGAGGGTTTCGTCGAGGAGATCGGCGAGGCCGCTCGCCGCGCAGATGCTGGTGACGCCTTGCAGCGCGTCGTGGCAAGTGCCATCGGGCGTGCCGGGCTGGCTACGCTCGCTGGGGAGGAAGAGGGTTCCCGTCCAGAACAGGTCTCCGGACGACGGTGCACCTAGCCCCACGGTGGGCGCCAAATGTCGGGTGGTAGGTGCGACATATGCCAACGGGTGGCTTATCATTGTGGGAGCCAGTAAGACATCGCCGGTGCCTGGAAACGGGATAAGGTGCAGACATGCACGCCAGCGGATCTTACCCAGCTTCGGGGCTCTCCGTGGAGATAACACCCCTACTGCTGCTCTGCGGGGTCTCCGCATGATCACTAGATGAACAAGTAGCTACACAATGCTCCTTGAGCTGTTTGGTGGGAGGAGGAAGAAGGACACGGCTAGCCTGCTTCTTCTCCTTGTGTGGTGTCTAGGACTAGCTGGGGGTCCAACCCTTTGCATGGGTGCCTCGGGGGGTTTATATAGGCCTACCCCCCGGGGGTACAATGGTAATTCGACTGGGCGCAGGGCCCATCCGTCCGTGACTACGCTCGCCGGCTTCCGCGCCGGCTGCTGGGGCCCGCCGACTGGTGGGTCCCGCCGGCTGCCGGCCCCTTGGTTGACAGGCAGGCCCCACTGTCCAGGGCCTGGTCGGCGGCTGGTTACTGTGGCTTCATCTTGGTGACGCGGGCTTCGTCGTGGTAGGCGCGGCTATAGTGTCGCCGCCCGTCGAGCGATCGCTGTAGCCTCACCGTGTCTTGTCTCCTTAATGAGGCGTCTCCTTCGAGGGAGGCGGCAAGCCGGCTGCGGGGAGCCGGCTCTGTCTTGGGCCGACTGGTTGGAGGCGTGGCCGCCTTTGGGCGTCTCTCTGCCCGAAGGGGCCCACCATCTGTGGGCCGCGCTGGCGGACCGTCGTGGGTGACATCAGGGTCAACATGGCAACAGTGTCGCGCCAGACGGGTCATGGCTACTCCGTACGGCGCACTGTGCCAGGCTTGCTCCGGGATACGGGGGTGGCAGGCTTCACTATAGCCACTCCCCGTCGCACTGCCGTTAGGTGGGTGCAAACTTTGAGGGTACGGTCTTGACCGCTTTATGGGAGCCGGCTTCTTGGAGTCGGCCTTCTCATGGCCGGCTTTCCGAAGTCGGCCCTCCCGTGGCTTCCTTCATGAGGGCTAAAGTCGGACCGCCTTCTGAAAGCCGGCCTGGGTGGCAGCCAGCAAGGGGGAAGGCGGCTCCATGTCTTGGATTCTTGAGAGCCGGACGGGCTCGTGATTTTTTCAGAAGGGCCAGGGGAAGCCGGCTAGGCTACCCATGGCTATTTACTCCGACATGACTTTTGCTGTATGCTTTGAGTAGCTTCATGCCATGCCTTGCTTTGCCATGATATGTTACTGTAGCATGTTGTTATCTTGCTCTAAACATTGCTTCCTGATGTTAAATTCCTGACTTGTTATTTTCACCAAGTCTGTAACATGTAATCTTTTGCACTTTTGCCATGCTTGTTTGAACCTGCTATTGAGTGAATTAGCCGTAGCTCAGTGTTCATCTTTTGTCAAGCATCTTGAGTGGATCCCTGCCATGTATTTTGTTGCTATATTTGAGTGCAGTAGCTTGTTATTCTTGATGCATGTAGGTGGCCTCATGCTGTTAATCGCAGACCGGTGCCATATTTGTTTTGCTTGTCATTTCCAAACCGTGCATCCGATTCCGGTGATCTTTATATCGATTTCGACCGAAATCAACTTATCTTTCCAGTGGCACTCTTGGTTTTCCAAGTTGAGGCCAGGTTCAATCATTCCTTTCCGAATCATGCATATGCATCACATATCACATCCCGCATATCATGACATGTTTTGCATCATGTTGTTTGTGCATTGCACGTGGTTGATTGTGTCTCCCTTTGCTTGTTGTTCTTGCTTGGATAGAGCCGGGAGACGAGTATGTGATCGAGGAGCCCATTGAATATGTTTACGAGGATCAAGCTAACATCAACTCGGAGAACTTTGCAGGCAAGATGACCATACCCTCGAAATCAATTCTATCTTTGCTTGCTAGATGCTCACTCTTTTGCTATGCCTAGTCTAAGATTCCTACCACTTGCTTATCATGCCTCCCATATTGCCATGTCAAACCTCTAACCCACCTTGTCCTAGCAAACCGTTGTTTGGCCATGTTACCGCTTTGCTCAGCCCCGCTTATAGCGTTGCTAGTTGTAGGTGAAGACTGGAGTTTGTTCCTTGTTGGAACATGTTTATTGTTGGGATATCACTATTATATCTAGTCTACTTTAATGCATCTATATACTTGGTAAAGGGTAGAAGGCTCGGCCTTATGCCTGGTGTTTTGTTCCACTCTTGCCGCTCTAGTTTCCATCATACCGGTGTTATGTTCCTTGATTTTGCATTCCTTACACGGTTGGGTTATAATGGGAACCCCTTGACAGTTCACCTTGAATAAAACTCCTCCAGCAATGCCCAACATTGGTTTTACCATTTGCCACCTAGCCTCTTTTTCCCTTGGGTTTCCGGAGCCCGAGGGTCATCTTTATTTAACCCCTCGGGCCAGTGCTCCTTTGAGTGTTGGTCCAAACTAGAGCCCCTTGCAGGGCCACCTCGGGAAACTCGAGGGCTGGTTTTAGTTGTACGGATAGCTTATCCGGTGTGCCCTAAGAACGAGATATGTGCAGCTCCTATCGGGATTTGTTGGCACATTCGGGTGGCTTTGCTGGACTTGTTTTGCCATTGTCGAGATTTCTTGTAATTGGGATTCCGAGTCTGATCAGATTGTCTTGGGAGAAGGAATATCCTTCGTTGGCGGTGAGAGCTTGTGATGGGCTAAGTTGGGACACCCCTGCAGGGTATTGAACTTTCGAAAGCCATGCCCACGGTTATGGGCAGATGGGAATTTGTTAATGTCCGGTTGTAGAAAACCTAAAGCTTAACTTAATTAAAATGAATCAACTGAGTGTGTGGCCGTGATGTTCTCTTTTCGGCGGAGTCCGGGAAGAGAACACGGTCTCGTGTAATGTTTGATCGTAGGTTGTTCTAGGATCACTTCTTGATCATAGTTCATTGACAGTGCCTTTGCCTTCTCTCCTCGCTCTCTTTTGCGTATGTTAGCCACCATATATGCTAGTCGCTTGCTGCAGCTCCACCTCACACTTTTACCCTTCCTATAAGCTTAAATAGTCTTGATCGCGAGGGTGTGAGATTGCCGAGTCCCCGTGACTCACAGATTACTTCCAAAACCAGATGCAGGGACCGATGATACCGCTCCAGGAGATTTGACTGAGCTCAAGTGGGAGTTCGATGAGGACTCAGGACGATACTACGTTTCCTTTCTAGACGATCAATAGTGGTGCCCAGTTGGGGCGATCAGGGACTTTGTCGCATTTGGGGTTGTTCTTCATTTTGGTTCCGTAGTCGGACCTTGAGTGTAACTGGATGAATGTAATGATATTTATGCTATTGTGTGACATGGCGAGTGTAAGCCAACTATGTATCTCTTTTCCCTTATTCATTACATGGGTTGTTGTGAAGATTACCTCACTTGTGACATTGCTTACAATGCGGTTATGCCTCTAAGTCGTGCTTCGACACGTGGGAGATATAGCCGCATCGTGGGCATTACAAGTTGGTAATCAGAGCCTTCCCCGACCTTAGGAGCCCCTTGCTTGATCGAATTGTTGGCGTTGTTGAGTCTAGAAAAATGTTTTGAGTCATTTAGGATTATATATCAGAGAGTAGGATTCTTTTTACTCCTCAGTCCCTTCGTCGCTCTGGTGAGGCATCCTGACGTAGAGTTTTGACTCTTCTCTTCTCAAATTTCACTAAATTTTTTTAGGATCACGCGGGTATCTTGGAATCGTTCCGATGGTTTTGTGATGAGAACATTGTTCTTGGTGCCTCCTGACATTTAGGGGTTGTGGCAGTGTCCCGGGGAGTTGAGCTCCGAGGTGTTGTCGTCACAATTTTATCATTGCAATTTTGGAATACCTGAGTTTCGCCGACATCGAAAATCTCATTTATGCAGTTATTGGTGAGATAACCTCGACGCAACCCAGTACCGGGGCGGGAGTTCGGGAGTATCGCCATAATTCGTATGACGGATGCTTTTCGAAGGTTGAGGTAAATGATTTTCGAAGTTTTCTTGGTTATGTGTTGAAGGATGGATACAGCTGGATGTAGCATTTGCTAGCTATGGGTGAGATATTATGCTTCCCTTGTATCCCCAACACCTGATTGCATAACCGGAAAGGTTTGGGAGTTTCATAGGTGGGAATTCATGTAGCTCTAGTATTTCTTCCGTGAATTTTTGGTTTGTGATTGGGTAATCCTTACCAAGTATTTGTTCATATCCGTATCTTCTTGTTTTATTCTTCTACCTAGTGTGACCATTTCTATTGTAATGCATTCGTTCATTTTGTTCGGATGTTAAGACTCTTTGTTGCAATTTCGATCCATTTGATTCAGCTTGAATATTTGTCTGTCATGATGCTAACGGATGTCACCCTCTTCAGGATGGCTCCTCCAACGCGTAACAATCCTGAACCGCCACCACCACCTCCACCTCCGGAGGCATGGCAAGCTGTGATGGCCGCTACCAATGCAAACACGCAACTAATCATGCAAATTTTGCAAGAGCGCAACCAAGTGAATCATGGCCAAGGCAACAATCAGAATCAGTTTGCTACACTCAACCAGTTTCTCGCTAAGCAGCCAAAGAACTTCAGCAACTGTGTCGAGGCAACAGACGCTGATGATTGGCTCGTGGATATCTGCAAGCATTTCGAGTGCAACAATGTCAGGCCTGAGGACTTTGTCAAGTTTGCCTCGTTCCAACTCAAAGACCAAGCTGCAGAGTGGTATCAGCAATACAAAGATTCCAGAGGAGGTTGTGTGATTACCTGGGATGAATTCCGTCAAGACTTTAGAGCTCATCACATTCCTCAGAGTGTTGTTGAGAGCAAGCGTGAGGAGTTCCACAATCTGAAGCAAGGCAGCTTGTCTGTTTACCAGTATAACATCATGTTCCAGAAGCTCGCTCGTTTCACTAAGCAAGACGTCCCCGACGAGAAGAGCATGATTTATCAGTTCAGAGGTGGCCTCAGGGAAGATCTCCAACTTGCTCTCATGCTTTTCGAGCCTCAAAAGTACGATGAGTTTTACAACATGGCACTGAAACAAGAGACTGCTCAACTCAAGTGCGATGCTTCCAAGAAGCGAGTTAGGGATGCAACTCCTTCTTCCTCAACTCAAGTGGTAACTAAGCAGCAAAAGTATTGGTTGCCTCCTCCTCCTCCATTCCGTCAGCCTTATCAGCAGAAGAGCAAAGGTGGCAATGGATCTTCCCACCCACCCAACCCAGGTTTTCAGAACAAGACTAAGTCTCATGCTCCAAGATCAAGTGCTCCGTATCATCGTCCACTCTCGGAGGTCACGTGCAACAAGTGTCAGCAGAAGGGTCACTATGCCAACAAATGCTTCAATCAGAGGCGTCTTCTTCCTCCTCCTCCTCCTGTGAGATCTGCCAGTACTGCAGTGGTCAAACATAATCCCAAGCACGCCAAGGTCAACTTGTTGAATGCAGCTCAGGCAGAGGACACGTCAGATGTGATTATGGGTGACCTTCCTGTTAATGATATTCCTGCAAAAGTTCTTTTTGACACTGGCGCATCGCATTGTTTCATCTCGAGACCTTTTGCATCTAAGCATGATTTGGTTACTCAAGTTTTGCCGAAACCTTTGGCTATTGTTTCTCCGGCCCGACAAATGACTTCTCGAGTTTTCGTCCCGGATGTTTCTATCACATTGGGCGACTATAAGTTCTTGTATTCTCCTAATGTCCTTGGTGACTCGGATATTGATCTTATTCTCGGAATGGACTGGCTTTCTAAGCACAAGGCTCAGCTTGATTGTGCTGCCAGGAAGATTCAATTGACACATTCATCTGAGGATGTAATCGTCTTTGCCGCTCGTGATGATACCATCCGTCTGTTTTTCTCAACGAGAAGGGCGAGCTGGATGCCATCTCTCAGATTCCAGTCGTTTGTGAATATCAAGACGTCTTTCCAGAAGAGCTTCCAGGAATGCCTCCGCACCGGCCAGTTGAATTCGTCATCGATCTTGAGCCTGGCATGGAACCTGTTTGCAAACGTCCTTACAAGCTTGGACTTGAAGAGTTGAAGGAGCTGAAGAAGCAACTCGATATTCAAGAGCGAATGGGTCTCATCCGACCTAGTTCTTCTCCATGGGGTTGTGGTGTTCTTTTCGCCAAGAAGAAGGATGGAACGGACTAACTTTGTGTCGACTACCGTCCATTGAACAAGAAGACCATAAAGAACAAGTACTCACTTCCCAACATCAACGAGCTGTTTGAACAACTCAAAGGTCCTCAAGTATTCTCCAAGCTTGATCTCCGTATGGGCTATCATCAGATTCACATTCGTGAAGAAGATATCCCCAAGACAACATTCAGAACAAGCTATGGTTCATATGAATACACTGTCATGTCTTTTGGCCTTGTTAATGCACCTCCAACATTCTCCCGCATGATGAATTTCATCTTCAATGCCTACACAAATGACTTCGTCTTGGTCTACCTCGATGACATTTTGGTTTTTTCCAAGAACAAGGAGGATCATGCCAAGCATTTGAGATTGGTGCTGGATAAACTCAGAGAACATCAGTTCTACGCGAAGTTTTCAAAGTGCGAGTTTTGGCTCGATGAGGTTCTCTACCTTGGGCATATCATCTCTGCCAAGGGCATATCGGTTAATCCTGAGAAGGTGTCTGCAATTATGAATTGGGAACCACCTCAGAATGTGAAGCAACTCCGCAGTTTCCTTGGGCTCGCAAGCTATTGTCGAAGGTTCGTTGAGAACTTCTCTATGATCACGAAGCCTCTTTCCAACCTTCTCCAAAAGCATGTGAAGTATGTCTGGTCGCCTGAATGTGACATCGCTTTCAACACCCTGAAAGAGAAGTTAGTCACTCCTCCAGTTCTGACTCCTCCTGATGAATCCAAACCGTTCGAGGTCTTCTGTGATGCTTCCCTTCAAGGTCTTGGTGCAGTGTTGATGCAAGAGAAGAAAGTTGTGGCCTATACCTCTCGCCAGTTGAAGCCCAACGAGAATAACTCCCCCACTCACGACCTCGAGTTGGCGGCAGTTGTCCATGCTCTTTTAACATGGAGACATCTCTTATTGGGACGAAGAGTGGACATCTTCACTGATCACAAGAGTCTCAAGTACATCTTCACTCAGCCCAACCTCAAGCTCAGGCAGACTCGTTGGGTCGAAATGATTCAAGAGTATTATCCGAGTATCGAATATACTCTAGGCAAGGCCAATGTAATTGCTGACGCATTGAGTAGGAAGGCTTACTGCAACAGTTTGATTCTCAAGCCTTACCAACCAGAGCTTTGTGAAGCTTTCCGCAAACTCAATCTTCAAGTTGTTCCTCAAGGATTTCTTGCCAACCTCCAAGTCTCTCCTACTTTGGAAGATCAGATTCACGAGGCTCAACTTCTTGATGCTATGTTGAAGAAGGTGAAGATTGGGATTGCCAAGAGTCAACCCAAGTACAAGTGCTATCGTCTTGATGACAAGGATACTCTATTCTTTGAGGATCGCATTGTTGTGCCTAAAGGTGACCTTCATAAAGTCATTATGAACGAGGCTCACAATTCACTCCTCTCTATTCACCGTGGAAGTACAAAGATGTACCATGACCTCAAGCAGTCATAATTGTGGACTCGAATGAAGTGCGAGATTGCTCAGTTCGTGAATGAATGTGATGTCTACAGAAGAGTGAAAGAAGAACACCAACGACCAGCTGGTCTCCTCCAACCTCTTGCCATTCCAGAATGGAAGTTTGACCATATTGAGATGGACTTCGTGACTGGATTTCCAAAGTCCAAGCGGGGCAATGATGCTATCTTCGTTGTCATCGACAAACTCACTAAAGTGGCTGATTTTCTTCCTATCAAAGAATCTATCACAACAACTCAGTTGGTAGAGCTATATACCTCCAGGATTGTCTCTCTGCACGACATTCTACAGTTGATATCTTCAGATCATGGCAGCATCTTTACCTCTAAGTTCTGGGATTCTTTTTAGAAGGCCATGGGCACCAACATTCGCTTCAGCACAACTTTTCATCCTCAAACTAGTGGCCAAGTCGAGCGAGTCAATCATATTCTTGAAGATATGCTCAGGGCTTGCATCATAACTTTCGGTATGAAGTGGGAAGATTGTCTTCCATATGCCGAGTTCTCCTACAACAACATCTTCCAAGCGAGTTCGGGCAAGGCCCCATTCGAAATTCTCTATGGCAGGAAGTGCCGTACTCCTCTTAACTGGTCAGAGACTGGTGAACGTCAACTTCTTGGAAATGACTTGATCACAGAGGCGGAAGAAATGTGCAAAGTCATTCGTGATAATCTCAAAGCCGCGCAATCGCCTCAGAAGAGTTACTATGATAACAAGCATCGTGACTTGGCTTTCGAGATCGGAGACCATGTCTACCTCCGCGTCTCTCCAATGAAAGGTACTCGTCGCTTCGGTATCAAAGGGAAGCTTGCCACTAGATACGTGGGTCCTTTCAAGATCATCAGCAAAAGAGGCGATCTCGCCTATCAACTTGAGCTTCCCTCCAGCTTTGTAAACGTGCACGACGTGTTTCACGTATCTCAGCTCCACATGTGTTTCAAGACTCCTGACCGCACCGTCAACTTTGAAGAGATTGATCTCCAAGAAGACCTGTCTTATCATGAGCACCCAGTTGCTATTCTTGAAGAAACTGAGCGCAAGACTCGCAACAAGTCTATCAAATTCCTGAAAGTCAAGTGGTCACATCATTCCGACCGTGAAGCCACTTGGGAACGCGAGGATCACCTCCGTTCTGAGTACTCGGAGTTTTTCCCGTCCTAGATCTCGTGACGAGATCCTTTCGTAGTGGTGGAGTGTTGTAACACCCCGTACGTAACTTGCCATATTTGTATTCCAACTCTTGCCATTTCCGGCACTAAGTTATGATATTTCCTTGTTGTCGGATTTTTGTCTTCGTGTGCTTTTGTCTTTGTCATGCATCTCATATCATTTTATCATGTGCGTTGCATTTGCATACGTGTTCGTCTCATGCATCCGAGCTTTTTCCCCGTTGTCCGTTTTGCATTCCGGCGCTCCTATGTCCTCCGGTGTCCCTTTCTACCTCTTTTCGTGTGCGGGTGTCCAACGTTCTCGGATTGGAACGAAACTTGTCATGCGGCCTTGGTTTACTACCGGTAGACCGCCTATCAAGTTTCGTGCCATTTGGTCTTCGTTTGATACTCCAACGGTTAACCGAGGAGCTGAGAAGGCCTCGTGTGTGTTGCAGCCCAACACCCTTCCAAAGTGGCCCAAAACCCACCTAAACATCCTCCATCATCTAGATCGTTCGATCACGATCGCGTGGCCGAAAACCACACCTCATTTGGAGCCTCCTAGCTCCATCTACCTATAAAACTAGCCTCCCCCCAAAAATTCTGGGTCCATTCGCACCCTAACCCTAGCCCCGCTCCTCTCCGCGAGGCCGGACACGTTCGCCGCGCCAGACAGAGCCGCCGCCGCCCCGTGCAAATCAGGCGACGCCATGTGTCCTCCCGCCACCCGCCGTCGCCGAGGCCCGGGGAGCCCGCAGCCGGCCCTCCGAGCCCATCTCCTCGCGCCGCCTCGCGCCCGCGCGCCCCGGCCGCCGTCCTCGCTCCGTTGCCTCATCGCCGGTGCCTCCTCGCCGGTGCACCGCCGCCGCTTGCCGCCCGGCCCGCACCTCACCGCCCCGATGCGCTCTGGCAGCCGCGCCCACGTCCGCCATCGCCGCCTCGCCACCCGGTGCCCCGGCTAGCTCCACCGCCTCTCCCTCGAAGCTCCGGCGAGCTCCACCGCCTCTCCCTCGTCTCCGGCGCTGGTTCCGGCGATTCTGGTGATCATCAATTTCGTGCTGCTATAGTGCTCAGATCTGGATCCAGATCTGAAATTCGGATCGGTTGACTTTTGACCTAATCTCAGATATTTTTAGCATTTTTCCGCATGTCATAACTCTGCAACCGTGACTTCGTTTCGGGCATGTAGCATATCGAAATATTCGTCTCGACGAGTACTTCATTTCATCTCATTGCACCATGTTCATTTGAGTTCATCTTGATATCCTAAATGCTGGTGGAAGAGTGCTAGTTTCTGTTAGTTTCATATTATTATCAGCAATTGGACATTTGACATTTTTGCCATGATTGATGTGTGCCTCCTATGAACTTGAGCTCTACATGTTTTTTGAAGTATGCCATGCCATCTTTACAGGGGTGTATGCCATGTATTTTTGTGATCTCTGTGGTGACTAGCACAAGCATGCAAAGTAGCCCTCTTAATGTTGCTGATTTCAGGGACTTAGAAATATTCTTAGTCTTGGCCCTGTCATTATTTTATGCCATGTGTTCATGTTGCTACAGAGTGATCCATGCCTCTTTTGAGCATGATCAGTAAGGATGTTTTGCAGATATTGTGGTGCTCTACCCATCCATGTCTTTGTTTGCATTTATGGAGCACCCTAGCTTGAGTCAATCAAGCTCTACTTTTTCTATAAAATGTTCCTGGCAGGATGTTTACATGTTAAGCAATTTTGCCGAGGTTGTTGTAGTTGATCCATGAATGCTATGATGTTGCTCTTGCCATGTTTAGCTTCCATGCCATGTCTACTTGCTGGGTGTATGCTTAGTTTGTCATGCAATGCCTTGTGGTGAGTGCATCGAGCTCGTAAACATGCCTACTTAATATCTGTTTTTCCTTGTTCCAGTGTTTCACGAAGTCTGAATCTGTTAACGACAATTGCTATGTTCACATGGTTGCCATTGTATTTTCTGATCCCTTTTGGCTTATGGTCAGTAAGGGACTTTTGCTGTATGCTTTGAGTAGCTTCATGCCATGCCTTGCTTTTCCATGATATGTTCCTGTAGCATGTTGTTATCTTGCTCTAAACATTGCTTCCTGATGTTAAATTCCTGACTTGTTATTTTCACCAAGTCTGTAACCTGTAATCTTTTGAACTTTTGCCATGCTTGTTTGAACCTGCTATTGAGTGAATTAGCCGTAGCTCAGTGTTCATCTTTTGTCAAGCATCTTGAGTGGATCCCTTCCATGTATTTTGTTGCTATTTTTGAGTGCAGTAGCTTGTTATTCTTGATGCATGTAGGTGGCCTCGTGCTATTAATCGCAGACCGGTGACATATTTGTTTTGCTTGTCATTTCCAAACCGTGCATCCGATTCCGGTGATCTTTATATCGATTTCGACCGAAATCAACTCATCTTTCCAGTGGCAATCTTGGTTTTCCAAGTTGAGGCCAGGTTCAATCATTCCTTTCCGAATCATGCATATGCATCGCATATCACATCCCGCATATCATGACATGTTTTGCATCATGTTGTTTGTGCATTGCACATGGTTGATTGTGTCTCCCTTTGCTTGTTGTTCTTGCTTGGATAGAGCCGGGAGACGAGTATGTGATCGAGGAGCCCGTTGAGTATGTTTACGAGGATCAAGCTAACGTCAACTCGGAGTACTTTGCAGGTAAGGTGACCATACCCTCGAAATCACTTCTATATTTGCTTGCTAGATGCTCGCTCTTTTGCTATGCCTATGCTACGATACCTACCACTTGCTTATCATGCCTCCCATATTGCCATGTCAAACCTCTAACCCACCTTGTCCTAGCAAACCATTGTTTGGCTATGTTACCGCTTTGCTCAGCCCCTCTTATAGCGTTGCTAGTTGCAGGTGAAGATTGGAGTTTGTTCCTTGTTGGAACATGTTTATTGTTGGGATATCACTATTATATCTTGTCTACTTTAATGCATCTATATACTTGGTAAAGGGTAGAAGGCTCGGCCTTATGCCTGGTGTTGTGTTCCACTCTTGCCGCCCTAGTTTCCGTCATACCGGTGTTATGTTCCTTGATTTTGCATTCCTTACACGGTTGGGTTATAATGGGAACCCCTTGACAGTTCGCCTTGAATAAAACTCCTCCAGCAATGCCCAACATTGGTTTTACCATTTGCGACCTAGCCTCTTTTTCCCTTGGGTTTCCGGAGCCCGAGGGTCATCTTTCTTTAAACCCCCCGGGCCAGTGCTCCTCTGAGTGTTGGTCCAAACTAGAGCCCCTTGCAGCGCCACCTCAGGGAAACTCGAGGGCTGGTTTTAGTTGTACGGATTGCTTATCCGGTGTGCCCTAAGAACGAGATATGTGCATCTCCTATCGGGATTTGTCGGCACATTCGGGTGGCTTTGCTGGACTTGTTTTGCCATTGTCGAGATGTCTTATAACCGGGATTTCGAGTCTGATCGGATTGTCTTGGGAGAAGGAATATCCTTCGTTGGCCGTGAGAGCTTGTGATGGGCTAAGTTGGGACACCCCTGCAGGGTTTTGAACTTTCGAAAGCCGTGCTCGCGGTTATGGGCAGATGGGAATTTGTTAATGTCCGGTTGTAGAAAACCTAAAGCTTAACTTAATTAAAATGAATCAACTGAGTGTGTGGCCGTGATGGTCTCTTTTCGGCGGAGTCCGGGAAGAGAACACGGTCTCGTGTTATGTTTGATCGTAGGTTTTTCTAGGATCACTTCTTGATCATAGTTCATCGACCGTGCCTTTGCCTTCTTTTCTCACTCTCTTTTGCGTATGTTAGCCACCATATATGCTAGTCGCTTGCTGTAGCTCCACCTCACACTTTACCCTTCCTATAAGCTTAAATAGTCTTTATCGTGAGGGTGTGAGATTGCTGAGTCCCCGTGACTCACAAATTACTTCCAAAACCAGATGCAGGGACCGATGATACCGCTCTAGGAGATTCGGCTGAGCTCAAGTGGGAGTTCGATGAGGACTCAGGACGATACTACGTTTCCTTTCCAGACGATCAATAGTGGTGCCTAGTTGGGGCGATCGGGGACTTTGTCGCATTTGGGGTTGTTCTTCATTTTGGTTCCGTAGTCGGACCTTGAGTGTAACTGGATGAATGTAATGATATTTATGCTATTGTGTGACATGGTGAGTGTAAGACAACTATGTATCTCTTTTCCCTTATTCATTACATGGGTTGTTGTGAAGATTACCTCACTTGCGACATTGCTTACAATGCGGTTATGCCTCTAAGTCGTGCTTCGACACATGGGAGATATAGCCGCATCGTGGGCGTTACAAGTACCCAAGCACCGGTCCACGCACATATCAAATTATCAAAGTAACAAACGTGAATCATATGAGCATGATGAAAACTAGCTTGACAATAATTTCCCATGTATCCTCGGGAGCGCTTTCCTTTATATAAGAGTTTGTCCAGGCTTGTCCTTTGCTACAAAAAGGATTGGGCCACCTTGCTGTTATTTAGTTTTATTACTTGTTACCCGTTACGAATTACCTTATCACGAAACTATCTGTTATCGATAATTTTAGTGCTTGCAGAGAATACCTTATTGAAAACCACTTGTCATTTCCTTCTGCTCCTCGTTGGGTGATACGTCTCCAATGTATCTATATTTTTGATTGTTCCATGCTATTATATTATCAACCTTGGATGTTTTATATGCATTTATATGCTACTTTATATGATTTTTGGGACTAACCTATTAACTTAGAGCCCAGTGCCAGTTTCTGTTTTTTCGTTGTTTTTGAGTATCGCAGAAAAAGGAAACCAAACGGAGTCCAATTGACCTGAACCTTCACAGAGATTATTTTTGGACCAGAAGAAGCCCATGGAGCACCGGAGTTGGGCCAGAAGTGTCCCGAGGCCACCACGAGGGTGGGGGGCATGCCCTACCCCCATGGGCGTGCCCCCTATCTCGTGGGCCTCTTGTGGCTCCCGTGACCGACTTCTTTTCCCTATATATATCCATGTACCCTAGAAACATTGGGGAGCAGAACAGATAGGGAGTTCCGCCGCTAGAAGCCTCTGTAGCCACCGAAAACCAATCTAGACCCGTTCTGGCACCCTGCTTGAGGGGGGAATCCCTCTCCGGTGGCCATCTTCATCATCCCGGTGCTCTTCATGACGAGGAGGGAGTAGTTCTCCCTCGGGGCTGAGGGTACGTACCAGTAGCTATGTGTTTGATATCTCTCTCTCTCTCGTGTTCTTGAGGTGGTACGATCTTGATGTATCGCGAGCTTTGCTATTATAGTTGGATCTTATGATGCTTCTCCCCCTCTACTCTCTTGTAAAGGATTGAGTTTTCCCTTTGAAGTTATCTTATCGGATTGAGTCTTTAAGGATTTGAGAACACTTGATGTATGTCCACGTGCTTATATGTGGTGACAATGGGATATCATGTCAACTTGCGAGTTTCGTTACCTCGTGAACTTATGCATAGGGGTTGGCACACATTTACGTCTTGACTCTCCGGTAGAAACTTTGGGGCATTCTTTGAAGTTCTTTGTGTTTGTTGAATATATGAATCTGAGATTGTGTGATGCATATCGTATAATCATACCCATGGATACTTGAGGTGACATTGGAGTATCTAGGTGACATTAGGGTTTTGGTTGATTTGTATCTTAAGGTGTTATTCTAGTACGAACTCTATGATAGATTGAACGGAAAGAATAGCTTCATGTTATTTTACTACGGACTCTTGAATAGATCGATCAGAAAGGATAACTTTGAGGTGGTTTCGTACCCTACCATAATCTCTTCGTTTGTTCTCCGCTATTAGTGAGTTTGGAGTGACTCTTTGTTGCATGTTGAGGGATAGTTATATGATCCAATTGTGTTATTATTGTTGAAAGAACTTGCACTAGTGAAAGTATGAACCCTAGGCCTTGTTTCAACACATTGCAATACCGTTTGTGCTCACTTTTATCATTAGTTACCTTGCTGTTTTTATATTTTCAGATTACAAAAACCTTTATCTACCATCCATATTGCACTTGTATCACCATCTCTTCGCCGAACTAGTGCACCTATACAATTTACCATTGTATTGGGTGTGTTGGGGACACAAGAGACTCTTTGTTATTTGGTTGCAGGATTGCTTGAGAGAGACCATCTTCATCCTACGCCTCCCACGAATTGATAAACCTTAGGTCATCCACTTGAGGGAAATTTGCTGTTGTCCTACAAACCTCTGCACTTGGAGGCCCAACAACGTCTACAAGAAGAAGGTTGTATAGTGGACATCATTGGGTTCAACACTCTTACTTATCGAAAGGACTATGATAGATCCCCTATACTTGTGGGTCATCACCCCCCTCCACAGAATTCCACCTCGGTCATATCGTTGTAGTGCTTTGGCGAAGCCCTGCGTCGGTGACTTCATCATCACCATCATCATGCTGTCATGCTGACGAAACTCTCCCTCGGCCTCAGCTGGATCAAGAGTACAAGGGACGTCACCGAGCTGAACATGTGCAGATCGTGGAGGTGCCGTGTGTTCGATACTTGATCGGTTCGATCGCGAAGACGTTCGACTACATCAACCGCGTTTCATAACGCTTCTGCTTTTGGTCTACGAGGGTACGAGACATACTCTCCCCCTCTAGTTGCTATGCATCTCCTAGATAGATCTTGCATGATCGTAGGAAAATTTTGAAATACTGTGTTCCCCAATAGTGGCATCCGAGCCAGGTTTATGCGTAGATGTTATACGCACGAGTAGAACACAAAGGAGTTGTGGGCGTGGGTATATACATATTGCTTGCCGTCACTAGTTGTTTCTTAATTCGGCGGTATTGTTGGATGAAGCGGCCCGGACCGACATTACATGACCACGTTCATGAGACTGGTTCTACCGACGTGCTTCACACACATGTGGCTAGTGGGTGTCTGTTTATCCAACTTTAGTTGAATCAGATTCAATGAATAAGGTTCTTTCTAAAGATCAAAAAGCAATCACTATACCACGTTGTGGTTTTTGATGTGTAGATAAAAACGGTTCTTGCTAAGCCCGTAGCAGCCACGTAAAACTTGCAACAACAAAGTAGGGGACGTCTAACTTGTTTTTGCAGGGCATGTTGTGATGTGATATGGTCAAGAGGTGATTATATAAATTTTTGTATGAGATGATCATGTTTTGTAACACATTTATCAGCAACTGGCAGGAGCCATATGGTTGTCGCTTTATTGTATGAAATGCAATCGCCGTGTAATTGCTTTACTTTATCATTAACTGGTAGCAATAGTCGTAGAAGCAATAGTTGGCGAGACGACAACGATGCTAAGATGGAGATCAAGGTGTCAAGCCGGTGACGATGGTGATCATGACGGTGCTTTGGAGATGGAGATCAAAGGCACAAGATGATGATGGCCATATCATATCACTTATATTGATTGCATGTGATGTTTATCCTTTATGCATCTTATTTTGCTTAGTACGACGGTAGCATGATAAGATGATCTCTCACTAAATTTCAAGGTACAAGTGTTCTCCCTGAGTATGCACCATTGCTACAGTTGTCGTGCCGAGACACCACGTGATGATCGGGTGTGATAAGCTCTATCTTCACATACAATGGGTGCAAGCTAGTTTTGCACAAGCAGAATACTCAGGTTAAACTTGACGAGCCTAGCATATGCAGATATGGCCTCGGAACACCGAGACCAAAAGGTCGAGTGTGAATCATATAGTAGATATGATCAACATAGTGATGTTCACCATTGAAAACTACTCCATCTCACATGATGATCGGACATGGTTTAGTTGATATGGATCACGTGATCACTTAGATGATTAGAGGGATGTCTATCTAAGTGGGAGTTCTTAAGTAATATGATTAATTGAACTTTAATTTATCATGAACTTAGTACCTGATAGTATTTTGCATGTCTATGTTATTGTAGATAAATGGCCCGTGCTATTGTTCCGTTGAATTTTAATGCGTTCCTAGAGAAAGCTAAGTTGAAAGATGATGGTAGCAATTACACAGACTGGGTCCGTAACTTGAGGATTATCCTCATTGTTGCACGGAAGAATTACGTCCTGGAAGCACCGCTAGGTGCCAAACCCGCTGCAGGAGCAACTCCAGATGTTATGAACACCTGGCAGAGCAAAGCTGATGACTACTCGATAGTTCAGTGTGCCATGCTTTACGGCTTAAAACCGGGACTTCAACGACGTTTTGAACATCACGGAGCATATGAGATGTTTCAGGAGTTGAAGTTAATATTTCAAAAAATGCCCGGATTGAGAGATATGAAGTCTCCAATAAGTTCTACAGCTTCAAGATGGAGGAGAACAGTTCTGTCAATGAGCACATACTCAGAATGTCTGGGTACCACAATCACTTGACTCAGCTGGGAGTTAATCTTCCGGTTGATAGTGTCATTGACAGAGTTCTTCAATCACTGCCACCAAGCTACAAAAGCTTTGTGATGAACTATAATATGCAGGGGATGGATAAGACAATTCCCAAGCTCTTCACGATGCTAAAGGCTGCGGAGATAGAAATCAAGAAGGAGCATCAAGTGTTGATCGTCAAGAAGACCACCAGTTTCAAGATGAAGGGCAAAGGGAAGAAGGGGAACTTCAAGAAAAACGGCAAGCAAGTTGCTGCTCAAGTGAAGAAGACCAAGTCTGGACCTAAGCCTGAGACTGAGTGCTTCTACTGCAAAGGGACTGGTCACTGGAAGCGGAACTGCCCCAAGTATTTGGCGGATAAGAAGGATGGCAAAGTGAAAGGTATATTTGATATACATGTTATTGATATGCCTAATGCTCACAGTAGTGCCTGGGTATTTGATACTGGTTCTGTTGCTAATATTTGCAACTCGAAACAGGGGCTACAGATTAATCGAAGATTGGCTAAGGACGAGGTGACAATGCACGTGGGAAATGGTTCCAAAGTCGATGTGATCGCCGTCGGCATGCTACCTCTACATCTACCTTCGGGATTAGTTTTATACCTGAATAATTGTTATTTGGTGCCAGCGTTAAGCATGAACATTATAACTGGATCTTGTATGATGCGAGACGGTTATTCATTTAAATCAGAGAATAAGGGTTGTTCTATTTATATGAGTAATATCTTTTATGGTCATGCACCCTTGATGAGTGGTCTATTTTTACTAAATCTTGATAGTAGTGATACACATATTCATAGTATTGAAGCCAAAAGATATAAGTAATAATGATAGTGTAACTTATTTGTGGCACTGCCGTTTAGGTAATATTGGTGTAAAGCGCATGAAGAAACTCCATGCTGATGGGCTTTTGGAATCACTTGATGCTTGCGAACCATGCCTCATGGGCAAGATGACTAAAAATCCGTTCTCCGGAACAATGGAACGAGCAATAGACTTATTGGAAATAATAGATACTGATGTGTGTGGTCTGATGAGTGTTGATGCTCGTGGCGGGTATCTTTATTTTCTGACCTTCACAGATGATTTGAGCAGATATGGGTATATCTACTTGATGAAACATAAGTCTGAAACATTTGAAAAGTTCAAAGAATTTCAGAGTGAAGTGGAAAATCATCATAACAAGAAAATAAAGTTTCTATGATCTGATCATGGAGGAGAATATTTGAGTTACGAGTTTGGTCTTCATTTGAAACAATGCGGAATAGTTTCACAACTCACGCCACCTGGAACACCACAGCGTAATGGTGTGTCCGAACGTCATAACCGCACTTTATTAGATATGGTGCGATTTATGATGTCTCTTACTAATTTACCGCTATCATTTTGGGGTTATGCTTTAGAGACGGTTGCATTCACGTTAAATAGGGCACCATCGAAATCCGTTAAGACGACACCTTATGAACTTTGGTTTGGCAAGAAACCCAAGTTGTCGTTTCTTAAAGTTTGGGGCTGCGATGCTTATGTGAAAAAGCTTCAACCTAATAATCTCGAACCCAAACCGGAGAAATGTGTCTGCATAGGATACCCAAAGGAGACTGTTGGGTACCTTCTATCACAGATCCGAAGGCAAGATATTCGTTGCTAAGAATGGATCCTTTCCAGAGAAGGAGTTTCTCTCGAAAGAAGTGAGTGGGAGGAAACTAGAACTTGATGAGGTAATTGTACCTGCTCCCTTATTGGAAAGTAGTTCATCACAAAAATTAGTTCCAGTGATTCCTACACCAATTAGTGAGGAAGTTAATGATAATAATCATGAAACTTCTAATCAAGTTACTACCGAACCTCGTAGGTGAACCAGAGTAAGATACGCACCAGAGTGGTACGGTAATCCTGTTCTGGAGGTCATGTTACTTGACCATGATGAACCTATGAACTATGAGGAAGCGATGATGAGCCCATATTCCGCAAAATGGCTTGAAGCCATGAAATCTGAGATGGGATCCATGTATGAGAACAAAGTGTGGACTTTTGTTGACTTGCCCGATGATCGGCAAGCCATAGAGAATAAATGGATCTTCAAGAAGAAGACTAACGCTGATAGTAATGTTACTATCTACAAAGCTCGACTTGTTGCGAAAGGTTTTCGACAAGTTCAAGGAGTTGACTATGATAAGACCTTCTCACCCGTAGCGATGCTTAAGTCCGTCCGAATCATGTTAGCAATTGCCGCATTTTATGATTATGAAATTTGGCAAATGGATGTCAAAACTGCATTCCTTAATGGATATCTTAAAGAAGAGTTGTATATGATGCAACTAGAAGGTTTTGTCAATCCAAAAGGTGCTAACAAAGTGTGCAAGCTCCAATGACCCATTTATGGACTGGTGCAAGCCTCTCGGAGTTGGAATATACGCTTTGATAGTGTGATCAAAGCATATGGTTTTATACTTACTGGAGAAGCCTGTATTTATAAGAAAGTGAGTGGGAGCTCTGTAGCATTTCTGATATTATATGTGGATGACATATTGTGGATTGGAAATGAGACTGATTTTCTGAAAAGCATAAAGGGATACTTGAATAAGAATTTTTCAATGAAAGAGCTCGGTGAAGCTACTTATATATTGGGCATCAAGAGCTATAGAGGTAGATCAAGACGCTTAATTGGACTTTCAGAAAGCACATACCTTGATAAAGTTTTGAAGAAGTTCAAATGGATCTAGCAAAGAAAGGGTTCTTGCCTGTGTTACAAGGTGTGAAGTTGAGTCAGACTCAATGCCCGACCACTGCAGAAGATAGAGAGAAAATGGAAGTCATTCCCTATGCTTCAACCATAGGTTCTGTCATGTATGCAATGCTGTGTACCAGACCTGATGTGTGCCTTGATATCTGTTTAGCAGGGAGGTAGCAAAGTAATCCAGGAGTGGATCACTGGACAGTGGTCAAGAATATCCCGGAATACCTGAAAAGGACTAAGGATATGTTTCTCGTTTATGGAGGTGACAAAGAGCTCGTCGTAAATGGTTACGTCGATGCAA
This sequence comes from Triticum dicoccoides, assembly GCF_002162155.2. Classification (NCBI taxonomy): domain Eukaryota; kingdom Viridiplantae; phylum Streptophyta; class Magnoliopsida; order Poales; family Poaceae; genus Triticum; species Triticum dicoccoides. The sequence goes on from NC_041382.1 coordinate 647,003,454, forward strand.
GCTTTGACACTGATCCGGATAACTCTGAGTAGTATGTTGGTGCAGTTCCAAGCAAAGCGTCGTGGCGAGATCTATGTGTGAAGCGGAGTACATAGCTGCTTTGGAAGCAGCAAATGAAGGAGTCTAGATGAAGGAGTTCATATCCGATCTAGGTGTCATACCTAGTGCATCAGGTCCAATGAAAATCTTTTGTGACAATACTAGTGCAATTGCCTCGGCAAACGAATCCAGATTTCACAAGAGAACCAAGCACATCAAGAGATGCTTCAATTCCATCCGCGATCAAGTCAAGGAGGGAGACATAGAAATTTGCAAGATACATACGGATCTGAATGTTCCAGACCCGTTGACTAGGCCTCTCTCACGAGCAAAACATGATCAGCACCAAGACTCCATGGGTGTTAGAATCATTACTGTGTAATCTAGATTATTGACTCTAGTGCAAGTGGGAGACTAAAGGAAATATGCCCTAGAGGCAATAATAAAGTTGTTTTTATATTTGCTTATATCATGATAAATGTTTATTATTCATGCTAGAATTGTATTAACCAGAAACTTAGTACATGTGTGAATACATAAACAAACAGAGTGTCACTAGTATGCCTCTACTTGACTAGCTCGTTAATCAAAGATGGTTGAGTTTCCTAACCATAGACATGAGTTGTCATTTGATGAATGGGATCACATCATTAGAGAATGATGTGATTGACTTGACCCATCCATTAGCTTAGCACTGTGATCGTTTAGTTTATTTCTATTGTATTCTTCATAACTTATACATGTTCCTATGACTATGAGATTATGCAACTCCCGAATACCAGAGGAACACTTAGTGTGCTATCAAACATCACAACGTAACTGTGTGACTATAAAGATGCTCTACAGGTGTCTCCGATGGTGTTTGTTGAGTTGGCATAGATCGAGATTAGGATTTGTCACTCCGTGTATCAGAGAGGTATCTCTGGGCGTTAATGCACATCACTATAAGACTTGCAAGCAATGTGACTAATGAGTTAGTTGCGGGATGTTGCATTACGAAACGAGTAAAGAGACTTGTCGGTAACGAGATTGAATTAGTTATTGAGATACCGATGATCGAATCTCGGGCAAGTAACATACCAATGACAAAGGGAACAACGTATGTTGTTATGCGGTTTGACCGATAAAGATCTTCGTAGAATATGTAGGAACCAATGTGAGCATCCAGGTTCCGCTATTGGTATTGACCATAAGTGAGTCTCGGTCATGTCTACATAGTTCTCGAACCCGTAGGGTCCGCACGCTTAACGTTCGATGATGATCGGTATTATGAGTTTATGTGTTTTGATGTAACGAAGGTAGTTCGAAGTCCCTGATGTGATCACGGACATTACAAGGAGTCTCGAAATGGTTGAGACATAAATAACGATATATTGGAAGGCTATGTTTGGACATCAGAATGGTTCCGGATGAGTTCGGGCATTTACTGGAGTACCGGGGGGGGGGGTTACCGGAACCCCCCAGGGAGTCAATGTGCCTTATTGGGCCTTAGTGGGAGAGAGGAGGAGGCGGCCAGTGACGACGACATGTACCTACGATAGGGCAATAGACATGATCTAAGCACCCCTCCCAAGGACACTGCCTTACAGTCAATGACATTCAAAGGACAACAATTTCTACCGACTGAAGTCACCTCAAGATACAACTCACTCGACCATGGTTCCACTCGGATAACCCGATTCTAGTCGACCAAGGTATAATCACTCGAGGACATCAAACACCACTCAGAGTATAGAAGATCTAACGTCATTCAGGATGGCAATGGTTAGGCGTTCACTCCGTAGTATTAATGATCAGTTACATGACTTTATTGCTGGCGGTACCAGTAACGTCTCATATTTATGTACACTGAACTCTTTCTAACGTGGGTTGGCTGGGGTCCTGGCGTACTCTATATAAGCAGCCCCCCTCCACTGAGACAAGGGTTCACACCCCCTGTAACTTCATGCATAATCCAATCGACCAAGCCTCCAGGCACTGAGACGTAGGGCTGTTACTTCCTTCGAGAAGGGCCTGGACTCGTACATCTTGCATGCACAATCTCACCGTAGCTAGGATCTTGCCTCTACATTCTTACCCCCCCTATTCTACTGCCAGACTTAGAGCCATGACAGTTGGTGCCCACCGTGGGGCAGGTGTCTTAGCGACTTTTTGGTGAGGTTGCGATTTCTCCGAGTCCTTCCATCATGGTTTCCGGCAGAGGTTTGGCTGAGGGTCGCGAGATCTGTCTCGGTGCGCTTGTATTCATCGCCGTCGACTCCGCTTGGTTTCAGGAAGCTCCCCTCGACGTCGATGCACTCCCCGTCCATGGGGCGACGCACTTTCGTGCGTGCGTTCATGGCGTCCTTCTGCGGCAGCCATCGACCCAGTATCGGTCGGCTCCTGCAGTGCCTTCACGCCCCACTGTTCGCCATCACAAGCGGTCCGGTCGGTCGTGGCTTCAGCGGTGGGTGAAGCATGCGGTGGCACACTAGTCGGCCACCCCTCAAGTCACGGCAATCGAGCCCGAGGAATCTCTCTACGGCCTATTTGACTGGCTCCGTTGAGACCCTGTCCGAGTGCGACAGCAGCGACCCCGCGGCGGAGGTCCTGATGGCAGCGGCGATGGCGGTGGCGATCTGTCGCGCATTCACGAGGTGTTCCACCCCGAAACCCTCTCTTCTCAGTAGAGGGAAGAACTTCACCGCCGTAATATGGAGGCGCTCCACACACCTGTTGTTGGAGAGACCTCTGAAGTTCGGGCCGTGGAGGCGGCACATTTGGCCACTCTGGCTGAGCGCACTCGACTGGAGAACCTTCAGCGTGCGCTCGACGATCGCACCCGGCGGCAGATCCCCGAATCCAGTCGACGACAGCGGCAGTTGTTCCCGCCTGAACCACATGTATACTACACTCCGATTCAAAACCTTACAGCCACGGCCCGCATAGCAGAATCCATTCAGCCGTCCCAGTCGGAAGCTGGTAGAGGTTTGATGCAGATCAGAGCGCTGCTCCGAGCAGCAGGAGAGCATAACACTACAGTGCCTCAGTCACGTAATAGAATTCATAGCAAATCTGTAGTAGCTAACACCGCTCAGTCGGCTCACAGCCCAAGATTGCCTCCGCGGCGTGAAGGATGAGGGCATCACCAAGGGCAGTACTTGGGTCAGAACCACGAGCAGCACGATCATCGGATCGACCGTGATGGCCACCGTCGAGTGCCTACGCCCCCTCCGAGGGGTGAATCATATGTGCCCCGGCATTATGATGATAGGCGCCCATACAATGATGAGTGGAGGAGGCCAGTCTACCCAAGAGAACCAGGGTTTGATGCAAGGTCAATTTTGGTGCAAGGTTTGGTGGACAGGAATCGAGCACATAGAGAAGGGCAAGACAGAGATCACCCGACTGGAAGTAGAGTGCATGTTTCTCGTCCCGAGTGTTTTAGCAAAGCCACCAGTGCTGCAGAGATCCCTCCCAACTTTAGGTTGCCGACTAGGGTCAGTAAGTTCACTGGTGAATAAAATCCTGACACCTGGCTTGAGGACTACTGAGTGGCTATGCAGATCGACGGAGGAAACGATGAAGTGGCCATGAAGCACCTTCCCCTGATGCTTGAAGGGTCAGCTAGAGCTTGGTTGAATCAGTTGCCTCCGGGCAGTATATTCAGCTGGGAGGAATTAGCCCGAGTGTTCGTTGGAACGTTTGAGGGCATGTGCAAACGACCAGCAGGATTGATAGAATTGCAACATTGCGTACAAAAACCAAATGAAACTTTGAGGGATAACATCCAGAGGTGGACCACTTTGCATCACACCGTGGAGAATGTGTCTCAGCATCAAGCAGTTTGTACCTTCAAGGAGGGCATCCGGTATCGGCAGCTCAACCTGAAATTCGGTCAGATAGGAGACATGTCTCTGACCCGAATGATGGAGATATCCACTCGGTACGCAAACGGCAAAGAAGAAGGCCGACTCCGTAGCGGCAAGGGCAAACCAGTCGACCAGGACACTGGAGGAGGTAATTCCAATCGGAAGCAGAAGCGCAAAGTAGAACCTGCAGGTTCTGGAGAGGTTGCAGTCGCAGCCCAAGGAAAATCTAAAGGAAAACCTAAAGGGCCCTGGACCCCCAAGAAGGTGAAAGATTCAGCCAGGAACGACGTGTTGGATTTGCCATGTCACATTCACATCAAGAATGATGAAGATGGTAATCTTATCTATCCCAAGCATACCACTCGACAGTGCCGAGTCCTTATACAACAGTTCTGAGAAAAGCAACCCAGTGAGAAAGAGAAGGAATCTGATAAGGATGAAGACAAAGAAAAGGATGATGAAGGATTTCCCAATGTCAATTCCACTTTGGTGATTTTTGCTGACATCGAAAGCAAAAATTCGACTGAAAGTCATCAACAAGGAAGTAAACATGGTTGCTCCGGCAACAACGACGTATCTGAAATGGTCAAAAAATCCTATCACATTCGACCAGTCAAACCACCCGCCGCACGTTGCCACCCCTGGGAGGCAAGCGTTGGTGGTCGACCCAGTCATTGGGGGCACCCGATTGACCAAAGTCTTGATGGATGGTGGCAGTGGATTGAACATTTTGTATGCTGAGACCCTCCGAGGGATGGGCATTCCGATGTCCAAACTCAGCGAGAGCAACATGCGGTTCCACATAGTTATACCTGGAAAGAAAGCCGATTCACTCGGCTAGATCACTCTTGACGTGGTTTTCGGTGATTCAAAGAATTACCGTAAGGAAAAGTTGACATTTGAAGTCGTGGATTTTCATAGGGCTTATCATGCTATCCTGGGCAGAACTACGTATGCTCGTTTCATGGCTCGACCATGTTAGGTGTATCTCAAACTCAAAATGCCTGGCCCTAGGGGCGTGATTACAGTCACTGGTAATCGGCAGCGAGCAGAAGAGTGCTTCCAAAAGGGCTCAAAGATTGTCGATGAACAGATGGCGGCAATAGAAATGGAAGAATACAAGAAGACGACATATCCGAGTGATTTGTTGAGAGCTAAGAAGCCTGCTTTAGAGTTAGCATTTAAGTCGTCTGGTGAAACAAAGCCAGTTCATATTCACCTGACTGATCCCAATGCTGCTCCAACTCATATATCAACAACACTCGACAACAAATAGGAAGAAGCGCTCATCCAGTTCCTCCGTGAGAACTGGGACATCTTCGTATGGAAACCTTCTAACATGCCAGGTGTACCCAAAGAACTGGCTGTGCACCGTTTGCGAGTCGACCCAAAAGCAAGACCTGTCAAAGAGCACCTCCGATGGTCTGCCGCGGAGAAAAGAAAGGCAATTGGCGAGGAAGTGGCTCGGCTTCTGACAGCTGAGTTCATCCGAGAGATTTACTACTCCGAGTGGCTCGCCAATGTTGTCATGGTTCCCAAGAAAGATGATTCACTTCGTATGTGTATTGACTTCAAGCATATCAATCGGGCCTGCCCGAAGGATCACTTCCCTCTCCCCCGTATCGATCAAATAGTCGACTCGACCGCGGGATGTGAGCGATTGTCCTTTTTGTACGCATACTTCGAGTATCATCAGATCCGACTGTATGGACTCGATGAAATAAAAAATAGCTTTTATCACCCCATTCGGGTCCTACCGAGTGGAGAGCAATCCTCCCACTCGGGGGCTTAGCTGTAGTCTCGTACTCGCCTAAGTTAAAAAAGTCCTACCGAGTGGAGAGCAATCCTCCCACTCGGGGGCTTAGCTGCAGTCCCGTACTCGCCTAAGTTTAAAAAATCCTACCATGTGGAGAGCAATCCTCCCACTCCAGGGCTTAGCTGCAGTCTCGTACTCGCCTAAGTTTAAAAAATCCTACTGAGTGGAGAGCAACCCTCCCACTCGGGGGCTTAGCCGCAGTCCCGTACTCGCCTAAGTTTAAAAACTCCTACCGAGTGGAGAGCAACCCTCCCACTCGGGGGCTTAGCTGCAGTCCCATACTCGCCTAAGTTTAAAAAATCCTACCGAGTAGAGAGCAATCCTCCCACTTGGGGGCTTAGCTGCAGTCCCGTACTCGCCTAAGTTTAAAAAAATCCTACCGAGTGGAGAGCAATCCTCCCACACGGAGGCTTAGCTGCAGTTCCATACTAGCCTAAGTTCCAAACAGGCTCCGTCCTGATCCGCAAGGATGACGAGGTGTAGGTCGACCATGACCTTATCCTTAGAGCTGCGGCACAAATACAATGTCTGCTCCATCCTGATTCGAAAGGACAACGAGGTGCAGGTCGACTGTGACCTTATCCTCATAGCTGCGGCACAAATACAATGTCCGCCCCATCCTGATCCCCATGGACGACGAGGTGCAGGTCGACCGCGACCTTATCCTGAGAAGTTGTGGCACAAGTACAATGTGCGCTCCATACTGATCCACTCGACTGAGCTGCACCACAGAGTCAGTAGCAATTCAGACCGAAGAATCAAATTCAACTCAGAGCCAAGAGATTCGAAAACAACAAAGTTTAGATAAATCCTACGAGGTTCTAGACAGCAGATTAAAGTACTCGGGCATCCGGCCCGAAGGAGTTTTAACGGTTACAAAACTACTCGGCATACCGAGGCAATTTTAATAAGATCATAAAAGTTTGTCCACTCCGCAGTAGGGGGACTGGCAGGCTCGATGAACACATCTAGGTCGATTCCATCTGCAATTCGAGTAGCAGTAGCAATGAAGGTCTCCATGAAAGACTGGAAGTTGAGTCTCTTGGTGTTGGCAACCTTGATCGTTGCTAGCTTTTCTTCCTTATCCTCCTTGCAATGGACTCGAATAAGTGACAGAGCTACGTCAGCACCGCATCGAGCAGCCGACTTCTTCCATTCCTGCACTCGACCAGGGATCTCATTGAGTCGAGTCATCAAGGACTCGAGGTCATTTTGGAGCGTCTCCTTCGGCCAAAGCGTCGTGTCGATCCACGACACCACAACCTTCAGGTGAGCAAGGTAGTCTATGATGCAGGCAAGACGAGATTCCAGTCGGAGCACGTTCATAGCAGCTTCATCATTGACAGGGGAAGTGATGGGGTCCAAGCTCGTCTCGATTCGCCCAGTTTCTTCCTCAAAGTTTTGACAGAATTCTGCAACCACAAAGAGCTAATGAGTCGACAGATTTATGGTGGCTTGACGACAGCAAAACAATCAGACAAGGAAAGATACCTTCAAGCATAAGGAATAACTTCTTGGCGAGTGCTCCCAGATAGGCCTCCAGGTCACTTCTCTTACGAGAAATGCCTTCAATCTTGTCATTCAAAGCTACCTTGTCTTTCTTCAGACGGGACACTTCTCGGTTGGCCTCGACAAGATATGTCTTCAACTTAGCGTTGTCTTCCTTGAGCACCCCGGCTGAAGCTAGCTTCTTATCGGCGAGTGTTGCTTTCTCCTGAGCTTCCTTCTGCGCTGCGGCAAGATCAAGATCCTTCTGTGCCAGAGACTGCCTCATTTTCTCTAAAAAATATATATATACAACAAACAAGCACTCGGTTCAGAGAGAAGAATGAGGAGACGACTAGAGAAACAATCCAATTACACAGTCGACAAGTTGTTACCTTCCATACCAGCTGCTTCGTCTTTGGCCTTCTGCAAGTTCTGCTTGGCCAACTCCAGGTCAAGGTTGAGCAGTCTCTGCTTACCTTCGAATTCAGCAAACTTGGAGATGAGCTCACAAGATTTCTGAAGTTAGTAAAAGATGCATCAGTAGACAGAATCGAAGATTATTCGCTTCCGAGTGAAAAGAACTCTAAGACTACTGCAGAATCAAATATTCAACAGTAGTCTAGGGGACTACACCCAGTGGGTGCACTTAGCATGCCCCCACTGGTCTAGGTTCCACTCGACATGGTCCGGCTAGACCGAGTGGAAAGAAAGAAAAAAATGGCGACAGTTATTCTCCGACCCCAACCGACTGCCCGCAGTCAACCGCGGTCTCGGGGACTACACCCAGTGGGTGCACTAAGCGTGCCCCCACTGGTTTAGGTTCCACTCAACATGGTCCGCCCAGACCGAGTGGAAGAACTGAACAACAAGATATTTTCATCAAGACCCCCACCGAATCACACATTCAACGGCGGCCTCGGGGACTACACCTAGTGGGTGCACTCTGCGTGCCCCCACTAGTCCAAAGTTACAATTGACATAACCTAGTCGACTCAATAGGAAAGATTACTCAGCATAAATTGAAACACCCACTGGGTGTATAGATGCGAAGAACAGACTGACAGATGGATGCACAATGAAAGTTTTTCGGGTAGCATATCCTAACAGAACAAGCGTCAAGATAGGAGATCAGTCGGAAACCAACTAACCTGGACATTAGCTTGGAGGGCCGCGCTGGCATCATAGGCGGCTTGGCTGGTCATGTGCACTATCTTCATCCGCTCCATCATCAAACCTGCTTGGCATATTGCTTCCGCAGCAGTGCCTGCTTGGTCTTTCGGGACTTGATGGGTGACGAACAGCGGAGACATGGGTCTAGTCACGGCAGCTTGAGGATCCGAGGTGTGGTGCTGGATAGATGAATCAAGGACTTATGCAGTCGACGAGGAAGGGCGTTCAACCGACACTGGAACAACAAAAGTAACAGAAGCACAGTTCACATCTCTGGGCTGCTGAACCACTGGTTCCGTCACCGGCGTCGACTGGGACGTCTTGCCAGCTGGTGCCTTCTTGCTCGAAGTCTTGCCTCTCCTCCCCATGACTCTTTGAGGTACATATTCGTCGTCATCTGGAAGTTCAATGACAGTCGGTGGAGCTGCAAAGCAATCAGTTACATGAGTTCAGTCGACCATCAAAATAGCTGATAAAGTAAAGACCAAAGGACAAAAGTTATACCTGCATGGGAGGTGACTGCATCCTCCATCTCCTCGTCTTCATCATCTTGGTACATTGAAGTCCCAGAGGTAGCACTGCAAATTTCAGAATTTACTTGTTTAAAACAAGGAGGTGAGTCGACCAAAGTTTGAGTCATGCGAAAACTAAGAGGTCGAGCTTAGTCTTTACCCAGAAGCAATGGGGACAACCACTTTAATCTTGGGCAGGGCCTTCCGAGGCTTTGACGGCACGACTTTGGGCTGCTTCGGAGATTTCTCAGTCGACGCAGGAGAATATGTCCTTGTGCGCTTAGAAGTCTGTTCAGTCGGTGGAGTCGCTTTGCCATGGACACTGGCCGGGTCCTACCTCTGCTTGGAGCGTCTTTCCGTGCAAGGAGGGAAGTCGACCTCCTCACCACTTCTCAAGTCCTCGCTCTCCTTGTCTCCCCTTCCGTCAAAATGCCACTCGCCACTATCGCCTCCACTCGCCTCTCCCTCATCCTCCTGCTCTCCGTTGGGCATCGAGTACATCTCAGTGTAGTTCTGCAAGACACAGGGTCGAGTAGATACCAATCAGTTTCAAGAGCAAACACCTATCAGAGCAAGATACACTCGGAAGGAAAGAAGAAGACCTTGTCAGGTTCGGCGGTGTTGTCGAGTGGAGGAACCCTCCTAGGCCCCCTGGGGTTTTCTTTGTTGCCAGTGATACCTTGCAGCCACTACGCCAGCATCCCCTCATCGACATCCTCCGGGTGGATCCGAGTGTTGTCTTCAACACCCGAGTACATCCACATTGGATGGTCACGGGCTTGGAGTGGTTGGATGCGTCGACTGAGAAATACTTCTAACAGGTCCATGTCGGTCACACCATCATGGACAAGTTGGACTACTCGCTCAACCAACATATTCACCTCCTCTTTCTCAGCTGGAGTCACTCTCAAAGGAGAAGGCTTCTCAACTAGCTCTATGGAAAACGGGGGAAGGCCAGTCGACTGACCCGGGGTCAGTTGGTCCTTACAATAGAACCAGGTCGACTGCCACCCCCTAACTGACTCGGGAAGGATCATAGCGGGGAAAGTGCTTTTATTTCTCATCTAGATCCCCAGACCACCACTCATCTGGACCACATGTGTCCTCTCATCACTCGGATTGGCCTTTTTAACCAACTGAGAATGGCAGGTGAAAATGTGTTTGAAGAGACCCTAGTGCGGTCGACAGCCCAGAATGTTTTCACACATGGACACGTATGCAGCAAGGTATGTGATGGTGTTGGGAGATGATACGTCTCCAACGTATCTATAATTTTTGATTGCTCCATGCTATATTATCTACTGTTTTGGGCTATACTGGGCTTTATTTTCCAATTCTATATTATTTTTGGGACTAACCTATTAACCGGAGGCCCAGCCCAGATTTGCTGTTTTATGCCTATTTCAGTGTTTTGAAGAAAAGGAATATCAGACGGAGTCGAAACGGAACGAAATCAACTAGAGAAGTTATTTTTGGAAGGAAACACACCTGATGGACTTGGACCCCATGTCAGAAGATACGGGAGCTGCCCACGAGGGTGGGGGTGCCCCCCTAGGGCGCGCCCCCTGCCTCGTGGGGCCCCCGTGGCTCCCCTGACGTGCTTCTTCTGCCTATATAACTCCATATACCCTAAAACTTCCAGAACACACAATAGATCGGGAGTTCCGCCGCCAGAAGCCTCTGTAGCCACCGAAAACCAATCTAGACCCGTTCCGGCACCCTACTGGAGGGGGCAATCCCTCTCCGGTGGCCATCTTAATCATCTCGGTGCTCTCCGTGACGAGGAGGGAGTAGTTCTCCCTCGGGGCTGAGGGTATGTACCAGCAGCTATGTGTTTGATCTCTCTCTCTCTCTCTCTCTCTCTCTCTCTCGTGTTCTTGAGATGATACAATCTTGATGTATCGCGAGCTTTGATATTATAGTTGGATCTTATGTTTCTCCTCCCCCTCTTCTCTCTTGTAATGAATTGAGTTTCCCCTTTGGAGTTATCTCATCGGATTGAGTCTTTAAAGACTTGAGAACACTTGATGTATGTCTTGTCGTGCGTATCTATGGTGACAATGGGATATCACGCGCCACTTGATGTATGTTTTGGTGACCAACTTGCGGGTCCCGCCCATGAACCTATGCATAGGGGTTGGCACACGTTTTCGTCGTGATTCTCTGGTAGAAACTTTGTAGCACTCTTTGAGGTCCTTTGTGCTGGTTGAATAGATGAATCTGAGATGGTGTGATGCATATCGTATAATCATACCCACGGATACTTGAGGTGACATTGGAGTATCTAGGTGACATTAGGGTTTTGGTTGATTTGTATCTTAAGGTGTTATTCTAGTAGAACTCTAGGGCTGTTTGTGACACTTATAGGAATAGCCCAATGGATTGATTGGAAAGAATAACTTTGAGGTGGTTTCGTATCCTACCATAATCTCTTCATTCGTTCTCCGCTATTAGTGAGTTTGGAGTGACTCTTTGTTGCATGTTGAGGGATAGTTATGTGATCCAATTATGTTAGTATTGTTGAGGGAACTTACACTAGCGAAAGTATGAACCCTAGGCCTTGTTTCAGCACATTGCAATACCGTTTACGCTCACTTTTATCACTTGTTACCTTGCTGTTTCTATAATTTCAGATTACAAAAACTATTATCTACCATCCATATACCACTTGTTTCACCATCTCTTCGCCGAACTAGTGCACCTATACAATTTACCATTGTATTGGGTGTGTTGGGGACACAAGAGACTCTTTGTTATTTGGTTGCAGGGTTGCTTGAGAGAGACCATCTTCATCCTACGCCTCCCACGGATTGATAAACCTTAGGTCATCCACTTGAGGGAAATTTGCTACTGTCCTACAAACCTCTGCACTTGGAGGCCCAACAACGTCTACAAGAAGAAGGTTGTGTAGTAGACATCAAGCTCTTTTCTGGCGTCGTTGCCGGGGAGGGAAGGAAAGCGGCACTAACACACCCCGTCAACTAAGCTCATTTCTGGCGCCGTTGTCGGGGAGGTTAGCGCTTGAAGGTATATCTTTAGATCTTGCAATCGAGTCTTTTAGTTTCTTGTTTTATCACTAGTTTAGTTTATAAAAGAAAATTACAAAAAAATGGAATTGAGTTTGTCTCATACGCTTCACCTTTTTAATATCTTTCGTGAGTATGATGGAAAGGATAATTGTGCTCAAGTGCTAGAAGAAGAAATCTATAAAATGTTTGGCACTAAATATTTGAATGATGAGCATGATTGCAATGTTGTTAGTATGAATTCCTTGAATATCCATGATGCTAATGATATGCAAGGCCACAAGCTTGGGGAAGCTATGTTTGATGAAGATGATATTTTTTGTCCCCCAAGTTTTGATGAGCAAATTTATTATGATGAAAGCATGCCTCCTATTTATGATGATTATATTTATGAAAGTGGATTTGGAGAAGTCATGGCTTTATTTTGTGATGAATCCACTATTCCGGAAGAGGTTCCAATTGATTATGAGAACAAAGTTGCTATCTATGATGATTATTGTGATGACTTGTATGCTATTAAAAATAATGATATCCATAAAACTTTTCATCATGATTTTAGTTTTCAATTGGATTATTCCTCACATGATAATTATTTTGTTGAGTTTGCTCCCACTATTATTCATGAGAAGAATTTTGCTTATGTGGAGAGTAATAAGATTTCTATGCTTGTAGATCATGAAAAGAATGCTTTAGGTGCTGGTTATATTATTGAATTCATTCATGATGCTACTGAAAATTATCATGAGAGAGGAATATATGCTTGTAGGAATTGCAATAATACCAAGTTTCCTCTCTATGTGCTTAAAAGTTTGAAGTTATGCTTGTTTACCTTCCTATGCAAGTTGATTCTTGTTCCCACCAGTTGTTTGCTCACAAAATCCCTATGCATAGGAAGTATGTTAGACTTAAATGTGCTAGTCATATTCTTCATGATGCTCTCTTTATGCTTCAATTCTTATTTTTTATGTGAGCATCATTGAAATCATCATGCCTAGCTAGAGGCGTTAAACGATAGCGCTTGTTGGGAGGCAACCCAACTTTATTTTTGTTCCTGTTTAGTAATAAATAATTCATCTAGCCTCTGTTTGATGTGGTTTTATGCTTTTAATTAGTGTTTGTGCCAAGTAGAACCTTTGGGAAGACTTGGGGAGAGTCTTGTTGATCATGTTGTAAAAAACGGAAACTTTAGCGCTCACGAGAATTGCCGCCATTTTTATTTGGAGAGTGATATTTAGTTAATTCTTTTTGAAGATGATTAATAGATAAATTCCTCAGGTCGAGAAATTTATTTGAGAATTTTATGAGTTCCAGAAGTATACGTTTGATCCAGATTACTACAGACTGTTCTGTTTTTGACAGATTCTGTTTTTCATGTGTTGTTTACTTATTTTGATGAATCTATGGCTAGTAAAATAGTTTATAAACTATAGATAAGTTGTAATACAATATGTTTAACACCAATATAAATAAATAATGAGTTCATTACAGTACCTTGAAGTGGTCTTTTGTTTTCTTATACTAACGGAGCTTACGAGTTTTCTGTTAAGTTTTGTGTTGTGAAGTTTTCAAGTTTTGGGTAAGGATTCGATGGACAATGGAATAAGGAGTGGAAAGATCCTAAGCTTGGGGATTCCCAAGGCACCCCAAGGTAATATTCAAGGATATCCAAGAGCTTAAGCTTGGGTATGCCCCGGAAGGCATCCCCTCTTTCGTCTTCGTTCATCGGTAACTTTACTTGGAGCTATATTTTTATTCACCACATGATATGTGTTTTGCTTGGAGCGTCAATTTATTTTGTTAGGATTTTCATGCTGTTATTTATAACAATGTTTTGCATCCTTTATTTCAATAAAAGTGGCATTGATAGCCGTTACTATGCCTATGTTACAAGTATACATGTTGCTGTTTGAAAACAGAAAGTTTACCGCTGTTGCAATAATTCCCTAGAAAATTCAGAATGTGATAAAATGTTGAAACCTTTTGCATATTAAGATCTGATAATTTAATACAGTGGGAATTTTCTTTCTTAATTTTTGGAGCTAGGTAAGTATGGATGTTGCTGCATTCTTTACAGACTATCCTGTTTAGGCAGATTGCTGTCATGTTTGCATTGTTTGCATATGTTTGCTTCTTTAATTATTCTATTTGAGGATAGGACTATGAAATATGCAGAGGCATTTTAGTATGCAATGTTAAATAATAATTTTAGTGATTTGCTACAGTAGAGTATGATAATGTTTTTGCAATGGTTTATACTAACTTATCTCACGAGTCCTTGTTGAGTTTTGTGTGGATGAAGCTTTTGAGATTTAGGGAGACCGTGATATGAGAGGAATTAAGGAGACACAAAAGCTCAAGCTTGGGGATGCCCAAGGCACCCCAAGATAATATTTTAAGAAGTCTCAAGCGTCTATGCTTGGGGATACCCCGGTTGGCATCCAACCTTTCTTCTTCAACAACTATCGGTTAGTATTGGTTGATCCTAAGTTTTTGCTTCTTCACATGATGTTTGCTATTCTTAGATGTCATTTTATTTTGCTTTGCTTGCTGTTTGAATAAAGTACCAAGATCTGAAATTATTAAATGTTAGAGAGTCTTCACATAGTTGCATAATTATTCAACTACTCATTGATCTTCACTTATATCTTTCGGAGTAGTTTGTTGTTGCTCTAGTGCTTCAATTATATCTTTTAAAGCATGGTGGTAGTTTTATTTTGAAGAAATAGATGAACTCTCATGCTTCACTTAGATTATTTTGAGAGTCTTAAATAGCATGGTAATTTGCTTAAAATCCTAATATGCTAGGTAGTCAAGAATAATAAAATTCTCTTATGAGTGTGTTGAATACTAAGAGAAGTTGGATGCTTGATGATTGTTTTGAGATATGGAGGTAATAATATCAAAGTCGTGCTAGTTGAGTAGTTGTGAATTTGAGAAATACTCGTGTTGAAGTTTGTGATTCCCGTAGCATGCACGTATGGTGAACCGTTATGTGATGAAGTCGGAGCATGATTTATTTATTGATTGTCCTCCTTATGAGTGGCGGTCGGGGACGAGCGATGGTCTTTTCCTACCAATCTATCCCCTAGGAGTATGCGCGTAGTACTTTGTTTCGATAACTAATAGATTTTTGCAATAAGTATGTGAGTTCTTTATGACTAATGTTGAGTCCATGGATTATACGCACTCTCACCCTTCCACCTTTGCTAGCCTCTCTAATACCGCACACCTTTTGCCGGTATCATACACCCACCATATACCTTCCTCAAAACAGCCACCATACCTACCTATCATGGCATTTTCATAGCCATTCCGAGATATATTGGCATGCAACTTTCCACCGTTCCGTTATTATGACACGCTTCATCATTGTCATATTGCTTTGCATGATCATGTAGTTGACATTGTATTTGTGGCAAAGCCACCGTTCATAATTCTTTCATACATGTCACTCATGCATCATTGCACATCACGGTACACCGCCGGAGGCATTCATATAGAGTCATACTTTGTTCTAGTATCGAGTTGTAATCATTGAGTTGTAAATAAATAGAAGTGTGGTGATCATCACTCAATAGAGCATTGTCCCAAAAAAAGAGAGAAAGGCCAAATAAAAAAAGAAAGGCCAAATAAAAAAGAAAGGCCAAATAAAAAAAGAGAAAGGCCAAATAAAAAAATAAAAGGGGCAATGCTACTATCTTTTTTTTCCACACTTGTGCTTCAAAGTAGCACCATGATATAGCGAGTCTCATATATTGTGCTTCAAAGTAGCACCATGTTCTTCATATAGAGAGTCTCATATGTTGTCACTTTCATATACTAGTGGGAATCTTTCATTATAGAACATGGCTTGTATATTCCAATGATGGGCTTCCTCAAAATGCCCTAGGTCTTCGTGAGCAAGCAAGTTGGATGCACACCCACTAGTTTCTTTTGTTGAGCTTTCATACATTTATAGCTCTAGTGCATCCATTGCATGGCAATCCCTACTCACTCACCTTGATATCTATTGATGGGCATCTCCATAGCCCGTTGATACGCCTAGTTGATGTGAGACTATCTTCTCCCTTTTTGTTTTCTCCACAACCACCATTCTATTCCACCTATAGTGCTATGTCCATGGCTCACGCTCATGTATTGCGTGAAGATTGAAAAAGTTTGAGAACATCAAAAGTATGAAACAATTGCTTGACTTGTCATCGGGGTTGTGCATGATTTAAATATTTTGTGTGGTGAAGATGGAGCATAGCCAGACTATATGATTTTGTAGGGATAGCTTTCTTTGGCCATGTTATTTTGAGAAGACATAATTGCTTAGTTAGTATGCTTGAAGTATTATTATTTTTATGTCAATATGAACTTTTGTCTTGAATCTTATGGATCTGAATATTCATTTCACAATTAAGAATAATTACATTGAAATTATGCCAACTAGCATTCCACATCAAAAATTATCTTTTTATCATTTACCTACTCGAGGACGAGCAGGAATTAAGCTTGGGGATGCTTGATACGTCTCCAACGTATCTATAATTTTTGATTGCTCCATGCTATATTATCTACTGTTTTGGGCAATATTGGGCTTTATTTTCCACTTCTATATTATTTTTGGGACTAACCTATTAACCGGAGGCCCAGCCCAGATTTGCTGTTTTATGCCTATTTCAGTGTTTTGAAGAGAAGGAATATCAGACGGAGTTGAAACGGAACGAAATCAACTAGAGAACACCTCCATGTTGGGAAAATACCTCCGTAGCCACCTGCTCCAATCGCGTACATCCCGCCTTGAACAACGGTTGGTACTCCGCTCGTTGTAGCGTAGACCACACATGAAATGATTGCGTACACTGGAAAATAACCTGCAGAGGAGAAGCATTTTTGTCACTAAAACCAATATCATTTCTACATAGGCAAAACGACCAACTTAAGGCATACGCTCCCACCCTTATTAACATTTTGAATCTATTTGAAATATGTCCAACCAATGACCAAAAATATTGGCAACACTTGTGAGCGGGTACAAATTTAATGCTATTTGGATGACTGACCACGTAGAACATGCAAATATAACACTTCTTAGTCCCTTTCTAGTTGCGTTGTGCGAGATTGTCTTTGGTTAGCACAACCCCCTTACAAAGATACCACATGAAGGTTTTAACCTTTAGTGGGATCTTTGACTTTCAGATTTTGTTTGTCATTACTCACTGGTACCTCAGAATGCGTGAGTGCACGGTGCATAGAGTCTACTGTGAAAGATATTGATGTTGTAAGGTTCGAGCTAAACACATCCCGACCTTGTGTCAGGTTAATTGAATCCAGTTGGGATAAAATATTATGACATGACATAAGATGGTTGAAAGATCGTGATGTCACCTAGAGGGGGGGGGTGAATAGGCACTTTAAAATAAGGGTTTTTATCAGTTATGCCACCGGTTGTGTCCCACTACTCAGTTTTACCACTAGAAATTTCAACTGCTCAAGAATGCCATCGCTTCATTAGACACATACTCAAAAATGCCACTAAACACCATTATTGTGATCTCAAATCTCTTTTGCCATGTTATAATGACATAAATACCTATGAACCAACATGCCAGCTCTCCCTCTATCTCACTACAATAAAGTATGGGGCCCACTTGATCCCAACAACGTTCTTATTTTCCTGTAAAATTATTCGCTTGGTTACTCCTGGCAAGTGGGGCCACACATATCATTGTGAGATAGAGAGAACTGACATGTGGGTCTACTCTTATTTTTGTCATAGAACATGGTCAACGGGTTTGACATAAAAATAACACTGTCTAATGGCATTTTTGAGCAAACATCTAACAGAACGATGGCATTTTTTAGATATCTAATGGCATTTTTGAGCAAGCATCTCATGGATTGATGGCATTTTTGAGCAGTTGTAACTTCCAATGGCAAAACTGAGTAGTGGGACATAACTAGTGGCATAAATGATAAAAACCCTTAAAATAATTATGGTTTAGGCTTGAACAAACACGGAATAAACCTAGCGGTTAATTTGTCAAGCACAAAACCTACAACAACTAGGCTCACCTATGTGCACCGACAACTTATGCTAAGCAAGATAAACAACTAAGTGATAGAAAGATATACGACAAGAAACAATATGGCTATCACAAAATAAAGTGCATAAGTAAAGGGCTCGGGTAAGAGATAACTGAGGCACGCGGAGACGACGATGTGTCCCGAAGTTCACACCCTTGCGGATGCTAATCTCCGATTAGAGCGGTGTGGAGGAACAATGCTCCCCAAGAATCCACTAGGGCCACTGTAATCTCCTCACGTCCTCGCACAATGCAAGATGTCGTGATTCCACTAAGGGACCCTTGAGGGCGGTCACCGAACCCGTACAAATGGCAGCCCTTGGGGGCGGTCACCGAACTCGTACACTTTGGCAACCCTTGGGGGTGGTCACCGGAACCCGTCAAATTGCTCGGGGTGATCTCCACAACTTAATTGGAGACCCCGACGCTTGCCCAGAGCTTTACACCATAATGATTGAGCTCCAAACACCACCAACCATCTAGGGCACCCAAGCACCCAAGAGGAAAAAGCTCAAGGGTACCGAGCACCCAAGAGTAATAAGCTACTCAACTTGTAACTGTAACACCCATGATGCGGCTATATCTCCCACGTGTCGGGGCACGACTTAGAGGCATAGCCGCATGGTAGGTTTGTCGCAAGAGGGGTAATCTTCACATAATCCCATGTACTGAATAAGAAAGGGGTAAAGAGTTGGCTTACAATCGCCACTTCACACAAATACAAGTTAAACATACATCAACCAGAATACAATTAAGGTCCGACTACGGAACCAAAATAAAAGAAGACAACCCCAAATGCTAGATCCCCGATCATCCCAACTGGGCTCCACTACTGATCAAAAGGAAACAATACAAAACAACGAACAAGGACTTCATCGAACTCCCACTTGAGCTGGGTTGCGTCATCTGCACTGGTAGCATCGGCACCTGCAACTGTTTGGAAGTATCTGTGAGCCACGAGGACTCAACAATCTCACACCCGCGAGATCAAGACTATTTAAGCTTATGGGTAGGAAAGGGTAGTGAGGTGGAGCTGCAGCAAGCACTAAGCATATATGGTGGCTAACATACGCAAATAAGAGAGAGAAGAGAAGCAATGCACGGCCGTGAAGCTAGAAGTGATCAAGAAGTGATCCTAAAACCACTTACGTTCAAGCATAACACAAGAACCGTGTTCACTTCCCGGACTCCGCCGAAAAGAGACCATCACAGCCACACACGCGGTTGATGCATTTTAATTAAGTTAAATGTCAAATTTTCTACAAACGAATATTAACAAATTCCCATCTTCCCATAACCGCGGGCACGACTTTCGAAAGTTCAAAACCGGCAGGGGTGTCCCAACTTAGCCCATCACAAGCTCTCACGGTCAAAGAAGGATATTCCTTCTGCCAGGAAGACCTGATCAGACTCAGAATCCCGGTTACAAGACATTTCGACAATGGTAAAACAAGACCAGCAAAGCCACCCGATGTGCCGACATCCTGATAGGAGCTACACATATCTCGTTCTCAGGGTAACACCGGATTGTCCAAACTTCTGGTAGGCCAGCCCAGAGTTGCCCCTGGTGGCCACCGGCGACTGACAGGTTCGGACCAACACTTAGACAAGCACTGGCCCGGGGGGGGTTAAAATAAAGATGACCCTTGGGAGCACGACTCCCAAGGGAAAAGCATAGGTGGTGGTGAGGCAAATGGTAAAACCAAGGTTGGGCCTTGCTGGAGGAGTTTTATTCAAAGCAAACTGTCAAGGGGTCCCCATAACACCCAACCATGTAAGGAACGCAAAATCAAGGAACATAACACCGGTATGACGGAAACTAGGGCGACAAGAGTGGAACAAAACACCAGGCATAAGGCTGAGCCTTCCACCCTTTACCAAGTATATAGAGGCATTAAAATAAATAAGATGTATTGTGATATCCCAACATATCCATGTTCCAAAAAGAAACAGACTTCATCTTCACTTGCAACTAGCAACGATATAAGAGGGGCTGAGTAAAGCGGTAACATAGCCAAACAACGGTTTGCTAGGAAAGGTGGGTTAGAGGCTTGACATGGCAATATGGGAGGCATGATATAGCACATGTTAGGCATCATGTCATAGCAATAGAGCGAACAACTAGCAAGCAAAGATAGAAGTGATTTCGAAGGTATGGTCATCTTGCCTGAGATCCCGCAAGGAAGAAGAACGAGTCCATGAAGAATACAAATGGACATAGGCGAACGAATCCTCACAAACACGATGTTATCGGAACCAACCCGAAGAAGCAACACCGGAAAGAAGCAAACAACATAGTAAACAACCATCACATAAACATGGCATGATGCACAACCAAGTATGATGCATGTCCCGTTTAATGAGGCGTGGCATGGCAAAATGCATAAACAATCCTATAAATTAAGTGGAGCTCAATATGCAACTCCGTTGCATATTAACGAAACACCACGTGACTTATTTAGTTCTCTCTCGTTTAGGTACCCAACAATATTAAATGTTGATTAACATGGCAAGGGGTGAAGCACAATAAAAACTACTTAACTATGCAAGTTTAAATGAGGCCGGATATAACAAACAACAAATCTGGAAAATCCCCATATGCATATTTCAAAGTTGGTACTGTTCTGCCCTATACACAATTTTAGAGTTATTAAACATGCAAAGAAAAGCCACCATGTTAAACTAGGCTTTATTCTACCCCATTTACATATAAAGTTTATTAAATTTGGAGCTACGGTTATTTAGTTATGAAATAAATCATTTTAACATGTCATAGGAGCAAATTTAACCAAACAACATTTTAAACATATTGAACATGCATGAAAGTTGGATATTATGAAACTAGATGAAATTCTAGTCAAGTTACATATATAATTTATTTAGATCCGATGCACGGTTGGTGAGTTATGATATGCATGATTTAGGGGGACTATTCTATAAAACTGGTGATCTCAGGAAAATTACGAAAATCGCAGAACAGGGAAAAAACCTTATCGGGCCGAATCTGAAGCAAGCTGGGTCTATAGAAAAAACAACGGAGGCTCCGCTGGGGCCTCACCATGGGCTTCGGCCCAGATCTGCGAAGCAGCTGGCCTGCGGCTGAGGCGCGGTGCGGGTAGGCTGCGGAGGAGGCTGGGCCCTCGTGGCGCTAGCTGGGCCTGCGGTCAACGCGTCGAGTGGGGCGGGCGAGCTGGTCTGCTCGTCTCTGAAGAAAAGCGGCAGCGACAGGTTCAGAGTGATGCCGGTCGGGAATGGGCAAGGGCGGCGGAGGTGATGGCTCACCGGCGTCGGGGCTCGAGGCGGCCGGGTGCTGCATCCTCCGGCGATGGGGATGGCGCCGAAGCAGTGGAGGCGAGCCGAACTGGGCGTCGGGGCCCCATCTCTGGCGATGGTGGCGGCCGTTGGTGCTCCTAGACAGAGAAAAACAAAAGGGATGAGAGATAGTAGGGAAGACGAGTAGGAGAAGGTCGGGAGGAGGAGGAACAGCGACCTGCGGTGCTCCTGCGTCGCGCTCGCCGGCACGGCGGAGGAGGAGCGGTGATACGGTGCACGAGGTGAAGACGAGCAGGGGTGATGGAGCCCTGCAGCAGGGGAAGCAGAAGAAGGCTCGGCAGCGGCATTAACAGGAAACAGGTCAAGCGGGGTCGCGAACTTGACGGATCCGGCCATGGGACACTGGTTCCCGACAGCGGCGAGGAGAACTCAAGCTCGGGGAGGCATCCATGGCGTGCCCCTGCTCATCGCCGGCGGGGACGACTGGCTCCATGGAAGTGCTTGAGAAGAAGCAGAGGAGGCTGTGGACTCTGGCTGCTGGTCGAGATCGAGTTTGCTCGATCTGAAAGCCGCCCAGGACGGGTGCTTCTCGGGGAAGGAGGAGCTCGGGCAGTGGTTGGATGCGGTTTGGATCGAGGAAGATCGAGCGAGGGGATTTGGCCAGGTGGGATCTGGATCGATCCCGAGGAAGGAGGAGACTTGTTCGAGCGCTTTGGTTGGGCTGGTGGGGAGACCGAGGAGAAGGTGGAGGCTCTGGTTGGTTCGCTGTGATCCCGAGGGGAACCAGAGAGTGGCGGCGGAGGGATTCGGAGGATGGGACAGGATAGGCTAGGGTTTGACTGATATTTATATCAGATGAGTTTAGGTTAGGGGCTAACTCGTCCCTCCGATCGAAACCGGGCGGTCGAGAAAAATAGGCTAGGGAGTCTGATAAATAAAACGAAGATGATTTATAGATGTCCAGGGATGATGATGCAATGCACATGATGACATGACAAGATGCAACACGCAAGCGAATGACATGGCAACAACAACGAATAACGGGAAGACACCTGGCGCGACGGTCTTGGGGCATCACTGTAACTTCCTCGTATCACCATGGAGAACTCAAACCAATGCACCAAATGCAATGGCAAGGGCACAAGGAGTGCACAAGTACTTCTCTCCCAACTCCCACCAAAGCAACTAATGCTAGGGAGGGAAATGAGAGGAAGAACAAGAAGGAGAACACCAAGAACTCCAAGATCTGGATCCAAGGGGTTCCCCTCACATAGAGGAGAAAGTGATTGGTGGAATGTGGATCTAGATCTCCTCCCCCCAAACTAGCAAGAATCCATGGAGGGATTGAGAGATAGCAAGCTCGAAGATGTTCAACAATGGGGGAAGAACACGAGCTCAAAGGATAAGGTTCATTGGGGAAGAAGACCCCCTATTATAGGTGGGAAAAATCCAACCGTTATGCTCATAGCCCGCACGGAGCGGTACTACCGCTCTTCCTCATGGTACTACCTCAAAGGGTAGCGGTAGTACTGCTTGCGAGCGATACTAAAAAATACATCCGTGCCTACCACCGCTGGACTTAAGACGAGTTTTTGGTCCGGAGCGGAAGTAGCCATGGAAATATCTACGGTAGTACCGCTCCCAAGAGTGGTGGAAAAAAATTACATTCCCTCCAAGCGGTAGTACCACTCCCATGAGCGGTAGTACCGCTGCAGCCTTTTTAAGGACACCAAAACTGACACAACTTCTGCAAACGGACTCCGAATTCAACGAAACCAAGTTTGTTGGAAAGCTACCGACAAGGGCTAACACAATCTTGATAGAAATAACAATAATAAGGAAATTAGATAAGGCCCATAAGAAAATGGTGAGAACCCTTCCTCGAATAAGACCGGTAAAACCTCCAACACCGAAAACGCAATAGAAGAAGCATGTGAACTCCGTTTTAGATGAACTCGAGCTTGTCAAGAAGATGACCATAAGCTCCAAATATCACAAGGAGAAAACCAAACAAGTCCCAAGAAAGATGATGCAAGCATGCAATGATTTGAGCTCTCTACGAATGATACGATCAAGCTACTCACTTGAGAGCCCCCTTGATAGTACGACAATCGATCCTATAACCTCGTCTCCAAACCACCACCATGAGACCAGTAAAATAGAGAACCTATCAAGGGCAAACTTTTGCCTTGCACAAAGTCCACTTGAGCTAGATGATGATGATCTTGACTCCCTGAAGTTGGACCATCTTTCGTGATTGCATTGGCTCGATGAAGGCTAGTTGATTGCTCCCCCATACTCCACTATGGGTGAGTCACTCTTCGGCACACCTTCACAAGTCCACTATCACCATAATGGACGGCAAGCTACAAGCATGATTTCTTCGTGATGCTCCACTTGAACTTGCACAACACAACCTTGATTTGATGTCATCCTCCATGGGTTGTATGTGATCCTCCTCTTGACGCAAGCCCATGGAAGCAAACCTAACCCCACATAGAACTCTCACAAAGACCATGGTTTAGTACA
Organism: Triticum dicoccoides; assembly: GCF_002162155.2. Classification (NCBI taxonomy): domain Eukaryota; kingdom Viridiplantae; phylum Streptophyta; class Magnoliopsida; order Poales; family Poaceae; genus Triticum; species Triticum dicoccoides. The sequence continues at coordinate 647,027,229 of NC_041382.1, forward strand.
CAAAGTGAAATGGACAATGCTTACCAAACCATGAGATCACTTGATACCACTTGGTGTATCTTCTACGCTTTGTGTGATGATCAACTTGAATCACTCTCTGTACTTAGTCTTGATCAACCTTGACTCTTTCCAACTCTCTTCATTTGGATGATGTCTTGAAGGTAAACATGAATGATCACACAATCTTCTTCTTCAAGACATGCTTGCAATAAGCTCAATACTCACATGACCAATCTTTGGATAATTCCTTAATTGCACCTTGGTCAACACATAAACTCATTGAAACCAACACATGGACTTCAAGAAATGCATATGGATAAATACTTCAAATATAACTCAATGCAACCATTAGTCCATAGAGAATGCCATCAATTACCAAAACCACACATGGGGGCACTGCATGTCCTTTCAATCTCCCCCATTTTGGTAATTGATGACAATCACTTTCAAGAGAGTTTATATAAGGAATTATGCAACACCATGCAATGCAACAACCAATGATGCATGAGTATGAGATGCAAATGCTTAGGAACAAAACGAAAGCAAGAAGAAACTCTGAAAAATTCTCCAGAAAACTCTCTGAAACTTCTCCCCCATTGGCATTGATTACCAAAATGGGCGAAAAGCTTAGAAGGCCAATATAAAAAGTGTTCCTCCATAAGTTGTGTATTTCTCAACAAGAGAGTTGAATGAAATACACATATCCAAAGGTAAATACTTGGAGGAAGATAAACTATATCGAGGCACAAAGATTGCTAAAGAATGATATGACACGAAGACATAACAAAGAGAGACACATGCAATCAAGCAATCAAAATATATCAATTGAAGCAAGCAATCAAAGGGTATCAATTCAACCAACTAGACCAATGATCCTACGAGCCACATGAAGAAAACATATTATGATACACGAAAGGGAGTGTTCTAAAGAAACTAGGGAAGCTCCCCATGATTTGTGCACAAATAAGAATTTTTGCAATGGGATACAACGTGCACAAAATAGGATCATCACTCCCCCAAAATCAATAGAACCTCACAACTAGGGCAAGTGAGCATGTAGGAAAGAAAGCCTAGCACAAGCAAAAAATGAATGGTTGAGAAACAAGTAAAGGAGGCAACTTAGGAAAAGCCTCAACCAAAATGATGTGTGTGAGTCATGCCAAAGCACTTGTGAAGACTAATATAAGGATGAGCATGAAGCATCAACATAGTCTTGAATAACTGAGATACAAGGTGCAAGACATGTCCTTCCCCCACACACCAAGCAAAGGGGTTCAGAAGCACACTGAAAATACAAAATGAAAAACCAAAGATCGTGACAACCCAAGGTGAAGAAGGAAAAATATAGCTTTGTCATGAGGAGGGATACCAATCGAAATGGCAAAAGCCTCATCAAGACAAGCAAGAGAGAAAAGTAAAAAAACGAAAATATTCACCACACATGAGTGCATCAAGATGCAACAAGATAAGATCCGCACTCAAGACAAATCCTTTCATGGAGCCACCTAGGCAATACAAAGGAAAGAAAGGTGGACGTGAAAGAATAAGGATATCCACTAAAGATGTAACTTATCACAAGTGTATAAGATTCTAGGTAGATGAAAATCATGATGATATCTATCTACAAAGAAGGATGTACACCCGAAATAGTTACAACACGAAGGAAGAAGATATCCAAAAGGAAGCCATAAATATACCAACAAGATATTTGCTTGAAAGCATAGCACATGGCTAGATATGGTCTTATTGTATATAAATGAATTCCTACCATACAACCATCAAGGACATCACAACTAGAAACATGAGATCATTGTTGACATGCTTTGAGAAGGGAAACAAGTATCACAAGAACTAATCAAGAAATTCATGCCATGATGCAACCTACACAAGGTTGTATGTAAGAAAGGTATGCATGAGTAGATACTTGTTACCGAGATAACATTGGAGGGATGTAGTAGATACCAATTGAATGTAAACGATAGTAGTTCATTGAACGTCCCATCTTGACTCCAATAAGCACATGGTGACACCACCTTCATTTTGAATGAGCCAAGCATCCAATGCATCTCTAGTTGTTCCTAGAACAACACCACAAACAAAATGGTACCCAAACTCATTGGTACCAAAGAGTTAGCAAACAAACAATACATATGACAAACTCCACATAAATATGTGCATATAGATATGAAATAGAATCTCATGCACAACTTATCCAATTAGAGACTTGGTGGAGTTTCCCTTATATATTGGGTCAAAGTAAGAAAACATGCCAAAGAAACTACATGAAGTTAATATGCATGATCAAGACTTTCAAGAACCGATACCAATTGACAAAGAAATGCCACATGAAGAAAAGATACCAAATGAATAAATCATCACTTGGAGGATATCACTTGAAAGATTCAACAAGGAATGATATATCCATTGAAACACACAAAAAGAGAGATATCGAACTCCCAAAAGAGAGGATGGTTGCAAACAAACCAAGCCCTCTACTAAGTTTCATGATGGCACAACGTACCAAAAAGAAACGGCTTGCCTTCCACCAAAACACACTTCATAAAGATCACAAGATGAGAGTTTTATAGAAAATAGGATAGCTCCCCCAATAGTAGTGCATTATAGAGAATTTGCATTTTAATACAAAATGCAAAAGGTGGGATCACCACTTTCACTATATCTAGAAAACACTAGGGGAGATCAAGAAATTAACAAGATCCACAAGTTGTATGGAAGACAACGGGAGTTGACACAATCCTTGGCAAGAGATAAGGCAAATAAAAGCAAAGTCCAATGTAAAGATGATCAACAATTTCTACCACATAAATGATTACCAATTGTCAAGAGACAAGAAGTATTTGGAAATGATTCCCGGTGGTAGATTTCAATGATATCCATTATCATCTTCACACCAAATACTAAAAAGCAAATTGCAACTTGTAGAGCTAATATGCCACCTAGGAACAAGATAATTTACAATATCAATTCTAGGTGACAATATCTCAAATGAACACATTTTCTAGGCTTGTAATACACGCATAACATATTACTCCCCCATAATGTGATACCAATAAATCTTAACAAGAGGCAATAAGGGAATCCAACAAGATATAATTAATGGACTATTTAGAATTTGAATTTCTCATGAGAAGAAATACCACATAGCGACTAAATAATCTTGTAATATCAATACTAGATGGTATTACTCATGTACACACATTTATAGGATTGTGAGGTGCACAAAGCACATCACTCCCCCACAATGGGATATTGAAGGAAATATGCCCTAGATGCAATAATAAAGTTGTTATTTATATTTCCATATGTCATGATAAATGTTTATTATTCATGCTAGAATTGTATTAACCGGAAACTTAGTACATGTGTGAATACATAAACAAACAGAGTGTCACTAGTATGCCTCTACTTGACTAGCTCGTTAATCAAAGATGGTTGAGTTTCCTAACCATAGACATGAAAATCCACGTTTCGCTATTGGTTATTGACCGGAAGCGAGTCTCGATCATGTATACATAGTTCTCGAACCCGTAGGGTCCGCATGCTTAACGTTTGATGACGATCGGTATTATGAGTTTATGTGTTTTGATGTACCGAAGGTAGTTTGGAGTCCGGGATGTGATCGCGGACATGACGAGGAGTCTTGAAATGGTCGAGACATAAAGATCGATATATTGGAAGGCTATGTTTGGACATCGAAATGGTTCCGAATGAGTTTGGGCATTTACCGGAGTACCGGGGGGTTACCGGAACCCCTCGGGGAGTCAATGGGCCTTAGTGGGAGAGAGGAGGAGGCGGCTAGGTGGAGGGCGCGCCCCCCAAGCCCAATCCGAATTGGGTGGCGGGCCAGCCCCCCTTTCCTTCCCTCTCTCTCTCCCTCTTCCTTCTTCTCCTACCCCTTTTGGGAAGGGGGGAAACCTACTCCTATTCGGAGTGGGACTCCCCCCTTGGGCGCGCCCTATGAGGGCCGGCCCTCCCCTCCTCCACTCCTTTATATACGGGGGAGGGGGCACCCCATAGACACACAAGTTGATTGTTTAGCTGTGTGCAGTGCCCCTTGATACGTCCATTTTGCATCATGCTTTTATATCGATATTTATTGCATTATGGGTTGTTATTACACATTATGTCACAACACTTATGCCTTTTCTCTCTTATTTTACAAGGTTTACATGAAGAGGAGAATTCCGGTAGCTGGAATTCTGGATGGAAAAGGAGCAAATATTAGACACCTATTCTGCACAACTACAAAAGTCCTGAAACTCCACGAAAGTCATTTTTGGAATATATTAAAAATATTGGGTGAAGAAAGCACCAGAGGGGAGCCAACCACCGTCCACGAGTGTGGGGGCACGCCCCCTGCCTCATGGGCCACCTGGCAGGCCCCGATGTCCATCTTCTGGTATAAGGTGTCTTTTGACCTCGAAAAAATAAGAGGGAAGCTTTCGGGATGAAGCGCCACCGTCTCAAGGCAAAACCTTGGCGGAACCAATCTAGGGCTCTGACGGAGCTGTTCTGCCGGGGAAACATCCCTCCGGGAGGGGGAAATCATCACCATCGTCATCACCATCGATCCTCTCATCGGGAGGGGTCAATCTTCATCAACATCTTCACCAGCACCATCTCCTCTCAAACCCTAGTTCATCTCTTGTATCCAATCTTTGTCTCAAAACCTTAGATTGGTACCTGTGGGTTGCTAGCAGTGTTGATTACTCCTTGTAGTTGATGCTAGTTGGTTTACTTGGTGGAAGATTATATGTTCAGATCCTTTATGCATATTAATACCCCTCTGATTATGAACATGAATATGATTTGTGAGTAGTTACGTTTGTTCCTGAGGACATGGGAGAAGTCTTGCTATAAGTAGTCATGTGAATTTGGTATTCGTTCGATATTTTGATGAGATGTATGTTGTCTTTCCTCTAGTGGTGTTATTTGAACATCGACTACATGACACTTCACCATTGTTTGGGCCCAGGGGAAGGCATTGGGAAGTAATAAGTAGATGATGGGTTGCTAGAGTGACTGAAGCTTAAACCCTAGTTTATGCGTTGCTTCGTAAGGGGTTGATTTGGATCCATATGTTTCATGCTATGGTTAGGTTTACCTTAATTCTTCTTTCGTAGTTGCGGATGCTTGCGAGGGGGGTTAATCGTAGGTGGGGTGCTTATCCATGGAAGGGCAGTACTGTAACACCCCGTACGTAACTTGCCATATTTGTATTCCAACTCTTGCCATTTCCGGCACTAAGTTATGATATTTCCTCGTTGTCGGGTTTTTGTTTTCGTGTGCTTTTGTCTTTGTCATGCATCTCATATCATGTCATCATGTGCATTGCATTTGCATACGGGTTCGTCTCATGCATCCGAGCTTTTTCCCCGTTGTCCGTTTTGCATTCTGGGGCTCATATGTCCTCCAGTGTCCCTTTCTACCTCTTTTCGTGTGCGGGTGTCCAACGTTCTCGGATTGGAACGAGACTTGTCATGCGGCCTTGGTTTACTACCGGTAGACCGCCTATCAAGTTTCATGCCATTTGGACTTCGTTTGATACTCCAACGGTTAACTGAGGAGCCGAGAAGGCCTCGTGTGTGTTGCAGCCCAAAACCCTTCCAAAGTGGCCCAACACCCACCTAAACCTCCTCCATCATCTAGATCGTTCGATCACAATCGCGTGGCCGAAAACCACACCTCATTTGGAGCCTCCTAGCTCCCTCTACCTA